>NW_027611932.1:0-575931 GCF_964261635.1 Lissotriton helveticus
GTGGGGGGTGTGAGGGTGTGAGGGTGAGGGGGTGGGTGAGGGTGAGTGAGAGTATGTTAGGGTAAGAAGGGGGTGAGGGGGTGTGAGGGTGACGGGGGTGAGGGTGTGTGAGGTTGAGGGGGTGTGAGGGTGAGTGAGGGTATGTTAGGGTGAGAGGGGGTGAGGGGGTGTGAGGGTGACGGGGGTGAGGGGGTGTGAGGTTCAGAGGGTGTGAAGGTGAATAAGGGTGTGTGAGGGTTAGAGGGTAAGGGGGTATGATGGTGAGTGAGGGTGTGTGAGGGTGAGTGAGGATGTGTGAGGTTGTGTGAGGGTGAGGGGGTGTGAGGGTGATGGTGTGGGAGGATGAGGGAGTGTGAGGGTGAGGGGGTGTCAGGGTGTGAGGGTGAGGTGGTGTGAGGGTGTGTGAGGGTGATGGGGTGGAGGGTGAGGGGGAGTGAGGGTGTGTGAGGGTGGGGGGATGTGTGAGGGTGAGGGGTACGAGGGTGTGGGGGTGTGAGGGGGAGGGGGTATGAGGTTGAGGGGGTGTGAGGGTGTGTGGGGGGGAGGGTGTGGCGTTGTTAGGGTGAGGGGTTGGGGGTGGGGTTGTGAGGGTGAGGGGGTGTGAGGGTGAGGGTGTGAGGGTGTGAGGGTGAGAGGGTGTGAGGGTGAGAGGGTGTGAGGGTGAGGGTTTAGGGTGTGAGGGTGAGGGGTATGAGGGTGAGGGGGGTGATAGGGTGTGAGGGTGAGGGTGTGAGGGTGTGAGAGTGAGGGGGTGTGAGGGTGAGGGGGTGTGAGGGTGAGAGGGGGTGTGAGGGTGAGAGGGTATGTGAGGGTGAGAGGGTGAGTGAGGGTGTTTGAGGGTATGGGGTGTGAGGGTGAGGGTGAGGGGGTGTGAGGGTGAGGGGGTGTGAGGGTTTGTGGGGATGTGAGGGTGAGGGGGGGTGAGGGTGATGGGGTGTGTGAATGGTTGTGAGGGGGTGTGAGGGTGAGGCTGGGTGAGGGTGGGTGAGAGGTTGTGTGAGGGTGAGGGTGAGAGGGTGTGTGAGGGTGAAAGGGTGTATGAGGGTGAGAGGGTGGTTGAGGGTGAGAGGGTGGGTGAGGGGGTGTGAGGGGGTGTTATAGTGAGGGTGTGTGAGGGTGTGAGGGAGGGTGAGTGGATGTGAGGGTGAGTGGATGTGAGAGTGACGGGGTGTGAGGGTGAGAGGGGTGAGAGGGTGTGAGGGTGAGAGGGTGAGTGAGGGTGAGGGTGTGTGAGGGGGTTTGAGGGTGAGGATGAGGGGGTGTGAGGGTGATGCGGTGTGAGAGTGAGGGGGTGTGAGGGTGATGAGGTGTGTGAGGGTGAGGGGGTGTGAGGGGGTGTGAGGGTGAGGGGGTGTGAGAGTGAGGGGGTGTGAGGGTGGGTGTGAGGGGGTGTGGGGGTATGAGCATGTGTGTGGGGGTGAGGGGGTGAGGGTGAGGGGGTGTGAGGGTGGGGGGTGAGGGTGAAAGTGTGTGTGAGGGTGAGAGGGTGGGTGAGGGTGAGAGGGTAGGTGAGGGTAAATGAAGGGTGAGTGAGGATGAGGGGATGTGAGGGTGAGGGTGTGTGAAGGGGTGTGAGGGGGTGAGGGAGGGTGAGGGGGTGTGAGGGTGAGGGTGAGTGTGAGGGTTAGGGGGTGTGGGTAGATGAGAGGGTGGGTGAGAGGGTGTGTGAGGGTGAGAGGGTGTGTGAGGGTGAAAGGGTGTGGAGTGGGTGAGGTTGGGTGAAAGGGTGAGTGAGGGTGGTGGGGTGTGAGGGTGAGGGTGTGTGAGGGTGAGGTGAGGCGGTGTGAGGGTGGGTATGAGAGGGTGTGAGGGTGATGTGGTGTGAGAGTGAGCGGGTGTGAGGGTGAGGAGGTGTGGGAGGGTGAGGGGGGTGAGGGTGAGGGGGTGAGGGTGAGGGGGGGTGAGGGTGTGAGGGTATGTGAGGGTGTGAGGGAGGGTGAGGGAATGTGAGGGTGAGGGGTTGTGAGGGGGGTGAGAGGGTGTGTGTGGATGTGTGAGGGTGAGTGAGGGTGAGGGTGTGTGAGGGTGAGGGTGTGTGAGGGTGTGTGAGGGTGATGTGAGGGGTGTGTGAGGGTGAGGGGGTGTGAGGGTGAGGGGGTGTGAGGGTGAGGGAGTGTGAGGGTGTGTAAGAGTGAGGGGTGTGAGGGGGAGGGTCTGTGAGGGGGAGGGGGAGGGGGAGTGAGGGTGGGTGAGGGTGTGTGAGGGTGAGGGGATGTGTGAAGGTGAGGGGTATGAGGGTGTGTGGGTGTGAGGTTGAGGGGTATGAGGGTAAGGGGTGTGAGGGTGTGTGAGGGGGAGGGTGTAGTGTTGTGAGGGTGAGGGGTTGGGGGTGGGGTTTGAGGGTGAGGGGTTGTGAGGGTGAGGGTGTGAGGGTGAGGGTGTGAGGGTGAGAGGGTGTGAGGAAGAGGGTTTAGGGTGTGAGGGTGAGGGGGTTTGAGGGTGAGGGAGCGGGTGAGGGGGTGTGAGGGTGAGGGCGAGGGCGTGAGGGTGTGAGAGTGAGGGGGTATGAGGGTGAAGGGGTGTGAGGGTGAGGGGGTGTGAGGGTGAGGGGGTGTGAGGGTGAGAGGGTGTGTGATGGTGAGAGGGTATGTGAGGGTGAGAGGGTGAGTGAGGGTGAGGGGGTATGAGGGTGTGTGGGGGTGTGAGGGGTGAGTGTTAGGGGGTGTGAGGGGGTTTGAGGGTGATGGGGTAATGTGAGGGAGTGTGAGGGGTGTGAGGGTGAGGGGGCGAGGGTGAGGCTGGTTGAGGGTGGGTGATAGATTGTGTGAGGGTGAGGGTGAGAGGGTGTGTAAGGGTGAAAGGGTGTGTGAGGGTGAGAGGGTGGTTGAGGGTGAGAGGGTGGGTGAGGGTGGATGAGTAGGTGAGTGAGGGTGAGGGTGGATGAGAGGGTGAGTGAGGGTGAGTGGGTGTGAGGGTGAGGGGGTGTGAGGGTGAAGGGGTGTTATGGTGAGGGGGTGTGAGGGTGTGAGGGGATGTGAGGGTGAGTGGATGTGAGGGTGAGGGGATGTGAGAGTGAGGGGTGTGAGGGTGAGAGGGGGTGAGAGGGGTGTGTGAGGGTGAGAGGGTGTGTGAGGGTGAGTGAGGGTGAGGGTGTGTGAGGGTGAGGGTGTGTGAGGGGGTTTGAGGGTGAGGATTATGGGGTGTGAGGGTGATGGGGTTTGAGAGTGAGGGGCTGTGAGGATGATGAGGTGTGTGAGGGTGAGGGGGTGTGAGGGTGAGAGTGAGGGGGTGTGAGGGTGAGGGGGTGTGAGAGTGAGGGGGTGTGAGGGTATGTGTGAGAGTGAGGGTGTGGGGCTGTGAGCATGTGTGGGGGGGGTGAGGTGGTGAGGGTGTGTGAGGGTGAGGGGGGTGTGAGGGTGAGTGAGGGTGTATGAGGGTTAGAGGGTGAGGGGGTATGAGGGTGAGTGAGGGCGAGTGAGGGTTGAGCAGGTGTAGGGTGAGGGGGTGTGAGGGTGAGGGGGGTGTGAGGGTGAAAGGGTGTGAGGGTGAGGGGTGTGGGGGTGAGGGTGTGTGAGTGAGGGTGTGTGAGGGTGTGTGAGTGTTGGAGTGTGAGTGTGAATGGGTGTGAGGGTGAGGGGGTGTGAGGGTGTGAGGTTGAGGGAGTGTGAGTGTGTGAGGGTGTGTGAGAGGTTATGTGAGGGTGAGGGTGTGAGGGTGAGTGAGGGTATGTGAGGGTGAGAGGGGGTGAGCGGGGTGTGAGGGTGAGGGGGTGTGAGGGTGAGTGAGGGGGTTGAGGTGTGAGGGGGTATGAGGGTGAGTGAGGGTGTGTGAGGGTGAGTGAGGTTGTGTGAGGGTGAGGGGGTGTGAGGGTGATGGTGTGTGAGGGTGAGGAGTGTGAGGGTGAGGGGGTGTGAGGGTGTGAGGGTAAGGGGGTGTGAGGGTGTGTGAGGGTGAGGGGGGTGAGGGTGAGGGCGTGTGAGGGTGTGTGAGAGTGAGGGGATGTGAGGGTCTGTGAGGGTGAGGGGGAGTGAGGGTGGGTGAGGGTGTGTGAGGGTGAGGGGATGTGTGAGGGTGAGGGGTACGAGGGAGTGGGGGTGTGAGGGTGAGGGGTATGAGGGTAAGGGGGTGTGAGGGTGTGTGAGGGGGAGGATGTAGGGTTGTGAGGGTGAGGGGGTGGGGGTGGGGTTGTGAGGGTGAGGGGTTGTAAGGGTAAGGGTGTGAGGGTGAGGGTGTGAGGGTGAGAGGGTGTGAGGGTGAGAGGGTGTGAGGGTGAGGGTTTAGGGTGTGAGGGTGAGGGGGTGTGAGGGTGAGGAGGTGTGAGGGTGAGGGGGGGTGAGGGGGTGTGAGGGTGAGGGTGTGAGGGTGTGAGAGTGAGGGGGTGTGAGGGTGAAGGGGTGTGAGGGTGAGGGGGTGTGAGGGTGAGGGGGTGTGAGGGTGAGGGGGTGTGAGGGTGAGTGAGGGGGTGTGAGGGTGAGGGGGTATGAGGGTGAGGAGGTGTGAGGGTGAGGGGGGGTGAGGGGGTGTGAGGGTGAGGGTGTGAGGGTGTGAGAGTGAGGGGGTGTGAGGTGAAGGGGTGTGAGGGTGAGGGGGTGTGAGGGTGAGGGGGTGTGAGGGTGAGGGGGTGTGAGGGTGAGTGAGGGGGTGTGAGGGTGAGGGGGTATGAGGGTGAGGAGGTGTGAGGGTGAGGGGGGGTGAGGGGGTGTGAGGGTGAGGGGTGAGGGTGTGAGAGTGAGGGGGTGTGAGGGTGAAGGGGTGAGGGTGAGGGGGTGTGAGGGTGAGGGGGTGTGAGGGTGAGGGGGTGTGAGGGTGAGTGAGGGGGTGTGAGGGTGAGGGGGTATGAGGGTGAGGAGGTGTGAGGGTGAGGGGGGGTGAGGGGGTGTGAGGGTGAGGGTGTGAGGGTGTGAGAGTGAGGGGGTGTGAGGGTGAAGGGGTGTGAGGGTGAGGGGGTGTGAGGGTGAGGGGGTGTGAGGGTGAGGGGGTGTGAGGGTGAGTGAGGGGGTGTGAGGGTGAGGGGGTATGAGGGTGAGGAGGTGTGAGGGTGAGGGGGGGTGAGGGGGTGTGAGGGTGAGGGTGTGAGGGTGTGAGAGTGAGGGGGTGTGAGGGTGAAGGGGTGTGAGGGTGAGGGGGTGTGAGGGTGAGGGGGTGTGAGGGTGAGGGGGTGTGAGGGTGAGTGAGGGGGTGTGAGGGTGAGGGGGTATGAGGGTGAGGAGGTGTGAGGGTGAGGGGGTACGAGGGTGAGGCTGGGTGAGGGTGGGTGAGAGGTTTTGTGAGGGTGAGGGGGTGTGAGGTTCAGAGGGTGTGAAGGTGAATAAGGGTGTGTGAGGGTTAGAGGGTAAGGGGGTATGATGGTGAGTGAGGGTGTGTGAGGGTGAGTGAGGATGTGTGAGGTTGTGTGAGGGTGAGGGGGTGTGAGGGTGATGGTGTGGGAGGATGAGGGAGTGTGAGGGTGAGGGGGTGTCAGGGTGTGAGGGTGAGGGGGTGTGAGGGTGTGTGAGGGTGATGGGGTGGAGGGTGAGGGGGAGTGAGGGTGTGTGAGGGTGGGGGGATGTGTGAGGGTGAGGGGTACGAGGGTGTGGGGGTGTGAGGGGGAGGGGGTATGAGGTTGAGGGGGTGTGAGGGTGTGTGGGGGGGAGGGTGTGGGGTTGTTAGGGTGAGGGGTTGGGGGTGGGGTTGTGAGGGTGAGGGGGTGTGAGGGTGAGGGTGTGAGGGTGTGAGGGTGAGAGGGTGTGAGGGTGAGAGGGTGTGAGGGTGAGGGTTTAGGGTGTGAGGGTGAGGGGTATGAGGGTGAGGGGGGTGATAGGGTGTGAGGGTGAGGGTGTGAGGGTGTGAGAGTGAGGGGGTGTGAGGGTGAGGGGGTGTGAGGGTGAGAGGGGGTGTGAGGGTGAGAGGGTATGTGAGGGTGAGAGGGTGAGTGAGGGTGTTTGAGGGTATGGGGTGTGAGGGTGAGGGTGAGGGGGTGTGAGGGTGAGGGGGTGTGAGGGTTTGTGGGGATGTGAGGGTGAGGGGGGGTGAGGGTGATGGGGTGTGTGAATGGTTGTGAGGGGGTGTGAGGGTGAGGCTGGGTGAGGGTGGGTGAGAGGTTGTGTGAGGGTGAGGGTGAGAGGGTGTGTGAGGGTGAAAGGGTGTATGAGGGTGATTGGGTGGTTGAGGGTGAGAGGGTGGGTGAGGGGGTGTGAGGGGGTGTTATGGTGAGGGTGTGTGAGGGAGGGTGAGTGGATGTGAGGGTGAGTGGATGTGAGAGTGACGGGGTGTGAGGGTGAGAGGGGGTGAGAGGGTGTGAGGGTGAGAGGGTGAGTGAGGGTGAGGGTGTGTGAGGGGGTTTGCGGGTGAGGATGAGGGGGTGTGAGGGTGATGCGGTGTGAGAGTGAGGGGGTGTGAGGGTGATGAGGTGTGTGAGGGTGAGGGGGTGTGAGGGGGTGTGAGGGTGAGGGGGTGTGAGAGTGAGGGGGTGTGAGGGTGTGTGTGAGGGTGTGAGGGGTGTGGGGGTATGAGCATGTGTGGGGGTGAGGGGGTGAGGGTGAGGGGGTGTGAGGGTGGGGGGTGAGGGTGAAAGGGTGTGTGAGGGTGAGAGGGTGGGTGAGGGTGAGAGGGTAGGTGAGGGTAAATGAAGGGTGAGTGAGGGTGAGGGGATGTGAGGGTGAGGGTGTGTGAAGGGGTGTGAGGGGGTGAGGGAGGGTGAGGGGGTGTGAGGGTGAGGGCGAGTGTGAGGGTTAGGGGGTGTGGGTAGATGAGAGGGTGGGTGAGAGGGTGTGTGAGGGTGAGAGGGTGTGTGAGGGTGAAAGGGTGTGTGAGTGGGTGAGGTTGGGTGAAAGGGTGAGTGAGGGTGGTGGGGTGTGAGGGTGAGGGTGTGTGAGGGTGAGGTGAGGCGGTGTGAGGGTGGGTATGAGAGGGTGTGAGGGTGATGTGGTGTGAGAGTGAGGGGGTGTGAGGGTGAGGAGGTGTGGGAGGGTGAGGGGGTGAGGGTGAGGGGGTGTGAGGGTGAGGGGGGGTGAGGGTGTGAGGGTATGTGAGGGTGTGAGGGAGGGTGAGGGAATGTGAGGGTGAGGGGTTGTGAGGGGGGTGAGAGGGTGTGTGAGGATGTGTGAGGGTGAGTGAGGGTGAGGGTGTGTGAGGGTGAGGGTGTGTGAGGGTGTGTGAGGGTGAGGTGAGGGGGTGTGAGGGTGAGTATGAGGGGGTGTGAGGGTGATGTGGTGTGAGAGTGAGGGGGTGTGAGGGTGAGGAGGTGTGGGAGGGTGAGGGGGTGAGGGGGTGTGAGGGTGAGGGTGTGTGGGGATGTGAGGGTGAGTGAGAGTGAGAGGGTTGTGAGGGTGAGGGTGTGAGGGTGTGAGGGTGAGGGAGTGAGGGTGAGTGAGGGTGTGTGAGGGTGGGTGAGGGTGAGAGAGGGTGTGTGAGAAGGTGTGTGAGGGAAACCTGGTTTGTTCATTTTGTTTGACCCTACCTTTCTGGGGGAAAAAGGAGCATCGCCGCAGGTCCGGCTTTCTTGCCGGAGGGACCGTGAGGAAACCGTCACCCACCCAGCACCGGGAGCCGCAAACTACATTACCCAGGGTGCCTTAGGGCCACGCACCTGACTGCCATCTCAGCTAAGCACCAGGAGGCGATTAAAAAATCAAGGTGCCTCCCGCGGCACGGGACGTGCGCTGGCACTGCCCAAACGAAGCCCGGGCCAAGGGCAGGCCCATCCATGCCCGTCCTAGCCTGGAAGAGGCTGGGCTGGGCCACTCCTCTAACTTCCACTCCTGGACCTAAGTAAGCAGATTTGCCCTCTATGACTTTGGCCTAAAGAGGCTTTGTGTACTTTTCTATTCACAAGGGGCTTATTATTGGAGACTTCTTCGGAAAAAGTATAACTGTCTGTTTTGGTGACTGTAAACGTTATTCATCTGTTAGACTTGGTTTTATCTATTAATTGTTTTGAATTCTCTTTTATTAGGTATCCACTGAATTTAGCAAGGTTGTTTCCCATAAATTTACTAACAGTGCTATATTAAGTGAGGACTATGGCTGCTAAACATAATGGAGTGGGGCACAAAGTAGGGGGAAGTGTGGTAGGCACTTTGAATGCCTTTCTGATCAGGGCCGTATCCATTCTCCAGCATGAGATATCATTAACCGAGAAAAGGCTCTTGTTAGGACTATATGCAGAACAAAAAAGATCTTCAATGGGAAATATTCGATTAGCCAAGTCACCTGTGGCAGCGGCACAATCCGCAATACTTCTAAATATAGACCCCCTGGAACAACCACAGGGGGACATGGCGGGTACACCACAGAGCATGACCCTAGACTTGAGAAGTGAGAATAACCCACGGCCTGAGGAGAGCATTATCTCGCAGAACGATCCTGTGTATGATGTGATTCCTGACAGGACTGTCCCCCATAGTTTGCATATTCTGGACTACCCTTTTGACCAGATTCCATCTAATGATAAACCCCATTCTCCCATTGATAAAGGGGAAGCCTCCGATACTCGATCAACCTGGTCGTCCAGGCCTAAAAGGTTGGCCAGGGATTGTATCGACGCAGCAGGCAGCTTGGGGGAACCATTGGCAAAACGTACAAGGGGTGGTCTAGCGACATGGGTTGAAAATAAGGCTAAAGGGAAAAGCAAACAACAGAAGGGAAAGGCCCCACGAGCCTCTGAACAGTGATGTGACCGAGCATTGTGACATAGGGGGTAGTCAGGCTTTTTGGGAGCGTATGGAATCTTTAATATCAACCATCTTTGCTCCATTCTGGACACAGCTTGGGGACATTGAAGAAAAAGTTGCCTGTCTAGTGAAGGCCTTTGAAGTAAAGGTTAGCACTAACCAATTGAATGTCCAACGGGAAGGTAGTGAATTTATTACTCTTTCGGGGAGCGGAGGGCCAGGGGGGACACAGGGCAATCAAATGACCACCAAGGCTGCCAACAATGCAAACGGTAGAAAATCTATCCCAAATCTACCAATGATGGGTGGGAGCCTGCACTAAGTGGGCAGCCACTGTTTCCTGGCATTATTCAGCAGGGGCCAGCCCAGCGAACCTTCCCTCACCCTGCCAGGGTTTCACACCCGCAAACCCTAAATGAACCAGCTGGGTCTTTTGAACGCCCCCCTAGCCGGTCAAGACAGTGGTCAGACTAGATTAACTAATAACATCCCAACAAAACCAGCCCAAGACATTATTGATTTACCACCAGCGACGGCCCCTCGAGTTGTAATTCTGGCTGGTGTCCCTCCACTGAGATGAGATCAAACAGAATCCTGGTCTCAAAATAAAACTGTGGATAGGTTGTCCAGACATAAAGACTATAGGCTTTTTTTAGCGAATAACATTCTGATGGTCCGTAGAGTGGCATGGCTTGGTAAATTGCAAAAAAAGGTAGGGGGGAATTGCGTTATTGTTAATTTTAGGAGTCCTGTAGTTGCCCAAACAATCCTCAAAGCACAAGACAACTCCTCATTTGTCACTTCTATCGTGGCTCTCCCATTGGGATATTTTTATATGCCCCAGTGAGGCCCCTAGGGATGTTTACACCGCTCTTTGCAGTCTCAAATAGATTTGAGGCTTTGTCCAACTTAGACGAGCAAGGTTGACTGCAAGTCATGGACATACCCGCTGGGAAGCAATTAATATTTGGGGCAGTGGCAGAAGGGGAACCCCCACCCTCAATGCCTGATATTGAAGCAGTGGTCCCATACCAGACTGTATTGTCAAATCCTGTGAATATAGCTGAGTTGGAAGTAAAACAAAGGGGCAGACCGTAACAGAGAATAAAGTTGGAATTCTCTCATGGAATATTGCCGGGTTACGGTCAAAAAGAGGGGACAAGAACTGGGAGGCTTTTCTGTCAATGTATCATATTATTGCTCCCCAAGAAACCTGGGACGCAAAGGATCCCTACCATCTGGATGGGTATCATTCGTTTAGAAAAAATGCTGAACTATCTGTAATGGGGAGATCTAGGGGGGTCTCTTGTTACTGTTTAGCCTTAAATTACTGTATAGGACGGTGTTGGTAGTGATAAGCTCCCCAAATATTTTAGCTGTTAAACTTGTAGGTGATAATCTTCCAAGTTTGTTGGTGGTAAATTTTTACAATTCATTTACAAGAACAGACGATTTGGAGCATCTTAGAGCATTGTCCACTTTCTTGGACGACTATGACGCAAATGATGATATGCCCTACCATCTTTTAATTCTTGGCGATTTTAATATTCATGTTTGTCATCTAAACTGTATGCAAGATATTGAGAATGAATAAGGCCCGCAGGGGTAACCCATTTTGAACATACTAAAAGCGTGGCGTATCTGGAGAGTCTTTTATCTGCTCACTATTTGCTTTGCCCTTCACAAACAGAAACGTTGTGCTGTGTCCCAACCTACATAGGGCAAGGACACTGCAGCACCATTGATTATATTTTAGTTTCATACCCCTTGATGGATCTGATAGGCTCCTTTTGTGTTACACCGAGTGGTCTGAGTGATCATAACCCCCTTCTCATGGACATTAAAATCCCGGCCCTTGTAAACGTGACACTATTGGCACTTATTTCTAACTCCAATATAGCTACTAAAGATCAGGGCCGAAGGCTAAGATGGGAGTTACTTACTCCAGTTGACTTCCTTGATAAATTATACAGCAGTCAATCAGAGGATTTGAGGTTATGTTTAAGTACAGACTCTGAGCCTATGGTAATCCTATGTGTTTTGACCGTATAACAAAACAGGTAGCGGCCAATTTGACTTGTCGTAGTAAACCAAGGTCTAAGAAATATAAAAACTGGTTTGACCAAGCTTGTATTGCTGCCCAGACTGCACTCCTGGGCTTGTTGAAAAAGCCTATAAGGGACACTAATATGATTACAGAGGTCAGAAGGGCCTATAAAAATGCAATCAAAACAAGGAAGAACCAGTTAAAAGAGATGGCCTGGGACGAACTCAGCCAAGCGAGTGTCTTGACAAGTAGCACCCAATTTTGGAGAGTGATCAATTGCCCAGTATTTGATGAGTCGGACAATACTGTCGAGGTTAGCCAGTCGTCCCCTACTCCTCATGGGGAAAACCGTCAGGCCCCAAAAATTATATTTACAAAGGAGGAAGTAATGGAGGCGTTTGTGTCTACATCAAAGGGGAAAGCACCAGGCCCTGATGGGGTGCCGACTGATTTTTATAGGGCAGATCCCGCTGTATGGGCAGGGATTTTAACCTTTGTTTTTAATGCTGCAGTTATAGCTGGCTTTTCAATGTCTTGGGCTAAAGCAGTCATAATTCCAACTATCTCTTGGACTCTGCTGCCAACATTATGGGGAAGGCCGTCCTAGCCCGCCTTACAGACTGGCTGGACAAGAACTGCATTGTCTCAGACCTACAGTATGGATTCAGACAGGGAAAGGGCACGACGGGCCAATGTTTCTTCCTACATCTTGTTATAGGGAAGTACACGGTCGCTAAGCAGGGGGACATCCATCTAGCTTTTATGGATTTGTCCACTGCCTTCAACCTTGTAAATAGGCAAAGCTGTGTGCTTCCCTTTACAGTATTGGACTGGAACCTGCTCTGATATCTTTCCTGGCAGCTATCCATGAAAATACTTCGGCAGCGGTCCGTTATATTGAGAATTGTAGCCTAACAGAAGCATGGCCAGTCAAGCGAGGGGTGCATTCTTGCCCCCCTGCTGTTTACACTCTATATTAACAACCTGGGAGACGCTTTAATTTCATCTAGTAAGGACGTCCCAAGAGCTGGCTCAAAAATGATCCCTGCTTTAGTGTATGCAGACGATGCAGTCTTGGTGGCAAGGACAGCACGAGGGCTACAATCTCTTTTAGATTTTTTTATTGATTTTATGGACTCTCTTGATTTAATAACTAATTTGAAAAAGTCACACTCCATGTCAATAGGTGGGGTACGGCCAAAAAGGCAAAGTTTTATTGTAAAGGTCTTGAACTCTCGAAAGTCCCGGCCTTCCCATACCTAGGTGTTCTTTTTGACGAAAGAAGATCATGGGTCACGCAGCGTGCGCATAAAAAGAATACCCTTGCCAGGGCAACCGGGGCTTTGTTAGGGTTCGCAAGACGGTTAGGTTCTAAGCCACTCCCGGCCCTCATGCAAATTTATAACGACAAGTGTGTCCCAATGGTGTTATATGGGAGTGAGGTATGGGGCTACACAGACATTCAAACAGCAGAAAACATTTTCTTTCGTAAGTTGTTGTCGCTCCCAGCCTCGGCTGCAACTTTTAATATTCACGAGGACCTTGGTGTTGGTTTTATTTCAGATCAGATTGCTGTGGCCCCACTACTATGTTGGTTAAGAATTTGGGCACAGCAGCCACCTAACCTAAACCAATTGATCATTCAGGACTGTATGTCTTTAGACAGAGCCCTCGACACTCCGTGGATCTGTTAAAATTAAGACTCAAATGGACTCACTGGGTGGCCCTGATTTGTTTCTGAACCCCAGAGCCCTTGGCAAGATGGTTATTAAAGCCGTGAAGTCTCAGTTTTTGAGTAGGGTGATGCTGATGAGGGAAGAAGGGGAACTGGCAAAACCTTCAGTCAGGTGTTTTGTAATGCTGAGTTTAGGTAGAGAAATTCAGCCATACCTGACTTATATAAACAAACGATACCATCTGTTCTTGTTAATAAGGTTTAAGTATTACATGCTCCCATGGCTATTGTCGTTCCCAAAAGGCTTCTCAAAAGAGGGGTCTTTGGGGCCCTGTCCTTGTGACAATTTCTCTGACCAGGACACCCTCCATATGGTCTTTTTCTGCGACCTTTATGTTTCTCTACGTAAGAAATTTATTTTACCATTGTTGAGGGGCTGTAACTTTGAGCAAGTTAGGCCGGCTCTAGCCTACTTGCAAATGCTTGGGTCCTCAGCTGTGTGTTTTGGGGTAGCTAGTTATATCTCTGGGGCCGTCAGGCGAAGGAACAAAGCAAAGTTATAGCGATGACTGTCGCTATAACTTTGAGAGATGACGGTTTGTGAACCAGAAAACCTGTGGTGTGACAATCTAGTTCATGAAATATTGATCTTTTTATTGGAAAAATTATTGTGTGACAAACTTTTTTAATTTATTTATTTGAACGCCAAGTGCTTTTCGCGATGGAGGAATATGATATATTTGGTTTATGAATTATCCGAATGGTTTGCTTATTTGTAATGTGTTATTGACACCATGAAATTTTGTCCTGTGCTTTGAAGGTTTTAAATTTTAACCGAATAAATCTAAATTTTGACTTGACTTGACTTGTGTGTGAGGGTAAGGATGTGCGAGGGTGAGGGTCCGAAGTAAATGGTGGCAGGGCAGACATCATAATACAGAGAGAAGAGACTGCGTGGTGACTGCGTTGGTCAGTTTCAGAATCAGGAGGGGCAGAGTCAGCACAGTCTGCGAGGGATCAACTTGTCTAGAGGCAAAGCATAGCGGATGTAGCATTGCAGCTAGCAAGTCGAGTGTCTTCAAGCTGAGTGTCCCTAGAGAGATGGCAACACAGCAACAGCATTTGAGGATCAAGGCTACTGTAAACAAGCAAGGTAGGCTTTCACTTTTGCCCAGAAAAAAAAACGAGAAAGGTGCAGAGAACGCCGAACAAGACACGGCTTCCCCGCGAAATGGATGCAAAAAAAACCACGCTCTCGGCATTGCTGTGGCGGGGGAGCGGGAGCACATTCTTTTGAAGTCTGATGCCAAGGCTCAGACAAATGGTGGTGTGCGATGTGCACGCGGGGGGCGGGGGAGTGGCAGCTTCTGAAGTCTGATACCGAGGCACAGACAAATGGTGGTGTGTGAAGTGGCTGGCTCTGTGCACGCGCATTGCTCACATGAACAGTATGCGATCCGCAGGCTAGGTAGACGTTTCTATTCCCCTTACTATAATCTTGCCTATTTTACGCTGCGGGATATAATAAGCGAGAGCAAAAAACATTGACATTTCTTCTGAGTCTTAAGCAGTCACCAGAGTTCACTTCTATGGCCCCTAGGACCTCAGGGTAGGACACTCTCAGTGTATCAGTCAGCTGGACATTTTAGGAAAAAATCCTTTGAAGCTGGAACCACCTTGGAGGCAGGTACTGACTCTTGAAGTCCACCTCTTTGTCCTGGGTACAAGAGGGAACAGGTCCAGTCCTTCGGGGTTCCTCTAAGGTCAAAGAAAGCAGACCCAGTCCTCTTCTGTTATTCCACAGGTCCTTAGAGAGTTCTGACAGGGTTCCTTTGGGTATACATTTATGCTTGGTATTAGTTAGTTGGAGGATGACTCCACAGAACTTCTTAACCAATAGGGTAAAAGTTTGCAGGGGCAATCCTACCCACTTTTTCAGTAGTTCAGGGTTGCCTTACTGCAAACAGGTCCAAATTACCATATGCCAGGGCATTTTAATAATGACAAGAGTCTTTGGACACAACAAACCTAGCCTCTGAGGACTGTGCTATGCAGGGGAGGGCACTGTGGTAATCACCAGTATCCTCTCAAATCTAATGATAAAACCCAGCTCTAATCACAATCAGTATCCATAATCGATCCAGAGACAGAAATCTGCTATCACAAAAGCACGGTTCATTAGCAAAGAGACAGGAGATACATAAATATCGTCCTAGCATCCTGTTATCTTTAATTCTAGTGTGCCAAAGTGTTACATATGACTCAACAGCCCTACCACTGTGCTGTCAACAGAATGCTCATAGCACCAACCATCCATATTCTTTTCTATTGAGCTCAGAGAAGTCTTTTCTGCCCATTCAACTCAGGCTATTGTGTACTCCTGATATGAATTTTACTCCTCTTGCTGGCTTGAGCACAGGCTGGGAGTTTTAGAGATTTAAAGCTGGAACTTAACACAGGGAGAAAGATACTTTTAAAAAGTTACCTTTCCTTATTTTTTATTAAAAATTAATCTTCACCAATGAATGTTTAATAACTACTAAAAATAGTTGTTTTATAATTTTTCTTGCTGGTCCCTCTCATGAGTATTAAAGTTTTAATCAGCACTTCGGTATTCTACATAATGAAGCTAGGCCTGCCACAGTGAAAAATTACTTTTGGGGCCTTAACACTGTAGGAACATCGTAATATTAATGTTCTACTTGTCCCACTTTTAACCACCATGCACCCGGTCTTGTGAACTACCAGGTTTCTAGAAGGCAGGTTTTACCTGATGAAAAGGATTATTTTGACGGTTGCACTGCATTTTTTACACTTCAACAGTAGGATTGTACAGGATAGGCATGCAGCCATGTTTGGACTGTCCCAGTGGTGGATGGTATAATAGGTGTTGCAGTCCACAAGTAGCATTTAACTTCCAGATCTTGGGTGCACTTTCTACAACATACACTACAGAGTTATAGGCAAGTTAAATGTACCAACTAGGAATAACCCAATTTAACCATATTTAGAGGGGGAGTGAAGGCAATTTATTCTGGGTTATCAGGGTAAAGTGCGCAGAGTTCTAAAGCCAGCAAAATTAAGGTCCAGAAAAATGTGAAAAATCTGGGATGACTGCGCAAATTTCCTAAACAAGGCTTCTCAAGTTAGTAAGGTATTTGTTAATGACAGAAATGGGTTGATCTATAAATTAAAGAGTATTTTACAAATGTTGAAGTTCTAGACAATCAAAGCCATAAGAAGATTGAAACAAAATGCTCTTATATATTATTTCTCATTTCAAATTGTATGGTAGAAGTATGTTGTCATGTCTTTAGCTATTTATACATTCAGGGGTTTTATAAATTGATACATTTCAAGATACTGCATCAACTACATCCAGAGCAAAAATCTATTCTGTTCAGAATACACAGCCGTAACATGGATTCGTAAATGAAGCTTTTAACATCCCTTTTCATACAGTGTTCAACTCTTTTCAAAATACAATACAAATATTGACAAAATATGACATCCTAAATGAAGACATATTATGTTAATAAACGTTTGTCTGCTACAAAACAGTTAATGGCAGAAGAGCTTCAAAGAAAACAAAAATGTAATTCTAGTAAGGGAATGTGACTCGGGATATATCCACGCAGCCTACATTACTGGTAGAACATACACCTTTTCATAAAACCAACATTATTTTGATCAGAGTGGCAATAACTACGTTCTCAGAAATTAATAAGAAAGTGACAAACTGAAAGTCTCAGAATGCTTTCAGTATATTTTATTTTCTTGCATATTTTATCATATATCTCTAATAGCAACCCTATTGGTTTCCTCACATACTAAATGGCAACATTTACAGCATAGTCAAATAAAAAATGTCACTGTGTGTAGATAGAACATCATAACACTCCAATTAGGTGCCCTTTATTTTAACCCTTTATCATGACAGTGGTCTTCAACACCAAAAAGTGGATTGCACATATACTCTTTGGGATGGTTCATATTTAATTGCGAACAATTAAGAAATTCACAAATCCTACAGCTCATCCAGTTCATCAGAACATATTAAAGATAGCCTTTCTTTGATTCCCATATCTGTCTCTGAAAGATAAATTGGTTTTGGGTATTTTGTGTGGTCAAAAGCTTCTGTAAAGGTACAGTGAGAGAATGTAAGGCTTATGAAATGTGACGCATAGCTTAATCTTTATTTGTGAATCACCTTCCATTGAGGAGGAAGAAGTACAAAGAGCACAATATTTGAGATCAATTTCCCTTTGACAAACAAATATAATTGTAGTTAATCTCCAATATAATTTTTTTTTCCACTGGGCAGTGCCCACTCAAGCCTCAAGTCACAAAGACTGAGCAAGTTCATCGCATTGTTCTAGAACAGATTAGCCTACTCTCTTCCATCCAACTGAACCCATTCTAGATCAGTCGACAAGTGCACCTACATAGCACATTTGCACTGCATTTCTGGCATGTATCTGTACTTTCTAATTTACACCTAAATGAATCAGGCCTAAATGGTGCAGTATACCATTATAATCTTTTCCATGGGGCAAGAAGGTAGGGCAAGGAAATATATTTTTTGGAAATTATTTCCATAAATAAATAAAGTTATGTTTTCCTACCCCTACAAACATATATTTGCAAATTTGAGAAAATGCACATGTAGAATAACAGGTGTTTACAAAGCTATGCAAGTTTGAATTTTCTTTAATGTCTACCTTGTCTTTTAAGAGAATGTTTAACAGGTGTAAAGAACAATAATACCTAGGCTTTAACCTACGCATCCAAGATCTATGCCATTGTTTTGTAAATCAAGTTACTGTTTGCACCTGTTCCTCTTATGACTATTTCAAGGCACATGATCATCTGTGTGGCAAGATCAGCTACTACTCAATGATATTTTTCATCATTTAATCAGTTTTCCCATTGTTAATAATTGGTCAGCCAAATCTGGGGAACTGTAAGTGTGATGATATTTCACCTCGGAATACTATGCACACCGTATTCTTTTGTAAACTCTCATGTTTGAGACGAAAATTTATAAAACCCTTGATGTTAAAGCTGGGCTTCAGATACTGTTGTCTGGCGTATACATACTTGCAAATGCTACCAGAAATGTTCAAGTGCTTTGTAATGTTGCGTTTTTTGTTGACTGTTATAAGTCGTAGGAAACAGTTGTAAATTGTAATCATATTATGTGATACTATGTTAGACTTTTAATATTTTAAGCTTTCATTTTTAAAAAAGGATGAATTTTGTATAAATGTTTTTTACTTGTCATTTAGGTCTTTCTTAAACCATTGTAGTGATGTATTTTGCAGCTTTTATGATTCATTTTGTGGTTTGGAATAAAGCTTATTTTGATTGATACAACTCAATGCAAAAGATTTGTATATTAATAAAGGGCAGGGAATGATTGCTTTTCATACATTCAGGAATACAATGCCTAGCACTAGTGTTCTTCTTCCGAGTTCTACAGCCATACCATTTCTGCAGTGAAACAACACTACCTAATGCTGTCTGAGTAGACCCACATATCTGTCTAGGTTGAGGAGGCTTAACAGGGAAGTGTTGTGGAAATATTTGCAATAAAAGACCATCTTGAATAGTGTTTTTCAAGCCCAGTAACATTTCACTAATGTTGAGGAATCATATTGGCTTGTTGCAACATTTGAAGTAAATGTCTGCCTAATTGTATGAAGAGCTCACACAGAGTTCCAGAGTTGTCCTGCAAGATCCTGTACTTAGTATATCACAAACATGCGCAAATGACCTACTAAGATGCCCGCACCTTTCAAAGCATTATACTCTACCACATTTTGTCGGTTGTTGCATTTCGATTTGGGTCACAAAGGATACCTTGGTTTGCATGGTGATAGTTTGATATAATATTCATGAAAACAGATTGGTTTTTTTAAAAACATGGTGTTTGGCATGGGTGAGATTATCATCAAAATGCAACTTTATGTGCAATTGAAGACTCTTTCTATGCTGAACAAATTACCCGTTTGTGAGTCAAAAGCAACCACTTTCAATAAGTCCTTTCAGAGCACACTATTTAGTACTTTTGCAGGGTTTCAGCCTCAGACGTACTGTGAACGCTGGTAAGCACATTTTTATGGTATGATATCAAATACACTGTCAAATACATATAAACAGTTTCAAAGCTCACTTTGTAAGGAAATGCTGTACAAAGTCCAAACAAGGTACAGTAGAAAATACTAAACATTTCAAAGCAAAGGGGTATTTTCTTGGGGTTCCAGACCAACAGTATATGTTTACTGACATGTTCCATTACATACATGTAACATATTTAATTATCATGGAATGTAAGACCATATTCACTGAAGGGTTTCTCCCAATGTGTGTACAGTGTACCAGTGAACAATTCATTGTTCAATTACATAACATGTATTTTACACTTTCGAATAGATAGTTCTTAAAAAGTCCTTACCATACTTAGATTAACACTTTGAAAAAAGACGTATGGAATCAAAGTCTCCATTTAAAAGCAAATCAAGCAAGTGAACTTTAAAAAAAATAAAAGTATCTCACACTGTTGAGTTAAGGATTTTCTATGTCCTCTGTGCTTCATATCCTTCCACAACATATTGTTTTAATTTCACTCATTTCTATCTGTGTGATGTGAATGAATCAGTTTTGGTAGTCATTTCATTAAAAGCTTACATATTATGTGGCATGCCATGTCCTTGTTTTTCATGTTTTCCATGAATTTGCATGTGGCATATTTAGTAACCTACTACATTAGCACAAAGACAGAATAGTATTGTGCATTGATGTTCTCATTTAATAGCAGATATCATTAAGGCCAACCATTTGGATGAGTACATTTACTTGTAAATTACAAACAGCTGCTATGAAAGCATGTAGTGAGAAAAGGTGTGTAGGATAACACAGTTTGAAATGTAGAAGACACGTATGCCCACTTTAAGCACACAGGGACAAATACTATAGGGTAATTGTATGGCAATTTTGCATTTAATTCTCAAGTTCTAGAACCATTTCAAACCAGTAACGAATGTTTGAACTAATCATTAAAAATAACTGAAACTGAAAATTACAGCAACTCTCCCTAAGGTGTCATGACATACAATTCATTCCACAACAGAGGTTAGTGGCAGGATCAAGGAATAGTTTGCATGGCAAACAATTTTGTAAATGTCATAATGCTAGTGGGTAGAAGGTATCGGCACTACTGTCAATGTGCACAGCTAGTACTGTTGATTTCGAAGACATTTATAAAATTGCTTTTGCATGCATATCTTTCCCTGGTATAGAGCTTGGCAGCAAAATATAAAAATTGTGCTCACCAAAAGAGTTTCTATTTTCAATTTCAACTATAACACTTTATTTGTTTTTGAGAAAATGTCTGATTCACTTGTCTGGGAATTTACCTAAATGGTATGCCACTTTCAAGTGTTGAAAGGAGCAAAGTGATGTGATGATAAGGTGCGGAGGATTAACTATTAGACAGCACACTTCTGAGCTGAGCCTTCTTTCATTCTAAGCAGATGTAAATCATTGATTTTCAAAGTAAATTCTATATTTTTCTGGCTTGAGAATTATGCATTGGATTATAAATACAGTGTTGTGCTGGTACAATATTGATATAACACATTTCTCAGCAGTTTGCTCATAAATGTATTACCTTTAAAACTTAAAGGCAGACTTTCTTCAAAAACATTCTCATAGTTCTTCGAGGCTACACACTACTTCTATTCAAGCCCTTGTTTTAACTCTCTTCACAAATCAATATGATATTTGTTTGCTGTAGCAAAATGATATCTTCAAGCTATTCATTCAGAGAATCACAAGTAGAACACTTATACATATGTCAGATGATATAGACGAAAAACTTCTTGCAATAGTCTTTGGATTGATTTGTGTATTTTCTGTCCCTAGCTCATGAAAAGTGGTTGGATTCTCACAAGAGAAGATTTCTGGTACAGTGTGAAGCCACAGCATCCATTAAATGGCCAAAACTCCACTAGTACATATATAATGTTAATACTCTCAACATTAGTGATGTCTTCATAAAAGATTCTGCATACTGTCGTTGCTGAAGTTTACATACAAATGTAGCTTTCTGACTATGTAAACTGTAAAAGAATATCAATCATTCATGACATATCTGTTGCACTTCTTTACAACTTCTCTACAAAGTCATGTTTGTTGTTGGTATTTCACAGTGCACATAAACTGTGATCTTCCATTTTGATAATTCAATTCAGTCTTAAAGAAACATTGTTTGTTACAAGCTTTTAAACACACATTGCAAAGAAAAAATAAATTGATCCTTGCCTATGGAAACACTGGTTAAGGTCCAAGCCATTTCTGCTCTACTAACCATCACACAACATGTGCCACTTTGCGATTTGTCGCCTTGGATGCTCGCATATTTCTTTCCAGTGCTCTCCACTTGTTCCTTCTGCAGTAGCTCCCAACACTAATCGGCCAACAGTCTCGTTTCTAGAGCCCCTTTCGGAATCCAAAACTAAAAACTCAACACTGATGTCTTCCAGACCTTCACATGGAATGTCAAAGACAAACAATTCATTGAACACTGCATTTGGGGTGCATTTCTTGACATGAGTCTTCTTTTTGGAAATTCTTTTCTTGGCATAGTAGAGGTTTACCTTCACATATGGATCTGCAAGGAGAGATGAATAAACAAATTAGTTTTGCAAATGCTGAACCTTATTTTAGTATTTTGGTGAAGATTCTTCTTATAAGACATTAAGAATTGCAAATGTATTTGGGTCAAACAATCAATTACTTTTCTTCAAATTAAGACATCACCTTTGCAACTCTAACTTTCCAATCTTTAATAGACAATTATTTCTATTTCCTTGTACTAATCTTTGCAGCAAGCATGTGCAATAGTGAGTCGAGTGAGATAGTACACTGCATCTGGGGTTGTGCCATGCATTTTGGTTCTCCGCTGATTTCTGCAACTATTACAAAATGCCACTGAATGGTATGCTTCCTATAGAACATTTTATGTGACATGTTAGTTTCAGGTAAAGAGCAGTGAGCCCTGGTTGTATAATCAGGATGGAAATGTGTGTCTGTTCCTATTTGAATATTTATAAACAAATACATAATTCAGTTGCTTCTGTTAGACACAACTTTGACCTCCTGTGAACTCATGATCCCCTTCCTGTTTTCTAATCAATAGCCCATTTAATTCCTGCACAGCAGTCTTGCCTATTTAGAGCAGCTATGGCAACGCAATGTGAGATACAATGATGAATTTCATAGTAAGGTATATCACCACGTATTATTTGTTACTGGCATGGAAACATATCAATGATAGTCTCTGACAATATCCCAGTTGTTACAATTATGACTGTATCTTCACTAAGATGATACAAAAGATCATACATAGATCATGTGTAGATTATATATAGACATGCATGCTTGCACCCCTACCAATGCAGAACCCCCCCCCCCCCCTGTGTGCTAGAATGGGAGAAACCATGAAGCAGTAAAGACTCTGCCAATGAAGATTCTTAGATGTAGGAAACAGCCATGTCTAGAATTTGGGTTTAGGTGACAACCAGTACTTTGTAAAGAACTTTTTATAAGGTGATTTTATGTGTGATGCTGAGTGGTGTTTACTGGCCTATGCAGTTGAATATTGAATAACATTTCGACACAATTATACCATTGCATTTGGAGAGCTCGAGGCAATTCATATATGAAAATCTGTGCTGTTCAAAGTTGCTTTGATTAAAATTAGTGTAGTTGTTTTAGCAAAGGTTCCAAAGATATCGGGGCAAGGCTTGGTATCTGTTATCTGTAGACATTTTGGAGCTTTGCAAAACATTCAGTTTATGTCACAATTTTTAAGTCCAGTTACTCATATTTTTTCTTTATATGACTAAAATTTGGGGGTGATTACTATACCTCTAAAATGGTGTTATTGGTTGTTTCACTATCTATTACATTTACTGGTATTACATTTTAAATAGCTAGTAGATAAATAAAAACACGCTAAATGGCATCACACATTGCTACACTACTATATCATGTTTATTTTTCTTTCCAATAATATTTATATATTAAAATAGTAACATTTAGTTTCACAACCAAATGCCAGTATAGAACATGAATCTGAATATTGAATCCTGAATCATAATCTAGACATTAGTATTTTCCTGTCTCATACATGACTTGAATTCGCCTTTTAAGATCAGTGAGCCAAATGTGACAAAATAAGGTATAAATTTAAGGGGTCAGAGTTGAGTTGTTAGCAAAGTGAAGATGGATGGAAATAGCCTCATAATTGGCAAATTCACTAACAGCATAATAGAAAATATGCTCTTCTTTTGCGATGTGTCTTTACAGTGTTTTTGATAGGTTGGCGTTCACTGAAAGCTATATAGGCTCTTGTCATACCAAATGTTCTTCATTTACAGAGAGAACCAAATCAGTGACAGAATATCAAAAACATAAATATGGTGTGGACAGAATATCGTGTGAAATAGTATTTAGGGCAAGAATATCGAAAAGGTAAGTCCAAATAGGTAAGTATAAATTTCATTTTCTTAACTCCAGATCTACGTACCTTGAAAATATATAACAATGTACATATGTGGAGCTGTATAAATAGTAAAACTTTACTTACCCATAGAAAATTACCTTCACAATATTCTTGTCCTCAGTATTTTTGACACAATATTCTGTCCAAGGACATTTTTGTTTCCGATATTTTGTTCAAACACCAACAGAATCTACTGATGCTTAACCTTGAATTCTTGTACTTCTTCTGGTTCAGCCCACTACAGGAATTATATCATACACCACTGGTTCTTAACCTGTGGTATGAGAACCCCTGGGTGTCCACAAGGACTGCTCAGGGGGTTCACAAGTGTGCTACAAAATTAAATAATATTAACACTGATCCATTTGAATTATTAAAGTATAACCATGTAAACCAAAATTGAAAATGTAAAAGCTTTTTCTACATTTGGCTGTAAATTAAACAAAATATTTCAATATTTGAGTTGTTGTTTGGTGTATACTTATTTTTGCATTTTTGTATATTGTTTTGAAGTACAAATCTTAGAGATTGCCTACACCGGGGGTCCTGAGCTTCCAATAATGACTTACTGGAGGTTTCCAGATTCCAGTAATGAGTCAGAGGGTTTCAATAGAGGAGAAAAAATAAAGAAATGAGGTCATACAATACTATTAAAAGTAATACTTTAAAATGATTAAGTATAACCAAGTAAACCAAAATTGAAAAAGTGAAAACTTTGTCTATGTTTGATAGTGAATTCAACAGAATACTTCAATATTTGAGTATTTGTTTGGTGTATTCTTATTTTTGTAGTACAAATCTTAGAGATTGCCTAGGGATCCTGAGCTTCCAATAATGACTTAGAGGGGGTGTCCGGATTACAGTAAGTTTTCAGTGAGGTCAACAGAAGACACAAGGTTACCAACCATTCTAATACAATATTTATTCTTCTCCACAACTGCCCATTACCTTTTATAACTTTCCAAACTTTATATGTTTAATGAATCACTTAAGCTCTAGTTTTTAACCGTATGACTCTCATCTAACTAAGTTTTGGGGTCATTATATTCCCTCTCCAATAGTCCACTCCACTTAAACATTTACTAGAGGTACAGTGATGGCCAAAACATGGTTTCTTCATATATTTTGAAAAATACCTTTTTTAGAAGCTATTAATCATAGAATAAAGTAATTCCTTTGGCAAAGTTACATACATATTAAAACAAACATTCCACACCTCCTCTGAGGTTGCCGGGACTCCATAACAGCGGTGCACCTCAGGGTCGGAGGTCGCCCTGTCGTTAAATCATCAGTTTCCCAAAGCACAAAACAGTTTGTGCCGATGCACTCCACTCCAATAAAGGGTTTGCCACGTCACATTAGTATTTGCAGAAACAAAGGTTTATTCAGTAAAGTTTCAGCATGATGTATCGAGTAGTAACAAAACACCCAACACGTTTCGACGATAAGCTCGTCTTGCTCATGGGTAAACTTACAGCAAATTTTGCTGCATTAAATAAAGTTCATTCAAAGTTTAGTAACACACCCACAGTATAGGCAAAAACATAGGACTTAACATAAACATGTATTTGCAAATAGCGGCCATATTTAGGTGGTGTTCTTATTCATCTGACACAGCCAAAGGAACATAGTTTCCTATTTAAAGAATAATTATTCTTGAATTCAGGAGTTTGTCAAATCACTAAACAAATTCTAGTCATACATGATAAATATCATACTCCAACAATCTCATCGCTGACTCGGCATTTACAATTACTGAAGAGAAATAAATCATCATGCCTTGTATTGTTATCAAAGGATGAGGTAGTTCTTTTTTACATTCTTTTTTTACATTTCGTGTTTGCTGGAATACTGCCAACCTTCAACTTTTGCATGGCGATTCAAAAAATTTAAAACAAATATAAATACAAAAGAAAATTTGTTTGGAGCCTGTCAATGGGGGTAAATATTACTTATCAACATTAATCCAACCGGCACTTAGATCAATCTTGCATTCAATATAAAGTGTTACACCTAATGAATATATAGGCCACAGGAAGCTTAGAACTCATGTTTCTCAGGCAATAAGCCATGTTTGAGTGAACCTAGCCCACCCCTTCAGAGCTACAAAGTAATAGCTTGTCATTAGTTCACACATTGCTCTGTTTTTATTAATGTCTTAAAACAGCTTATCAGTAGGATAATTAATACATAAAAATATCCTCTGATTCTGACTTTATTACTGTTTGTGAAACAAAGGAGTAATCAAGAAACTGTATTAAAGCATAGTACATCGGAATACTCTGAAAGTGTTTTGTGACCCCAGAAGAGCCTTTTTGAAGCTAACATAATGTTTAAGTTCACCAACCTCAATAAAGCTCATTGTATTGACCTCAAAATGCTTACACACAGGAGAATCTGTAATATTATGTACCAATGTTACAGTTTAATTCATCCCCTTTAAATATTCAACGATTTTAGTTAGTGCTGTCATAAAATTGCTTGATATAAATATGATGGAATAGTCTGAAGTTGAATAAATACAGACTGCCTGTGTCATGTATGCACCTTCTTAAGGCAGATTCACATGGTTTGAGGTGTATTGTTGTAAATTTGATTCCTGGTGTTGTGCAAAGGAATTCTCAGCAAGTTAAAATCAAATTATAAGACAAATGCAAAACATTTTTTAAAAACTGCACTGACTGCCTCATCAATTTACCTAAAACATGGCAGTAGTAGAGTCATACTGGACCACTGAAAAGTTCTACTTAGTTGTTTCTAAAATGAGCACTGTTGATGATGTACTCATTAACAATCACCAACCTTTCCAAAGATGACTCTACTTTACACAATAAGGTAATTTAGGACATTCATTTTGAACCCACTCAAAGACACACAATGAGGTCTAACAATTAGATGTTAAGAAAAGAATACTGTAATCAAAATATCGTCCAATAGAAATGTTGTCGACTAAAAACTGTTTTTAAAAACAACAGTCCTTTGGAGGTAATTTAAACCCAATGGAATTATATTTTTGTAAACAATATGTAGGTCAACATAGTTCAGTCAGATGATATTTTTGCTAATAATATTCTCATTGCAATTAAAGAGATTGAGTCCTTCCTTTCTTATCCAGTATAAAAATGTTTACGTTTACAATGAGGAAAAATGGATAGAATGATGTACAAATGAAGCTAGTTTTTGACAGTCTTAGAACAATAAAGTGAAGGATTCTAGAACACTGTAAGATCTTGTAGCACCATATAATTCATAGATGTAGTACCATTACCAAAGACATTTATGAGTACCTGGAATTGAATTTCTGGAGTTCTAACTGGGGAACTGAAAAATTATTTTATGAATACGCCCCATGATTACCATGCTACAATTTTATAATAAAGAATATCCATGTTGTGGTGGATTACTTTAGAACCCTCAAGGTAAAGAGGAGTGTTTTGTTAATTTCAATATTTAAATATATTTTGAAAAATGTATTGAATTAAGGACCCCACATGAACACTGGCCGAGGTTAGATTTGCATAGCCTGCAGATCACACGTGTAAGTAATGGAAGGTACTTCTCTTCTATTCAAATGTCAATCAGTATCACCAAAGCTGAGTTAGGTATTACAATGCTTAATACTGAGTGTCAGAAAACAAAGGCAGCAAAACCCTTTCTTTGTGTGGCTAATATTATTTTAATAGTTAAGTGTTAAGGTTTTTTCCAGTTCAATTTTATACGATTTCAAATAATGGATTATTGTTAATATTAGAGTGCAAACAATCATCAATCAATAGCATATGTAGAAACCAATTTATGGTTTTAAATATTCTTATGTAATACTTGTTTTCTCAATCTGAAACTAAGTCTATGCTGGTAAAATACGTATTTTTTTGTATAAAGCATTTTCAAAAACTACTGCACGAACATTTTGCCACATAAAAAAATATTTTCCAATGAGCATGGATGTGATTGAAGGTTTTCTGGTGGATGAAATCACT
This sequence comes from Lissotriton helveticus, assembly GCF_964261635.1. Lineage (NCBI taxonomy): Eukaryota > Metazoa > Chordata > Amphibia > Caudata > Salamandridae > Lissotriton > Lissotriton helveticus. The sequence continues at coordinate 26,864 of NW_027611932.1, forward strand.
AGCACTAGGATGATTTGTCTACTGGTGCCTACGAGTGGAGAGGCAAACTTTGCTGTCCAGTACCAATATTTTGTAGTTTACTGTTTGTCTATTTCCTGCTTTTTTATGTAGCTCATATACATATCAATGCTTATTTAAGAACACATTTTCTCATTGAGTAGTTCAAGTCATTAATTATATGGTGCAGAAACTTATGATGCTGCTCTGATGCCATATAGGTGCTCCCCCATCAAGTTCTACTTCACCAGGGAGTACATGCATCTTTTTATTGTTGCTAGAATTGGGATATATGCTATTTTACAGATATCTAGGAGAACTACAAAGTTATGTCTTGAGTTTTTTTTTTTATAGCGTAAACTAGACCCAAAGGTATCAAAGCACTTTACATGAGCACCAGTTGCGTTACAGACAGACACATTCATTTTTTTTAGTTTGTTAAACATGGTGAGATTAAGTGATTTGCTCAAAATAGCAGGATGTTGAGTGTCCCCAAGGAGACTGGAACCCAGTTCTCCAGCTTCTAGGTTGACCGCCCTAGCCAGTAGGTCACATCCTCTCCCCCAAACTGGATTATTCTTGTGTAAGAGACATGTTGCTTTCTTATGATTCGGTTAGGCCATAGACGTTTTGTGAATTGATGAATGAATGAATGAGTGAATGGGAGGATGGATGAATGAATGAATCTTAAAGCATCTCCACTAACAGATTTATAAAGGCAAAAAAGGGATTATAGAGTATCTTATGTTGAAAAACTGACCAAACCTAGGAAAAAGCCTTACAGACGCTCTAGCAGAAGAAGTAAGTCCTACACAGGTTATACATCTACACTCAAGAGGTAAATACTGTTTAACTTCATAGATGTCTCACTAAGTCTAATGTCCACTTCTAGCATCTGCAGTGATCTGCAGGGCATGAAAATAAATGTTGAAATGGTCTACTTAACCATATATTAGAAACAATACATTTCTCACAAGTAAGGGCAGGCACTCTTTCCTACTACATGAAATCTGGGAGTGTTAGTATAATACAGTAATGAGGATTTTGAGACCGAACAAGTTTCTTATTTTATTTATACATGCCACTCAACCACAAATGAACACAGCTTAAAACAGTGGCATATTATATATGTTGAAACCTCGTTCTATTGGGAAAGGACTTTGATTCTGTCTTAATGATTCTATAATAAACGTCTGTGGTTGAAATATCAATTATCACCTCTATTGTTTTTTTGTAGCCAATGAAAAAATATGACTGCATTTTAGAGATATGTAAGTGCGTTTGTGGCAGGGGACTGCATAAATTTAAAAAAGTCACTAAATTTCAGAGCAGAATGTTGCATAGCTTCACTCACTTAATTAGATGATTTATTGTGCAAGTTCATTCTGTGATGGAAATCATTTGTGGTTGTCACATACCATATAAAAATTTGGAGAATCCACCTGCTTTAGGAACCCTGACTTGTCAGTGTAGAAACAGCTGAAGTGCAGTATAAAACCCTACATTAAAATCAAATTAATTGACTAAGGAAAATCAAAGCTACCCTTCACTCTAAAATGGAAAACATATACAATAAGAATCAGTCTGTGCCATATGGAAAACTATTTCAAAACACTGAATCTACTATTCCACAGCACATGATCATTCAACAGAAATTACTGGAAATCAGACTAAGTTGACAACTTATTTGTCCTGCTTTGCAAATGCAGTTAGTTATGATAGGTCAGAAAACAAATTGCTCACATTTCTAGGAATACTCTATGCAGTAAAAGAGGCTTGTTGACTTTAGTTTTATTTTAACTATGACCTGTTGACATGACCTAAGCACCAATTGGGTTAGGCTACCATATCAACATCAGCTGTGTCAAAGCTGACCTTGCTAACCACAGCGTGTTTAGGACAAACACATGGGAAATCAATTTAATATTAAATAGATGAGACTCAACCATTTCTCACACTGCATTACCTATAATACAACATTGCCACCCAGTGTTGCTGTCTCAATCCTTATCCGCCATGAAAACACTGCAGTGCCTGTCCTGGAATGTGAATGGCCTGCGAGTTAAAAGTAGGAGGGAGAGAATTCTACAGTATTTAAAAGATTCACCTGCACAGATAATTATTCTACAAGAAACCCACCTGGTAAAAAAAGAATGAGCGATATTTGTGGAAAGCTCAGGTGGGTGGAACACTATGCCTGCTCATGTCACACAGCTAATATCAGGGGTGTGGCTATTTTAATAAAAAAGCAAGCAAATGCGTCCCTACAAGAGGTGAGAACTGATTTAAGTGGCAGGTGGGTGATAGCAAAGATCTTGGTAGAAAATGTCCCTATTACAATTGTTGGATATTATGGTCCTAATCAGGATGATCCATCAACGTTAAAAACCATCTTTTTGAATGTCTTTGAGTTCCCTGACTCGACCATCCTAGCAGGGGATTTTAATATAGTTTTTAATCCGAGATTGGATAAATCATCAAAAAGTAGAGCCACAACCTCCTCTAAATCAAGGGCTTTTCAAAAACGATGATGAAGCAATATTATATTTGTGATATATGGAGAGAGAGCTCGGGAACACAGTTGGGCTTATCCTTCTATAACAAAAAATATAGACACAAATCACAAATTGATTATATCTTGATCCAAGGGACCGCACAAAGAATATCGGGCATCTAACTTGTCATTTGTCGGACCATGCAGCAGTCTGGATTAACTTGAATTTAGCTGGCAGAGAACAACAGAGGGTGTGGACGTTTGACCGCGATCAATCAATCAATCAGCGAATTTATAGAGCGCACTACATACCCGTGAGGGTCACAAGGCGCTGGGGGAGGGGGGTCGCAGCAGCTAGTGGTCGAAAAGCCAGGTCTTGAGTAGTCTCCTGAACGACAGCGGGTCTTCAGTCTGTCGTAGTAGGAGAGGGAGGGAGTTCCAGGTCTTAGCGGCGAGGTGGGAGAAGGACCTACCCCCGTAGGTGGTTCTGCAGATGCGTGGGACGGCGGCCAGTGACAGGTCGGCGGAACGGAGTTTTCTGTTGGGTGGGTAGCGTGAGAGTCTGTCGTTGAGGTAGGCCGGGCCGGTGTTGTGGAGTGCCTTGTGTGCGTGGGTCAGAAGTTTGAATCTGATTCTTCTGTCGACGGGGAGCCAGTGCAGGTTTCTGAGGTGGGGGGTGATGTGGTCTTGGCACGGTACATCGAGGATCAGGCGTGCGGAGGCGTTCTGGATTCTTTGAAGTCTGTTGATGAGTTTGTATGGGGCTCCGGCGTAGAGGACATTGCTGTAGTCGAGTCTGCTGCTGACGAGGGCGTGGGTGACGGTTTTTCGCATGTGTGTCGGGATCCATCTGTAGATCTTGAGGAGCATGCGGAGGGTGTGGATGCAGGTGGAGGATACTGCGTTGACTTGGTTGGTCATGCTGAGTTTTGAGTCTAGGATGACTCCAAGGTTGCGTGCATGGTTTGTAGGTGTAGGGGGGGAGCCCAGTGATGCGGGACACCAGAAGTCATCCCAGGGTGAGGGGTTGGGCCCGAGGATGAGGATCTCCGTCTTGTCCGTGTTCAGTTTGAGCCGGCTTTCTTTCATCCAGTCGGTGACGGCCTTCACACTCCTCCTAGATACCGCTGTTACTGGATATTTGATCCAGGAGGTGAAAGCATTTTTGGATATCAATATAGTATCAACAGATATATTGGTGGTATGGGAAGCCCTGAAATATTTTTTGAGAGGCCTGAGTACAAATAAAACTGTCCATAAAAACAGACAATACAGGCAGGAGATTGCATCTGTGGAGCCCCAAATGAAGGTGCTGGAGGAAAGGATTAATTGGGTAACCGACCAAGAGCAAGCTCTCCAAGAGACAATAATGGCAAAATGAGAGGTGTTAAAAGCCCGGGTGGAAAGTACCATTCAAACAAGAATTTCTAACAGGTGGGAGGTGAGCAAGCTTGCTCACTTTGAATATGGAGAAGGGGCTGGTAGGCTATTAGCTTGGAAAGCCAAAATAGACAGAGTCAGGAATCAAATTAAACAAATAGGGGATGAAGGCTCGAATGCATTAATAAGCGGGGAGGAGGAGATGGAAGAGATCTTCCACGCTTATTTTAAAGAACTATATAAAGATGAAAGTGACTCTGATATAACATCTATTCAAGGCTGGTTAAATTCGATCTAACGACCTTCATTGGATATAATACATCTGGAAACTCTGGAGGGAGGAATATCGCATCAAGAAGTCAGGAAGGCTCTTTTGGATTGTAAAAAGGGCAAAGCTGCAGGGCCGGATGGTCTCCCTGCGGAATTATACAAGGAATTGAGTGAGATAGTTATCCCTGTTTTTGTTGAGGTGTTCAACAAAATTTTGATAGATGCAGCTCAGCCTCCTGCTACCTGGGGGAAGCAAATATTATCTTAATCCTTAAACCAGGTAAACCCCTTACAAAATGTAGTTTATACAGGCCAATATCCATGTTAAATTCCGATTACAAGGTTTTCTCTAAAATATTGGCAGATAGGCTAGGGGGCATAGCAGGTGTGCTTTTGCATACTGACTAGAAGGGCTTTGTTAAGGGTAGGAATCTCTTCGATCTCACCCACGAGGTTATTGGTGCGATAGATCTTGCATCCACTTTTTCTCTCCCCCTGGCAGCGATGACATTGGACGCAACCAAAGCTTTAGATAGGGTGGATTGGAAATATCTTGGGTCTGTTTTGGAAAAATTGAAAAAATGTTGCCGCACCATCCGCCTTATATACAGAAGGCCACCTGCAGGTTGGTGGCAAATGGTAGAACGATCAGACCATTCAAAATTGAAAGGGGAACCAGGCAGGTCTGCCACCTCTCCCCTCTCCTTTTTGACCTTTATATAGAGCTGTTTGCTCAGTACCTAAGGGAGGAGCCTGCTATTACACCATTTAAGAGCGGCTCATGGGGGAGGAAGGTAGCCCTGTATGCCGATGATATTCTTATTTTGGAGTCAGATTTGGAACCCTCTTTTCCCTGGTTGATTGAATTAGCTAGGGAGTTTGGCCGGGTCTCTGGCTATGAGGTTAATGAGGACAAAGACCGAGTTAATGACATGGAACCTGCCAATGTGCTGATACCAAACCAAAAAAGAGTTGCGCTACTTAGGTGTAAAAATTGTTCCAGAGATAGACAAAATAGCAAAAGTCAATCTTATTTATATTTTGAAGGAATCTCAAGCACTTATGAAATCTTGGATACATCTTTCATTGTCTATCTTGGGCAGAGTAAATCTCATAAAAATGTCTATCTTGCCAAAGGTAATGTTTCTGTTTAATACCATTCCTTTAAACTTCGAGAAAGCATTAATTGACAAATTTCAGAAATCCATTAACTCCTTTGTTTGGGCATCAAAAGCCGCTAGAATATCATGGAAGAAGTTAAGACGCAAAAGGGAGAAAGGTGGTCTGGCACTTTCTGATGTCCAATATTATGCTTGGGCTTTTCAGCTATCGTATTCCAGAATTTTGTTAAAATGCCCAGACTCTTCAGGGAGAGGTCAAATGTTTTTAGCCATGTTGGAACAACTGGGGCTTCCTCGAGAAGGCTTTTTATTTAAGTATGGGGACAAAAAAATGTTTTAAGAAGGTCAGACTGAAAGTCCTAAGTGGTGCGGCTCAAAATTAGGCTAGGATCAAAAAACGAAAAGGTCTCGAATACTACTCAAGGCTTTGCCCCCATGTGGGACAGCCCATGAACTCCCAGCTGCCTAAAAGATCAGTTGGCAGTCCGTTTGAAAACAGCGGGGGCAGCAGTATGGGGGGGATCTCGCGGTTGATGTATCTCTCTTGCCGTGGGCCACGTTAAACGATAAACTGGAGGGAGGCATGTCAAGGTTCAAGTATCTGCAGTTACTTAGTTGGTCTCAGAATTTGAAGATCCCGTTAGGCCGAGGGAACCCCCTGGAAGATCATTTGGTTAATTAACCTGTAAGGAAGAAATTTCTTTTTTCTATTGGGCTATCAAAGAGGCTATTGACGGCGAGTTCAAGCTAGCCGAGCAGTTAAGGGGGGAAGCCATACCGTAAACTGACTGGGAGGATTTGTGGAAGACCTCTTATAATATCCTCTTCTCAGTAGTGAAACCAGCTTGGTTGAGGAGGAACCACTATTTTACAACACATAGGGCTTACTTCTCCCCGGTGAGGCTCTCTAAAATGTCTAACGGCCCACCGGCAAGGTGTAAAAAATGTAATCTGGAGAATGTCCCGGATGTACATATGTTTTGGGCCTGCCCATCTCTTGCGAAATTCTGGAGAGGAGTTGGAGACTCTTTAACATCAATTTTGAGCCATACAATACAAATTTCCCTTAAACTCATCATTTTCGGCATATGGGGTGATATCACCGGCCCAGATAGAGATTTTCTATTTTTTACTATTCTTTTAGCTGGACGGGAAATTTTTAAGAGATGGGTCAAGTCAACACCTCCCACACATTCGGAGTGGCTATCTTCTTTATATAAAATCTCTAAAGCTGATTTGGCTCGATTGAAAAACTCTAAGAAGGGAATCATTTGGAACAGGTTGCTAAATTGGACCTCAGTCTGAGGGTTTTTTCTTTTCTTTTTCACTTGTTTTTGTCCTATGATTAAGCCTCATGGGAACTCTCAGACTGTGCCTAGACTGAGGATGGCCATCCACACCAGTCTCGGTTTAATCCTGAAGAGAGTGCAACCACCCTCCCTCGTAACAACGGGAGGGCAGCAACTGGAAGGAAGTGGGTAGTCTACTGGTAGGCGTGAGATCAAGGGCGGAAACGATTACCTCAGGGCCTACCTCTCATTTTGGGGTAACAGTGGCAACCTATGGATTTCATGTTAGCTGAGGTTAGAGGCGAATGAGGATAAAAAAAAGTTTTTTTTAAAAGAGACAAAAAAGAAACAAAACAAAAACAATACTACATTGCCTTTGCCTTCCTCTAGTTACAGGTAGAGTTATATTGACTACAGCAGCTTTAACAGTTTTTTTTTTTTTTTTTAAATATGTGCTTATTCGAGAACTAGTTTAATATGCAGAATAGACCACTCGATCAGGGATATATTTGATCTTACTCACTTCAAATAACAAAATAATAGGATTATTTTATGCTACGTAAAAAATTTAGGATTCATAGGCTATTCTTTGTTTAGGGTATTTACCACCTAAATAGAATGATGGTAATATGTAATATAGGAGGGCAATATTGAACATGCATATCTTAAAATTAAACCTATCATCAAACTCCTACTACAATGTTTTGGATATTTTAGAATTGCCGAGGGTGAATGGGTCTGCACCCCTCTCTGTACTTGATATATAATTAGTTTCCATGCTTTTCTGTATCTTTGATAGCATATTAAATAAGCAAGTGTCTTTCGTATGCTTTTAAAGCCTTGAATTTAACACTTTTATTTAAATATGTACTCAATGTAGTGTGTTTACCCAATGAATGGTTTGATTAGATTCACTAACTCTCCTCAAAATTAATCTGGATTATATTTTGAGTATTTGTGCTGTATGTACCTAGCTTGGAAAGCAGTGATGTGGTGTGTGTAAAGTGCGGAGACGTATGTAGTACAGATTTATATTGTGTGATAGGATGGACTACTTGCCATTGGTCAAAAACTGGGATATATCAGGTGGCTTTGCATGAGGTTGAAAGAATGGTTTGTGTATGGTGAGCTGAAATGTAATGATGATACTGGCATCATACAAGAGAGTCAGCATTCAAAATGAGAATAGTAATGAAGCAGCAATGTGTAGGCAACTTAAATTGTGATATAGAAATCATCAGCACAAGTGTTAAGTGCAGGAGCATCTTAATGTCAACATAGGAGTCTAATATGTGTTCCAGCAACTCGCTGCTTGTTAATTCTAAGCCAGGTAGAGGTTATAGGAAAAGTTGGTATTGTTTCATGAAAGTAATTGTTTGGCTTGTCCTCTCTCTATCCAAATGCCAGTCAGCATCTCTTCTCCCTTAAATCTTTATAATAATAGCACTGTTTGCATTCAACCATCTTATATTGCCTTGCTCCTCTAGTAACCTGCTCTATCCCCCTCCATCTGGCTGCTGTAGAATTCATTCTCCTTACGCAGCACTCACAAGTTTCTAACATCATCACAGCTGTCCATTACAATCACCTATTGTTCATCCTCATCTCATTGACATTTCAAATGCATTTTAAATAATGATCTACTTGCCTTCACAAACACCCAACACACCACCGTCTGTCATAAACTGTTTTTCTGTCCTTTTTCTAAATCAGCACTTTTCAGTTACCTGTCACTCAAAAAAGTGGCGATCTCCAGGATCCTGCGATTCTGCCAATGGGTGGTGCTATGTGAGATCTTCTGTAAGCCTGCTTCTGTCAATAATACTAGTTTAGAACCTGTGCTGAATTTCAGTTTTCAACCCCTCTTGTAAATCAGATCCACTCTAGATTCCATTTCAAGGTTTACTTTTCTACTACTCATGTATTATGGTACTTGTATGCCTCACCTAGCCATGAGAGCTGGAGAGAGGACTTTTGGTGAATATATTATACTTGGAACTCTGTCTCACATCTTCCAGCATGTGCTCCCTTGCATGAATTCTGGTAATATTATGAAAGTTGGTCCAGTCCATTTTCCACTTAGGATTTTCGTTCTGCCTTCTGGTTGCTTACTGGAACGTCTGAGAACTCCTTCAGGCAGAGAGTTGGAGTAGGGAATTTGACTGCTCTCACCTGCACTCTACTGCAGTCTGTTCAACCCTATTTGAATTCAAATCATCCTGTGTGGCTGTAAGCTGGAATGACAGATTTAAGTCTGGCTTTTGCATTCAGAACTTGTGCTTCAAATACTGTTGCTGGGAGCTTCTGCTTTCTTCCCAAGTTGCCTGACCTATTGAATCCTTGAAACCTTGAGATGGGTTCTTGATTCCTGCTACTGATTTTTGCAGTCTCCTGCTTTCCAGTGGCTGCCCTGAGCAGCGTTGTGTGCATGTGCTTCCCTTGTTTCTCAGTCTTACCTTTCTTTCTGCCTTTCCTCTGTAACCAGATATCCTGTTTTTGTGTGTTCCCAGATGGGCTTCTTCATTTACTTGTTCTAAATATCTGTTCTGTGCTTTTTTTTTATTAAATTGGTTTTTATTATTATTAGTGTTGTTATAATTAGTATTATGTGCATGACAATTATTACATTGCAACAGTTCCCATTACATCTGAAACCTCAGCAATCCAATGCAAGTTACGTATCAACTTTCTAGAATGCATGTAGATACAGTTGTACATGTTATAGTCAATTTATGTTGGCATAGAGCCAGTATGTTGTTAGCTGAAATAATCGTTTATATGTTGAACATCTATCATAACCAAGTAAACTCACAAACCGCAAAACATACCAGTTGTACCCTCCTCTTCAAGCTATTGAATAACATATCTGCACATGTCTAGAATCAGCACAGTTTTCGCTACCACACCATGTTGAATGTGCCCAGCCGCCCACCCTACTTTCACAAGATATAAATTCAGGTCTATGTGCCTGTCAGGGAAATTTCTGTTCTGTCCTTGTTCCGAATTCCTGTATTTATTCCATTTCCTAGCAGGGCAAAACTTGTTTGGGTGCCTGTTAGGTACATGCTTGAATTAATTGCTCTGAATCCTAGTTCCAGTTTCCCTGTACCAATGCGGCAGGCAGTACTTATCCAGTACATGTTGGGTACATTCTCAAGTTCCTTGCTCTGAATCCAAGGTCTAGTTTCCTGTACCATTATTTGTTTCAGTGCCTGTTTGGTATAACCTGCCCTTGACTCCTGTATTCCTTTTCTTGATTTCTGAAGCCCTGTTCTTACTTCCTTAATTTGTTTTTCTCCTTGTCTGATTGCTGTCTTGTCTGTCCTGTATTCTCTCTTTTGCTGTCCATATCCATTTACAGAGTGACCTGTGCCCTTGTCTCCGTTTTGATCAGGTAAGGCAAAGACGTTGGAGTCTTATCTGTCTCAGAAAGATATTCCTGACTTGAAGGTTTCTTCCTAGAAAGCTAAAATAAGTGTTGAGCGGGTCTCAACAACACAGTGGCCCACTTGGCATCCGCTGTGATGAAAGGGCATGCAATGGATCAGCAGATGCACATTCATCTCAGAGATCACTGCCAGTCAGGCAGGGTTCTTTTAACATGGAAGGCAGTACTCTTCCAGTGGGACATTTATGCACTTACTTTTGTAGAAATATTGAATAAACCAAAAGAAATCACTTTCTGACATTGGCTAGTGAGTTATTGGATATCGTTTTTTTTAGTCTGTAACATATATCTAACTTTGCTTTAAATTCCTAATTTACAGTGCATTCTCTTGCAAAGCCCTTCATCACCTTTGGGGCTAGATGTAGGTAAATAGGTTTTACCGATTCTAAAATACCGAATTTTACCGATTCGGTATTTTAGAATCGGTAAATCCTATGTAGGTAATTATTCGGTAAAAATTACCGAATTGTTAAGATTCGGTAATTACCGAATCGGTATTTACCGATTCGGTAATTGCCATTCATTCCTATGGGCGGCCCATAGGAATGAATGTCAATTACCGAATCGGTAAATACCGATTCGGTAAAATAGGGAAATAGTCAACGGTGACAGGTTGTTACTTAGACACCCTCTTGCACCCCTGAATAGTGCTGGTGTGCACATGTGGCATACATACATGCCATTAGGGCATGTATGTCTGTCACATGGCACAGGTGTAAATGCACACATTTGCATTTACACAGGAATTCCTTATTTACCACCAACCAATAGTTGGTGGTAAATAACGAATCCTTAAAGCACAAAAGCACTCTTTAAAGTGCTTCCTACATCTCATTTACCAATTCGATAAATACCGAATCGGTAAGTGATGATTTGGTAAATACCGAATCGGTAAATACCGATTCGTTATTTACTGAATCGGTAAATATACCACCTACATAGGAAAAGGCTATTACTGGTACCGACCGGTAAAAGCCTACCTACATCTGGCCCTAAGTTTCTAAACATCTAGAGGTAGAAGTGTGAGCATTAGCATTCAATGTACCACTGAAAAGGTTTCATTTGTTGTGCAGAACAAGACAAATGTTTCTTTAAGCCGTGTATCTCTGCCTTGCCTGGAGGAATATCCTGATGAAATCATTAATCTTGATGAGTCTGACTGTCTCTTCCCATGTGTCTCTGTAATGAATCCATTGTCCTCCCACGGCCGTCCATACCATTTTCCCTATTTATTTTACTCCTGTGTATTCATTTCAGTGCAGGCAATCATGAAGTATTACAAATAAAAAAGGTAAATTTAGAGGGACTTACCAGAGAGGCCTGAGATGTCGGTTTTGGGCAGGTGCCGGGCCTTTAACACAACCACTGTTAAAGTATTAGTGGTTGACTGGTAACACAGAGAAATCAGCAGCTCCCCACGCCCTGATGACTTCTAATTGAATAAGCATATGGATAAGTATCAATAGTACAATCATGTTATAAATATTCATGAGAACATAGAGTAAATATTTAAACTGGCCATCAATGATGTGTATAACATTTGTACAAATCATTATTAGAAGTTGTCACTGCATTGCCAATGAAGTATACCTACCAGGTTATGTGCAGGGGTAAACTGGGAAGTGCCTGTGTGAAGTTTGGGCTAAGAAAGCAGTGCTAAAGGCTTACTCATTTAAAAACTGCCAATAGTGCACAGAGGCTTAAACCAATTAATTCAATATGTATAATCTCAGAAACATATGTATATAATTTACGTTTTAAGGAATATAATATACAGAATACGGAATAGTATTTCTGTTTCAAAGGCATCCCTTATTCAACTCAATTCAAATTATTAATGTATCACTCAAACTATGAAAAGTACTTTTCTTGTATGGTTTACGGGTTGAGATTTCTTACTTGTCATTTCTGAATGGCAATGGTGAAATGAATTTAAACATTTCTTGTGAACTTTAGAAATGAATAATGCTTTTGTGAAAGAAAATGACAGTTTATACAATAAAATGTTTGTTTATTTATAAGACATATAATGAAATATAATCCCGAGCTCTATGTTACATGTGTAAATGATGAATGTTTCTCTTGTCCTCTTATTAAATTTGCCACATTGCCAATACATGCTTTTAGAAAAATCTTTGGTATTTCAGTGTATCAACTGGAAATAGTACAGTTATGGCTTAATAATGTATGGTTTGTAAGAATACATTTGGAATCTATAATTGTATGAATTATGTTAGTACACAAGTTTAAATAGTTAGGTGGTGAAATTTGGCCCTTTGGCCTTCGTGTAAATAGCTCTACGTTCTACAATATTTAGTATTTCAAGATGCTCCTTGTGTGTAAAATTAACCTTAAGAAAATGGGGACAAGGATATCCACTGGAAAAATGTAATCACAGTGGACATATTGTGATTGTTTTTCTTCACACTGAGTTGTGACTTACTAGTATAGTTTAATGTGTCTGACTAGCAAAGCTTTTTCTCCATGAGTAAATATATTTTACAGCTTCAAAACTATGTGCAAGTCAAAGTTACATTAAGGCATCAAAGCTCACAAAAATGTCGTAAACTGAGCCCAGACTGAGTATAAGGATGATGAGGAAGGTGATCAACAGAAGGAAGAGAAGTATGAAAAAGTAGACAAAGGAGATGAAGGACATAGAAATGGAAAAAAAGACAGAAGAGAAGGTGAAGTAGGATGAGAATGAAAAGGAGATAGAGAAACAAGCTAATGCCAAAGAGGAGTAGGGTGGAGAGGAGGAGGAGAAAGAAAAGTATGAAGAGACACTAAAAAAAGGAGAAAGGGAACGAAAAACAAAGAAGAAGGTAGTTGAGGTAGAGGAGGAGGTTGAGATAGGAAGAGAAGTAGAAAATTTAGAAAGGGACACAAAGAAGGAGAAGGATTAAGGGAAGAGGCTGTAAAAGAATTGATGACAAGAAGAAAATGACAAGGAAAGTGAGTACAATAAATGGAAAGGTAATAAAGAAAAGATAATGAGCGAAAGGTTAGTAGTGTAGGATATGGCATATGAAAAAGAAACAGAACTGGCAAAAATACAGGAGAAGAGAAGAAGTTTGGTAGTAAAATTAAAATTGGCAAAAATATAAATTGGCACAAATTTATGAAGAAAGATTGGAAAAAAGAATAATGAAAAAGAGATGTACAAGAAGAATAGAGACATGAAGTTAGACGTGCAAACATAATAATACAATTAATTTGTTTACAATGAAAATAAATAATGTATTATTTACCCTCACGTTCCTTTTGTTTATTTCCCTATTCATAAGAACACGGCCATCAGACAATTCAACTCCCGAAAGAGGTATGTGGACTTCTCCAATGACATCATCTCTTGAAAATCTGTCAAAACTGAGGATCATGAAGTGAAGCACTAAGTCTTGTACTTGAGTGTAAGGGATCCCATAAAAAGTGAATGTCTCATCGAAAGCCGGATCTAAGGTCTTGCGCAGTACTCTGGTTTTTACTTTGTGCTTCTTTTCTGGTAGGATTGTCAGCTTAATATAAGGGTCCGAGGTCATAGATTGCTCATCCATCGCTGGTAACCCCCTGGCCTCCTTTATGTTAACCACAAATGCTTTCTTCTCAAAGTTGTATTCTAACGAGAAGAAAAGGGTCCCTAGTGAATTGTCTTTCTCAACAGAAGACAGCGATGTGGTGGACTTCAGGCTTTCCGGTGAAATAGATCCTTTCTCGTTCTCGGAGAAAGTCTTCTGCGAAAAGTCCTCAAGATCTGGTGAGCTTCTCACTTTGGTGCCTATCTTAGGAATGTTGCCATTAAGATCTCTATTTTCAAGATCAAGGTGGAGAGAACTCTTTGACAGGATAGAGGATTTTAGCTCTGTTTTTTCATCAGCGCCAAATTTTTTCTTGTTACTTAGGTTTTCTGGATATATGTCAACTCCCTTCAGCACATGCACAAACTTATAGGGAGGAGTCTTGTTTGATTTTGATGACTTGCGCTGACAGCAGATCCAGGCAAAGAGGGAGACAGTGAAGACTAGTCCAAATGCACTGAAGATGCCCACAATGGTGGGAATTTCCTCTGCCAAAGTAAAAAAAGATAAATATATATATGAAACATGGACTATGTAAATGTTGAGTAAGATATACAAAGAATTAATGGCAGTCATTCAGGTTCAGGCAGTTATACATTATGCTAAGGTAGAGCATGCTTTCTTTGGCTAATATTCTAAACACCAACACCACCTATAGGTCTCTTTAAGAAATACACTGCCATGTATCTTGCACTGTAGGCTGAAGATACTGCAAGTTATGCTGACTGAATTGAATGAAGCATTTTTGTAGAAAAACTGCCTGATTCTACTAAATAAGAATGTGGAAGGCAAACATCATATGTACACAAGGGGTACAAATAACTATCATTGTTAATTTATTTAAACTAGTCTTTCCTTCAAAAATGTAGTAGCATGGACTGGTAAGGTCCCACATGTGTTCTGCAATTGGGGGACCTGGATTAGAGTTGGGCGGTAATGGAAAAGCATCTGATTTCTGGTGGAATTGGTAAACCCAGTGAAAAATCCACCAAACATTCCTTATGCAGACTCCGGTCTGCCATGGTAGCCACATTATCAAATTAATGGCCAGTGGTGTATTCTTAAATGCCAAACAACGACCAAAAAGGCAATAATATAATTAACAATAATAATAATTAAAAAAATATTCATGTGTTTCCATAGTGTTTAGCACTATACGTCTGCAGTTTAAATGAATAATAAATGGGAGAAGTTACTATTGGGTAAATTATGGTACTCAATTTACATTGGAAGGATGGAAGTCGGAGTCTGTATTGCAACTATTCTACATCTTTAGTGGAGACGATACCAATGGTGGATTCCACTCAGAAGTTTGCACCTTCTCTACAAATCAGAGGACTTCTCTTTAACACACAACTTGAAATTGCCCAAGACTGCAGACGATGTTAATGCTTTTAAAAGCAACTTGACTAAGACATTTATAGGTTAATTTAAGTAAAATGTCCTTACCCACGCACATTTTTTGTAAATATAGCACCTAATGAGCATCCCAATGCACAAAGTTGGAAAATTACTGATGGGGGATTGGAAATCATCACCTGTGCCTGGATGAAATTTTCCATCTTTATGAAACTCACACACCTGGAAAGTTGTGCCAGGTACAAGTTTCCAGGAGTACATAAGGTCATGGGACCTGCGATCAAGGTCTTATGACATTCGCAGCATAGAACTCCAGAGAGGAGGATAGGATCTCTTGTGCAATTGCACATTTTTAATTTGGTTTTTCTCCATGCGGCAAATACATTTCTTCTTGGAGACAGTTCACACACTGCACTCCCAGCAAAGCTGAAGGTGAGCCGCGTCCCTTCCCCCCATAAAGGGGAGATACGCCATACTTGCGGGTGCCACAGATTAGTAAGGGTGGGTGGGGAGTGAAGGGATAGAGAAAAAAGTCACTTACCTGGCTGCCAGCCACCGCCCCTCCTCCGTCCTCTTCTGTTCCTCCCAGAAGCCGGAAGCACACAGGTTCCCATAAGCCAATCATGATGCTGCTGTCACCAGCATGACAGCAGCATTGTAATTGGTAGGAGCACCGTGGTTTGGTGCTCAGAGAGGGAGTGGGAGCCTGTGCATGCTCTCCACCCAGTCTGTGCTATACAGCCAGGTGGAGAACATGCTAAGTACGCATGACTGTTTGGCCAGCCCAAGACGGCGGGCCAAACCGCCATGAGCGATTATGTGCCCAAACCACTCCTCCCCCAACTGGCTGTGACAACAGCCCAGCCCGCCCCATAAAAATGCCTTGGAAAAATAAAATGATAATAATACTGTGTTATTTTATTTTTCCTTTATCCAGGGCTCAAAGAGCAGTGGAGTGTCGCCCCTCCACCTTAGCAGAGGTGCTGCCGCTGAATAAAATTCCGACCCTTTCCAGGGTGGAAATTAAATGAATAAGAGTTGGATGACCTCCGAAAAACACATGTTCATGGGTGGTTCCCAAACTTCAAAGGCAAACCACCCTTAGAATGCCCACTTCCCCACCCCTAGAGTTGGCTTAGGTCCGCAGAGATCTCCACACTCATTGCAGAGATTTCTGCACCTAAAACGTGTTTAAACGGCCATGGTAGGCATAAGAAATTTACATTTGGTCAGCTGCGGCCGGTGAAGGTAAGGGTGGTGGTGCGGGGTAAGGGGGGAGTCGAAATATGACAACGAGAGAGAATAAAATTTAATAACAAAAAAACACTCGCTGAGTCGGTGATGCAGCGAGCGCAAGGTAAGTAGTTTTCTTGTTTTTTATTTAATTTTCACTTGTTGTCATCTGTCAACTCCCTCCCCACCCCGCCCTACCGCTCTTACCTGCACCTGCCGCTGCTGCATTTGGTCCTAAAAACATTTGTGAGCTACTTTGCCTTTGCAGAGAGTGTCCTTCAGGGCCGGACTGGGAACCGAAACCGGCCCTGCCAAAGTGCTCGGCCGGCCTCCCCCCCTCCCCCCAGGGGGTTGGGGGGTGTGACCGCGCTCTTTGCTAGGGCCGGTTTTCGGCCGATTTTGTTACAGTGCCGTTTGCTGCAAAAACCGACCCTGTAACAAAACCGGCCCCCTGGGGCCCAAAACCGGCCCCCACCCTCGCAGCCGACCGGGGGATTGCCCGGTGCCTTCAACGGCCAGTCCGGGCCTGGTGTCCTTTTTGTCTTTTGCAACATACAGAGTACAAACCACTTGTTGAGGGCCAAGGCATGGAACATGTACATGTGCAGCCGCTTCTATGCACTGAACAGTGTGAAGCACAAGTTGTGAAACTGCTTCACGTTGGACAGCACTGCTCAGGCAGGACACAAACGGCCTGGAGCCATGAATCATGGTGGAACACATTCAACGAAATAGACTATTTGGCATGTAAAATTAATACAGATTTGCTTCAGGAGGGAATTTTCAAAGTAAACTGTACCGTGGTCAATTTAGGAATTACACATTGTAGTGTTTCTAGATAACATTGCATCTATGACGTTTGTCGGGCACTTCATGTAATGGTTATCTGACAAATCCTAATTTAAAAGAATTTCATAGCTTGAGAATGGATACCTTCAAATAGATATTTACCTACATGCAAACAAATGGCACTCACTTCTGTTATAAACCATAAATAATGAAGTCATCATCTCTAGAGAGAAAGGTATGGTTGGGTCAATGGCACCAGGGGGCGGTAGAGGCATGTTATGGATAGACCACAGCTGTGATTGTGCAATTAGATCTTTGGCTAGCATGGTCTGCTAGCACATTACTATAGTGCACCGTCATTACAACACTGATGAAAAGCCTTCCTGCATAGATAGTAACTGTAGTAGTTGTAGTTTTACGGTCCTTACCTTTGATCTCTTACATTTGTATCAATGTCTACCCAGCTATCTATTTTCCAGATTATAATTTGCAGAAATAATCCATACACTTACAACTGCGACAAGACAACGACCCATCCTTTGTCCATTCAGCCATCCATTCACTTATCTGTCTGCTTTTCTGTCTAACCATCCATTCATACTTCCATTCATGCACCCATCAATCCAGGAATCCATCCATACATCCAATATCCACCCAACAGACCATCTGTCCATCCATCCATGTCAACAACCTATCCATCCATGTCTGTTTCCATCCATGTCTGTTAATCCATCCATTCATGCATCCATTCAACTATCCATCCATGCAGCCTTATTTCAGCCACCCATTTGTCCAGGAATCCATCCATACATCCAACTTCCATCTGTCAGACCATCTGTCTGTTCGTCCATCCATCCATCCAATCCATCCCACCCAAATACTCATCCAACAACCCATCAATCCATTTATCCATCTCTGTTAGTCCATCCGTTCATGCAACCATTCAACTATCCATCAATACATCCTTCCATCAGTCTATTTGCTTATCTGTCAGCCTGTCTGTACATCCATTCACCCATCTGTCTCGTCATTCAACCACATATACAGCTGTCCGTCCATCAATCCATACATCCAACTACCATCTGTGACACCATCTGTCTGTCTGTCCATCCATCTGTCCATCCACCCTTTCCATCTTTTCATCTCGCCCAAATACTCATCCAACAACATATCGATCCATGCACCCTTTCAACTATCCATCCATCCATCCTTCCATCAGTCTATTTGCTAATCTTTCTGTTTGTCTGTCCATCCATCCCCCCATCGTCTAGGCATTCACCCACACATCCAGCTGTCTGTCCATCAATCTGTCCATTCATTCATCCAACTTCTATCCGTGACACCATCTGTCTGTCAATCCATCCATTCATGGTTCCATTCCATCCCACCCAACTACTCATCTAACAGCCCATCCATCCAAGCACCCCCTCAACTATCTATCCATCCTTCCATCCGTCTATTTGATTATCTGTCTGCCTGTCTGTTCATCCAGCCACCCATCCGTCTAAGCATTCACCCATACATCCAGCTGGCCATCCACCAATCCGTCTGTCCATTCATTCGTCCATCCATCCATATTTCTCTTACCAATACATACTTACTCTTTGAAAATCTAATGACTTATTTGGCTATCTACACATGTATCTGTATGTCATTCTGCATTATCCGTCCACCGATCCATCAACTCAACATCCACCCAATCAAACCACTGTGTTCTCTCACAAACACGCATACATACACACTTTGTTTAAATCACACAGTGTATATCAGTCCATGTACATCTATCCCTAAATCGCTCCAACCTTTTTTATCTACAAACAGTTATTATTTTGCTCCGACCATCCATCCTCCTTTTATCTGGCGATGCATCGATCATTTCACATATACTTTTTATTCAATATACTTCTGCATATTTATTTATACAGCGTGAGGTAGACCAGTAGGTATCGGAGCTCTTTGAATGAGGACTATTACCAGTGCATTAACCTCTCTCTCTGTCGCGCACGCCCTCGTTCTATCTCTCGGGGACATCCACGCTTTCTCAGAATCTATCTATCTGTCTGTCCGTCCGTCCGTCAATCCAGCTAGCATTTTTAGCGCTCGAACTACCTATCGGTCTCTTTTCTTTCTAGCCATACCTCTCCCAGGCAAATCGACAGTAAGACACTGGCGAGGTTCCTGATTTGTACAAGTTATCACTATGGAAACGTTGTCAAATAATGCGTGAAGTCAGTGTGGTAAGGGTTAAAAAAGAAATACTTATCTGTTTACTTAGCAGCTATATGTTTGTCAATCGCATATGCGTCTCTCTTTACATCCACCTGTGTATTTAGTTAACATGTTGACCGAGTTACGCCTTCTCTTCTCAGGTCTGAATCTTAGCAGGGTCGACTCAACCTTTCATCATTGCACTGCAGGTAAAAATCACTTTCATTTTTTTGGTCCATGCTAACCCCTATGATTTAGAGTGCTATGAAATATGTAACGATGCTATTTGGTATGAATTACATGCAGAAGAATCTTAGCCGCAAGATCTACCCTTACTGACCGGGATCTAGGCATGGATTTCCACCTATAATGAGGCAGGCCCCACAGAATGGGGAATAACCGTGCAAACACGGAATTATCATGTGGAATTCTGCTCGCTATTCCTTGTTCGAAGGGTTTAACTCTTGCATTTTTCACCGCAGCAGGGGCTTGCTTGGTGGTTGGGATGGAGTAAGAGGGTTGGAAGGGTAGTGGGTGATGGAGGGGATGTTCAGGCAGAGGGGGCGCTGAATGCTCTACCCTTAGCGTAGAAAGATGCCTGGCGGGGACAGGGGCACGGGCCTGCCTGCTTTGCAGCGGGAGCCTCACGTGTGTGCCCCAGGTGAAGTTTGCGGCTGGTATCCCCGGATCCGCTGTTCCTGCACCTCGGAACACTGGGCACCAACACCCGGGGTAGTGCTTGGGCAGAGCAGAATCCTACGCAGGAATCTCGCTTCCTCCTACTCGTTGTAATCAGGCCCTACGCAGTGTATCTGCAGATTATATTCCGTGTTGTGCCATTGCAGCCGGCACTCTTGTTACTCTGTTGTCTCCCTGTCTATTTATCTATCAATTTACCCATCTGTCTATCAATCGTGGGCAAAATATGGAGTCTGGGGATTAATTAGTAGATTTCATAACGAGGAGACATAAGCATGAAACCGCATTTCACCAATTTGTGTGAACCTGGGCAAATCAAATCATTTTCCATTGCATCCGTTTTCTTGGACGCTAAAAACGGAAGCCCTGGAAGTTCTCCGCTTTACACGGTGCCCTGTGTGATAACATCCATTCACGTGTACATCTTTCCAATTACCTCTCTGCTTGTGTACATCCTATTATTTGTCTTTCTCTTTCCATTGATCACAATTCACACACCCCTGCCCGCCCGTTCTCAGTCTCTGTTATCTGGCAATCCACGTGAAGCATTTCACTAGGAAGTCAAGAAATCGGCGTGTCAGTTTAAACAACATTGCCAATAATAATAATAATAGCAATAATAAAAAGAGGCAAGTGTTGTTACTGAGTACCTTATACTACGAGTCTGCGGTCTCCATGCGATATAACTGAAGGTGGTTTTATTGCCCAATATTATCTCACTCTGAGCCACATCTGTCTTGTACACTTTCCTCGAATGTATTTGCAAATATTTTATGCAGAATTCCCTAAAATGTGTTAAGATGTCAGCCTGAGCCCTACTTGAAGTACTGGTGCCTAGTACTGGTAAACAAATAACCATCAAGACCCGTCCGGCCAGTGCATCAGATAAGGGCAACTTTTTATCTGTCCACACCCCATACGATCTCTTTCTCTCTGTTTTTTTCATCATGTCTGATTTCCTCCCGAACCCTCTGCCTGAGCGCCTTCTCTCTGTCTCTCGACAGTTACGGTCTCTCGCCCCCAGCTCTCTGTCCATCTCTCTGTGGTATCCATAGATACAGCCACCCATTCATCCATAATGCCCATATTTCTTTTAATCCATCCTTCCATCCTCAATGCTCTCTGCTTGGACGCGTCTTCACCCTTGTGCATACGTGTAGACTTGGACATGTGTGTCCACATGTATGAGAGCGCGAGGGCGAAGCAGGATGCCTGTACAGACAGATAATTCAGACCCACTTCTTCGGCGTTTATTCTACTTCGATCAATAAATATCATTAAGTCGTGAGTAATCAATTTCTGCCTCATCGCTTTAATAGGACAAACTGCACCGAAGGATGGAGTGTATCAGTGTAATAAAAAGGGCTCACATTGTATGCAGCCCTTTTGAAATGAGTGTAGGTCACACCCTGTGACGATGGACGGCGAGCGGTCACTACTCGCGCCCATCGTAGAGGCTTCTAGGCACCCAGTGTGTGATCCGGACACATTCACTTCATCGCCACCTCGTGCGTCCTCACACTTGAGACGTGGAGGAAGATACCCCTCCCCCCAAAGACTTCAAACAGAGCTACACTACTCACAGCCCCTGGGCTAACACCCACTCGTGTTTATGTCAGTTCAGAAGGAACACTCTCTTGGAAAATACAGACCGTCACCAGCCCACGTGGAATTACAAACGTCGTGAAAATCAATTCATTTCTCCATAAGGCGAAGTCAAATATTGCCCGTACGTGTACATGTTTCCAAATGTAATTTACTGTAAGCGATCTTCAGCACCGACCTTCACTCGTGCTGGGTGTATAGTAGGAAGGTTACAGCTCTTTGATTCCATGACATTCACTTGAAAAGCTGAATATTTCAAACATCTAAGACAAATTGACCGCATAGAGTTCAGGCGTTTAATTGTGGTGGGCGCAAAACTTCTCTTACAGACGACAGTGCCATTTCAGAAACGTGCCACGTCACGGGAAGGCTGGGTATCACTGTAGCACCCTGGTAATACAATCCTTACCTA
The DNA here is from genome assembly GCF_964261635.1 of Lissotriton helveticus. Lineage (NCBI taxonomy): Eukaryota > Metazoa > Chordata > Amphibia > Caudata > Salamandridae > Lissotriton > Lissotriton helveticus. The sequence goes on from NW_027611932.1 coordinate 48,743, forward strand.
AAAAACCATGAAATACCAACTTTGGGGCTGTCCTTCCTGACGCAGAGAACGCTGATAGTTTGGATTATTAGATACTGAAAACATTTCACCATTCAAGATTGGTGAATGCAAAAATGTCGTCTTTTACTGTCTCTCTTGGCTACACATGCCAAGAAACAGTTGATGAGCAACGAAAACATCGTCATTAAAGTGGTATTAAATGCAAAACTACATTCCAATGTTTTTTTTACATGTGAAAACATATGTAGGGTCTTGTGAAGAGCGGTAAACCAACCCTTCCTATGGAAAGCATGCGCGCTCGAAGAGGTATTCTGCCATCAGCACACCTTGGAGATAAGATAGCACCAGATATGCCAAATGTACGCCCGGGAAACATTATTAAAAATACATTTTCACCAGGAAGAATATAAAATATATTAAATCATTTAAACAATGAATAAATAAACCAGCCCTCATGACTTAAAAACACCCGGCAAGTTTGCCGGAGGGACCCTTGCTTACCAAAGCCGTCTCTGATGAGGGAAATCGGAGCCATCTTGCTGCGCGCTGTCCGCGGTCCTGAAAAGCTCTGTCCCTGCTCCGCGGCGGCCCACGCCTTCCCGTCTCCGGCCGCTGAGGCAGATGTGCGGGCTGGTGATTTTCCACCGGATCCAGAGAACTGCAGCAGCAGACAGGGGAGTCCCGGCAGCCAGCAGCCAGCAGCGGCTCGTGAGTCAGGCGCAGCGTCTCCAGCGCTGCGTGTGCGCGCAGCTGCCTCCTCCCTGTTGTGGCTGCTCGGCCGCCCCAGCGCCCCGCCTGCAGACGTGCCGGGGAGCGGGGCTGACGCAACGCTGACGCTACAGCCTCGAATCAGCACCTTCCTCCCTCCCGGGAGCCCGCAGCCAGCGCGTCCATTATTTTAACTGCTCTGCTGCAGGAAATTAGCTCACCTCTCCTCTCGGATTAAAAAATAGCGGAATCCGCCCAGCGCCTCTTCCTCAGAGTATATAGGAAGACATCAGGGGCGCGGGGGGGGGGGGGGGGATGGGTTGCAGGCTCGAAAAATCTCTATGGGGGAGTAAGTCTGCCAGGAGCTGGAAGTCTAGCCGAGGAAGTGATAACTGCTCCAAGGTGGGAGGGTAATAGTTTTTTATGGAAACGCACCGCCTGAAAAATTTGATTTCCTTCTTGAGGTTGAGGCAGAACCCGTGGTATGTTACATTAGTGGGAGAACCAACTATTTGGCACGCATTGTGGAAATTTTAGAGCCTCTCAATTGGTAGGATAGTGTCCATCCATTTATGACACTTTTTTAATACGCAGCAAATGCCAGGGTTCAGCTGCCCGAGGCCGCATACAGATGTGACTTACAGATCAGTTTCTTATGGTAGCCATTTAAACACCGACAGTAGTAAACAATACAAGTATCATAGCCGAGGGCATGGACTGAGTGGAAAACTTATCATTGTTATTTCGGGGTAGGTTTTGCCTAAGTGCCCGGGGCAGAGTCCGTTGCATGGCAGGCTAGTGGTCCTAGGGCTGAGCAAATCAACCCCAGGGTGGCAGGGCTAGAACAGAGGCCGGTGGGTGGCTGGCCAATGGGCCTGGGGTAGGATTATCACATTCAGGGTAAAGATCTGGGCAAAGTCCAGCACATTCTTGGCCATCATGGCTTGGCCAAAGCAAATCGCTTGCCTTGCCAGTGGTAATGGTCAGCAGCCGAGACAGTGGGGCAGAGGCAGAAACAGTTTTATGAGTATCCGACGGGACTGAACTAGAGCCAATCGCATCCAGGCATGCCAGACTGGGGTGGAGCCAGTCTCTTATTAGTTCAAAGGAACCCGCAAAGAACCAATAGCATTTCAGGCTTTTGGATCTAGGGCACAGCCAATCACATGCCAGGTCGGCTTTGCTTTGATGCAGCGAGTTGTTAGGAAGGTTAGTGGTATTGGGTCAGAGACAGTAGTAAACCAGCAAGGCTGGGGTAGAAGTAGGTCTACTGGAGGCACCAGTGCTGAGGCAGAGTCAGTTGTGACCCATGCCAGTGGTACTGCAGCACAGCCAGTTAGACGTCAGACAGGAAAGGCAGACATAAATAGTCATACGCACAGTCTGAGTGGCTAGCCAGTCACATGCAAGGACAGTAGGATTGGGGTAGGGTCAGGTGTTTCAGAAAAACAAGTTGAGGGGCACGCAGGTGAGGTTGGAGATGGGTCTGTGGCATGCCACTTCAGTGTGGCAGGAGCAAAGGCAGTTGATGATAAGTCAATAGGACTGTGATAGAGTCAGTCACATTTAATGGTAGTCAGGCTGCAGCAGAGCCAGTATCTGGAAAAGGACTGGGGTCCCCGCAAACAAGATACACAAACCCTGACGGGGAATAAACAAGAACTTAAAAAGACACACCTGGGTAAGGTGAATATCAATTTTTGTAGGCAAACCACTTCCAATGCAAGAACAATAACGATTGCACTATTTTTTCATGTACCTGATTTTCATCAGTATTTTTTACTTCATATATATTTTTTATAATTTTTTATATATTTGTATCTCAATGTATATAATGTTCATTTGGAAGAGATACAGAAAGGTAGATGTGTAAAAAATACATAGAACTTTTACATTAAAATCATCATAGCAGTATTTCAATATTTTTTCGATACAAGTTAGGGACAATGTAGATGTTGGAATAAGATTCATAATGTATTTCAGTTATTTCAATTTAGATCACTTTTTTATATATAAAACAAATGGTCAGTTAACATTTCAGACCATGAGGACTTGCTGTGCAGAAACTGATGATTGTTGGCACACTAAGCGCGTTTCGGCATAGCCTTGATCAGGACTCCATCCTAATAATTTCTGTAAACTCAAAGGTGTCGAAAAAAGTGATTGCCAATCTTTGGTCTGGTTAGGAAAATTGAAAGGTCTCTATCCTTTAATTTATTCTTTCAAGTGTTGGTGAGCCAACATGGACATATTCTCCTGTTGGTTGAATGAATAGGGCGTAAAGATTCTTCGCCGCTCTTCTTCCTGTTGAGGTCCACCGTTGTAGGGGCGGAGGGCTCTTTTTTACTTGATGGAATAACTTGGGGTTTTCGGTGCAAACTCGAATTAAATTGCAATACACTGTTTCAATTTACATGGAAATCAGTTTTGGCAGAGATAAATCAATAGGTGGGTTTGATAGGGCATATATCGATAATTCAAGCCTTGATTTATGGTGCTTTTGTTTTGCTCCGCTGACTGGTGGCGACTTCAGATTGCAGTGCCTCTGTTACACTGGTTTAAGATTGGTTTGGATATATAGTTCAGCGTAACCGCCGAGATATCGTGGGTCCCCCTGCAGTGGGGTCAGAGCGAGTAGTAAATCAGTCTGGGTCAGAAGTACATCTACTGGAGGCACCAGGGCTGAAACAGAGTCAGTTGTGACCCATGCCAGTGGTACAGTGGCACAGCCAGTCAGAAGTCAGACAGTAAAGGCTGACAGAAATAGTCATACGCACAGTCTGAGTGGCTATAGCATAGCCAATCACATGCAAGGACAGTAGGATTGGGGTAGGGTCAGTTGTTTCAGAAAAACAAGTTGAAGGGCTCCATGTAAGGTTGGAGATGGGTCTGTAGCATGCCACTTCAGTGTGGCTGGAGCAAAGGCAGTTGGCGATAAGTCAGTAGGACTGCGATAGAGTCAGTCACATTTAATGGCAGTCAGGCTGCAGCAGAGTCAGTTACATGTAGGCCTGAAAGCAGTCAATAACATGGCAAACTTTTAGTCTTTGAGATATTTGTATTTGTTAGTGGTCTGTGTTTCTCCCAGATATAGGGCATACCGCTGAGACTGGCACAGAGCCAGTTCCCCCTCACACTAACAGTGCTTGAAAAAGAGCAGGTTGCAGCACAGATCAATAGCACTGATGTAGAGAGATAGTTGCCTGTGACGTCAGATGGGCTGGTACAGAGTCAGCTGCATGAATGTTCAACGGAAGGCCAATTGCATGTCTGGGCTTGAGCAAACAAAACTCATGTCAGATCGATACTCTTGGACAGAGCCAGTCATATGCCAAGTAGTGGGACTGGTCAGAGCCAGCCACGATAAGCCACTGGAGGTGGGTAATGACCCCGTACAGGGCAGGCCTGTGACTCTACAAGAGGTCTGGTCCCGTGGCAGGAAAATAGCACTTGTGCATGACAGGCCAGTGTGAATGGGTCAGAACACGGTGCCTGTTATGTCAGTGGGGCTGCAGGAGAGCTGATTTCATACTAGGTCAGTGGGTCTGAGAAAGAGCTAGTCGCATGCAAGCAGTGGTGGCTCACGGGGGTGGTCGCGCAGGGGTGGGTGCCAGGGAATTACATATAAAACTGAAAACTTACCTCACAGCCGGTCCGCATCACCTCTGCTCCCCTTGGCGCCTTCACAAACAGCACCAGAGCGGACTGGCAGCCCCTCTCAGCCAATCCTGGCACTGGCTTAGGGCACGGTTAATCTTCGCCTGCAGCCTGCACATTAGGAGACCGAAGGGCTCCTAATGGGCATGCGCAAACAAGTGCAAACACAAGTGTGCATGACTGGACACAGGTGATAAATTCACTCTCCTTCCCCACTCATGCACACTTGTGCTGCTGCCTGTTGCACCTGGTCTGACAATCATGTCAGTCAACATGACGCCAGACCGCCCACCCCCTTCAGACTCTGAAAGGGGTGGGCGGCTAACTGACATGATTGTCAGTTCTACCTCGGCGTCTTTGAACTTAAGTAAACTGATTCAGTTTACTTAAGTTCAGAGATGCCGAGGGAGCTGTGGGCAGGGGGGCTACACCCCAACGCCCCAATGGACCCACCGCACCTGCATGCAAGGCCAAGAGTTCGGGGCTGAAGCCAACTATATTGATGGAGAAGAAGTGGCAAGCCCTATTAAATTTGTTTACATAAAACCAAACAAATTAAACGTAAGTTCAGCTTGCCAGGTGTAATACCCATTTACATGGCCTGAACCGGACTGTCTAGTTCCTAGTGTAGATAAAAAAGGGCACAAACCCACACATGGTGGCAGGCTTTATTATCATGTTTTCCCTCAACCACGACACAAATCCAAGATGGACATTTTTCAGTGAATTTCCCCTACCTAGAAAATTTTAGCCTAATAGTAACTGTCATATCAACTCAAGGGTCAAACAATTAAAGCTGTGTTGTGGTACCATTATTTTATTCTTGCCTTCTTAAGGTTTAGTTTGGTTTTGGACCACACATGTTTTGTAGTGTAGTTCCTATTATCCCAATAGGCTCTGCGCATTGGAATAATACCTTCAATAGTAAAGGCCTAGACCAGACGTTAACTAGGTCTACTACTGACGATATTAGACTTAAAGTTTTGGGTTTGCCAGCTAGCTCAGAGTTCACTAGAAACTTTCTCGAATGTTCAGGAAGGAATTAACTTCCCTGATTAGACAAGAAGGGATTTAGTTTCTGACAACCATAGAACATGACAACTTTGCTCTCCCCTAATCAAGAGTGTATCTCGAGAGTCGTGTGAACAAAAGGCAATTTATTTTACTCAGTCAGTACGTGCATTCTTAGTCTCATCAGAATGTAGAGAAAAGGAAGAGACGGGCGTGTTCAATAAAAAGGTGTTATTTATTGATCAGTCTCTTTTCTCATACAAGAGAAATGGATCGATATTATTGCAATACTTATAGTTAAGTAAAGTGCATACATTAGAAGCAGAAGTATAAAATAATACTGTGAAAACATTGATATGGTTTCTAAGCCATATGAAGGTTTAAAATGAATAAAATATATTACATACACATATACATTTGACTAAACGTACTCAACTGGTGTTTCTAAATACGCCTACCCCGTGTACCTGACCTAAGCCTAATACGTGGGCGGGAATAGAAAGTTACAGTTTAAGTTAAGTTTGTTTTTGCCAAGTGAATAACTAAAGAATTCTCTGCAAGGGGTTGTTCAGTTCTGTACCTGGAATTAAGGATGAATGAGGGATGGTATCTCTCTCTCTGGTCTCGATATTCCAGGCTGCCTGCGAGGGCTACCCGGAAGCGCCGGTGCTGGATCTCTCGGCAGGAGAAATCAGCGCGTCTCGTTCTCAGCGCGTCAGGAAGGCGGGGCTGCGCCAGCGGGGTCTGCTCTGCTCTTCGCTTCGGCAAGTATGGCTGCTCCGTCTCGTCACCACCGCGTGTGTTTGCATAGGGCAATATCGGTAATATTTATACCTTTAAGGTGCCGAGATTGACGTAAGGATGGACATAGATACGTCAATAAGGATGTCATACGACTTGCTCGTTAGCACATTCTTTTGCTGAAGTTCTCGGTGAAATCAAAACAATGGCCGCAGGGTTTTGCCCAGGTTGTCATAGGTTTGATTTGTTATGAGAACTCCGTATGCCTTATCAGGGGCTGGAGGAATATCGCTTGTCTAATTAGATCGCAAGCATTATGACCTAATCAGATAACACGTTCCTGTGCCGTAGTGTGACTGCGTCAGATAACGGTATCTGCATCATGGGGGTTTTCTGCCTCATGGGCTGACTGCTAGTTAACTTGTTGGTTTGTTTAACCAGAATAGGGTCAGGAATAGGGGGATCGATTCAGAACCTATAGGAATACATCACACCCACTCCACGCTAACTATGAACATATTTACTAATCTATGCATAGTAAAAACATACTATAGAGTATAGTGTATACCTTACCACCCCAAAATACATAATACATAAATGCATTTTGAAATTTTTCAAATATACGGAAGAAATTGCAATCATTTGTATTGTATGCACTCAAGCTGTAGAATAATGCCAAAGTAATCACGCATTTGTATACATTATTGCTATTAGGTATATGAGAATCTACACATGAAATGGCTCTTAATACAGAAAAAAAGTTCGAGACCATTCCATCACACAATCAAATATTTATGAACATACCAGCGGGCAGCTAATGTCTATAAGCTATCTAAAATTTAGAAACCTTAGTTCTCTAAGAATAGTTCTTACTTTAAGCAGAAGATAGTGTCCCGAAAAATATGCAAAAATATTTTGGGGTTGCTGAAAAATTGCTGTCCGTGAACTGGAGGTAAAATTGTTCATGTGACTTTATTTTTAAAGTTGAAGGCCGAATTCAGGGAACGCCGTGTGCGAGCTTGCTCAAAAGTCTCTATTTCTGCTCTGGTGAGAAGATCATATCATTTAGGCTTTCGAAAAAGCTGTCAACAGCTTCCTGGGAAAGTTCCACTAACTCGGAAAAAGGTGTAACCATGCATTCGTGCGCATGATTGTCTCCATTGACATTCTGATTCGCATTGCTGACAGAAGGTCGTACCTGTTCGATGCTGCTTTCATCTTGAACTTCACTACCCCTTAATCGTAGTGGTGAAGCTTCCACGAATGCCGTCATCAGGATTGGTAGCCGTTGAGGGCAGCACAAAGCGTGAACCTTGATCGGGCTCAACAATGTTTCTGCATCCATTGGCGCATCCGATTGTAGCGTCAGACAGGTGTCTAACACGCATTCTTCTCCGCATAGCAGACACCTTAATACAGGTAAAACACATCTTTGCCACATTGGTCGAAATGATAGAAACCAAGTCATGTTCAGGTCTCTAAGCCGGGAGAGTCCCAGGATTTTTGATATCCGGTCCCGGTATCCAATGGCTAGGATTGTTTCTTCCCTTGTCGCAAGAGTTTGGTCTGTGACATGGGTTGCCATAACGAAAAATAAGGACCAAGAATAGTATTCCTGCAATTAGTCCCAAGATCAGGGGAAGTCCGCCAAAAATCGAATGGACGAAATCTGGAAAAATACCCAGTATGGCTTTGAATGGTGTTAATGCCATCGAAAATACTGTCTTAAATACTTTTGAGACCCCATTGGTATCAGAAATATTTAAGATTTCATTCAGGATTTCTGCGAAATGTAAGGGGGAATTAGTTGATAACAATGAATGTATCTCTGCAGTCGTCCTTGCGACTTGTAGATCATACGTTTCTTTTGATGACGTGAGCCTCGTAGGCGTCTGAAGAAGCACTGTTTTCATTCTGCTTAAAGTATCTATTCGAATAGAAGTAATTTTCAAGTTGGGCCATGCCCTTGCCTCCCTGTCTGGAAAGGAGCTGGGGAACAAGAAGCGTCCACAGCACTTGACCTTCGCAGTCGTAGTTACGAGATAAGGAGTCCCGGGCATAAGACTACAACATCTGCGATCTACAATTAGAATGTAACTCCCATTATAGAGTCTTTGAAAGAATGGTTCTATCTCTGTTGCAGGTGCGCCTTGCTGGTGACATGAAAGGTTGTATGAATTCCCTTCACAGGCTCCATGCAAACTAATTCCGTTACACAGAAGCGTGCCGCTTAGTGACATCGCACAATTATTGCCACTAAGAAACACTTTCTGTCCTTTATTACTGACACATGCATGTGAATAGGGCAGGTTCCATGTTGTTTTAATGTACCCCTTTCCCAATTTCTCGTACATGCCAGCCTGTATATATTTTTGGCAGTATTGAAACCTGAAGGTTGAGATTGGAATATTTATTATCCCATGTATTATCCATTCACTGACAGGTCGTTCTGACATTGTCACTGGTAATCTTTCGAGTTTTTCAATGCTCAAGATTGTATAATCAGCACCCTTTTGTGCCATACTGATTTGTCTATCAGTAAGGTTAAAGATTTGGAATAGTGACGTTGTGTTGATTAAACGCCAAGGCACATAGCCTGAACGTAGATTTTGTAACGTCCAGCCAAGCTGTACAATAGAACGCAATTGAGACTGACCGTGTTGTAATAACAGTAAGTCTTGCGATAATATGTCGATTGCTGAAGACACAATGCTGTCCAAAGAAAAAATTCTGGAGGACAGAGTCATTAACCCATTGTCCACTACAGAGAGTGATTTTTCCAAATTAATACGGTCAATTTCCCGTATTCTCTCTGCTGTTTCAATTTGAGTAACCTTCCAGGCCTCATTGTATGCTGCATATACAGAGGCTGCTATGAAACGTTTCTGACGCTGTTTGCGTGGTCCCAAAATGAAATCACGCAAGTCAGCACCATCAGTAAGTAAAGTTAGGTGTTGCTTAATTTCTGTCAGTGTGGAAGTTTGTAGCCACTGAAGGCATAATTTGCCCACACTGTAGGTGGTTATTATCCCTGGGTGATGTCTTTGGGGATATCTAGGGTCTGGCCTGGTCATTTTGAACCCCTGTGTTTTGTTCAGGAATCTGTCTTGACAGTTATTAGTATCTGTGGGCCAGATCAACCACTGTTTCCAATCAGGATGTATTCTGTTTTGGTTTAATACATAATTTACGTCTATCTCCTCATCTGTAGAGGTATTGCTGTACATTGTTGGTTTTGGAATAGACGGTTTATTTAAGTCTTTTATTTTGGCTAGGCCAAGACAGGTAGTTTGTTGAACAGTGTCGTTTAAAAATATCATTTGTTCTGGGATCATGCAGGCTCTAAACAAAGATTCTATACCCTGTACTTGCCATTCTTTTGTACCCCAAACACTTTTCAATTCCACATTTTTGTCCCAATAATCAAAACCAAAAGTATTCATTTGTTCAAAAAATGAGTCCGAATATATCAATTTTGTGTTTGTTATCATGGTCTTAGTTCCTGTCTTGTTTGACAATTTGAAATAAAATGCTTCAGCATTACTTATGTTAAAACCTGAAAAGTATGAATATTTGTCATAGAAGGTTCTTGAGCTTCCTTTTGGAGGGGTTGCACAATGTTCCCATTGATTATAATTTAAAACATTTCTAGGTTGTGCAGATCTATGTAGAAAATGGTTACCATAATGGTTATAACAGTACATACTATCATAATTTGTAGAACCCTGCAAATAATCATGTTTGGTAAATTTAGCAGACATTACTAAGTCAGACATCATATTATTAATGCTTTCGAAGTCCCAATCATCAGCAAATGAGCTTGGTTTTGCAAAGTCACTCAATGAGATCTTAATTTGGTGTGGATATTTCAGGATTTCGACCGGACCATAAATTTCATAGTCAGTGTTGTCCCAGGCTACCCCACCCGGTATCGGATTGGCTGTGAAGTTGACTGAAGAAAGTTCTCTTTTCTCGACGTGTGAAGATGTGTGTGGTTTGAGGATCAAGTTGATTTTCTGACTTGCTGTGTCCATTTTAGCATATTTTCCCTCAATGAAGCGTCCCAAAGTAAGTACCATGATGAGCCAAAGTATGAGGATAAATGCACCAAAACCCACCCAAAATTCGATCCATGGAGAAATCAGATATGTTTCTTTCAGTTGTTTCAAAAGTTCTTTAGCTTTATCTTTAAAGGTTTTTGATGATGTCTGTGTCTTTGATTCACTGAAGCCTTCAGAGGAATCATCGAAGTTTATGAAGTAGCCGGATGCAGTTCTGTCAATTGTTCCAATTGCTTCAGGATTACTGTTTCTTGCATTTTCGCTTGGTACTTCATTATAGATTGGTGTGTCTCTGCTAAATGTTTTTATTTGGGTTTTCAGAGGTCTGAGTTCTATTGCATTGTTGCATAGTCCTTGTTGTTCTTCTGTAGGCGTTTCGAATGTGATGAGCCTCTTCGTTAGGACCTCTGTACTGGTAGCAAACCTTGGTGTTCGGCTACTTATTGGGAGTCCACTTGGCCTACTGTTTGTTATCGGCCACATGATTGTGGTTTTACCAGGTCGATGGATACAACTCGGTTCTCCTTTTTACCAGCAAGTGGCGGTAGTACAACAGATCTTGTCCCGTTGATAGACAAGACAGGAACTGCTTTTCTGTAAGAAGGCCCAAATTCCTTCTTTACCGCGATCTTTTCCCTGACTAGATCCCCGACTTTTGGAATCCAGACAGGTCTTGCTGGGACAGGTGGTGGTTCTTCAATGGTTGTTGGCTGTTGTTTCAACTTTATGTTGCTCAGGTCTTTTCTTGTTTTGTTTAAGTCCTGCAAAATAGCCAAACGGTCTTTGATATCAAAGCTTTTTTCTTTCACCACTGAAGTCTGACTATCAATGTCAGAGATCAACATCCTAGTTCCAAATAATAATTTGTACGCACTGAATCCCTTCAGAGAATTTCTTGGCAAGTTATTTAGACTACGTTGGACACTTATTAGATGTTTGACCCACCCAGCTCCCGAACCTAATATCCTTTCCGTTATAGATTGCTTTATGCCTTGGTTTTTTCTTTACACCATCCCGTATCCCTCAGGAAGGAAGTGAGAAGATTCCCGCTGTGCTATGCTCATTTGGCCATGTTTCCCATCAGGCTGGAGGGCTAGAGTGAAAACAATGGTCAAACGTAGCATGCTCTTAGCGTATATGCCATTTAGACTCGCAAATCTTTGTATAACAGTCCAGACGTCAGCCGAGTGCTGGTGATCTACATTATAAGTGGAAACTAGCCTGTATATGTTAATCGCAAGCCTTCCTTTTTACTCTTGATTTTTTCTGGAGTAAAACGACGAGGTATTAAACTGTTTCTCTCCCCACTGCGATCTCTGTTGCAGTTTGGGCAGTTTTTTACAAACATGGTGTGACGCAGGCTCATGCCTGGCCACCAGTACCGTGATTGTAATTCCTCCAGAGAGTCTTTTAGTTTGAGGTTGTCTGAGACCCTCGCCCATATGTGCGTCTGCGATTAACAAGTTTCTCCTGTCCATGTTTGGAGTCACTCTATCCCCCACTCCAGGGATTCGGGCAAAAGGGACGGAGTTTGCATCGATTATGTATGTATAATTGAGTGGATAGTTGATCGGTAGCGCTGAGCAGTCGCCTTTTGATGACGTTTTCACCGCCAGCACTGTTTCACCGTCAATGTATTTTAATGTACGCTTTTTTCGAACTACGGGAGCCGATTTAGTGGCTGCCGCTGCGGCTGTGTCAGCCAATGAATTCCCTGCAACGTGAACGCCATCACGCTGATGACTCAGTGAGTGTGTCACGTGAGTCTTTGGTAGTTCTTTTTGTAAAAGAGCTATTTGTTCCCAGAGCAGTTTCTGCTTTATTGGTGCATCTGTGTCATCTTTGTAACCGTTTTGAATCCATGTCTGCAAATCCTTGTTATATGATTTGACGCAGTAATATGAATCTGACACTATAAGTGTCGGGAATTCGCGATCCGCATTATCTAGCGCCATTTTCAATGCTAGTATTTCAGTTTGTTGTTCTGAATTAGTTTCTACTGAGTGTGTTTTTGTTAATAGAGGTTTTAGTTTACCTCCGCGCCACACTTCTTTTGTAATCCCACATGTGGGGTTGTATGCCTGTTCTCCCCAAACGGGGGGTTGAGCATGTCCGTCTGTATAAATTACACAGGCGTAATGTCGTAAAGGCAGAATGTCGATTGGCAGAGGGTATGTTTCTTCATATTCTAGATTTTTTAATTCTTCTAGTTCTTGGAGTACGGCACATTTTTCTAGAAAATTGTCAGCCAGGCTATACTTGATAATTCATATCCTAAGAACAGGACTGTCAGATGGGCAATTCTGGATTTTTTAAAGTTGAATTTGTAACCCTCTGCTGCGAACCCAAGTATTATGGTGTTCACTCTCTTCAAGTGAGTCTCCAAGTCATCATCTGTTAAGTAAATGTCGTCGACATAAGATAATGCTTCATCATCATATATTTGTAGTAATTCTGTTACTCTCGCTGAGAATACTCCCGGGCTGTTCTTGTACCCCTGGGCTAACCGACAGAATTGTTTTTGAGTGCCATTTATTGAGAACGCAGACAAATATCTGCTCTCTGGTGCTATGTTTTGACAAAAGAATCCATTAGAGATGTCTAAGGTTGTTTTGTATTTTTTGCGCACTATGTTATTCATTAGTGCAGCACTATGCGAATTTTGCACTGCAAAAGTTTTGCAACATGTGTTAAGGTGTCGGTAATCCAAAACTAGACGATATGAATTGTCTGGTTTGGAGACCGGAAACAAAGGGTTGTTCATTTGTGAGGTGCAAGTTTCAATCACCCCCTGGTATTCTAGCTGGTCTAGTATTTCTTTTACCTGTTTTTTAGCTTCTTGCTTAATTGGGTACTGCCTTTGTGCAGTAGGTTGTGATTTTAACTGGATTTTGTGAGGAGGAGAGTCCTCATCCCATCCCACGTGATTTTTATATAAAGCAGGAGCTAGAGCCACTGCCCACTTTCTAGCAAGTGTGTATTTTTTATGAATTGGGATATGGTTTGAGAAGGCAGGCATAATTACTTCTTCGCCATGAGGGCAATCCCTGACAAACTCTGGTGGCCAGTCTTTTTCAGCTAGAAGGATATCATAGCCCTTGGAGAGATTATCCCAAAATAGTCCCCTTATTTTTCTAGTCTTATCCCCCTCTATACGCAATGTTATTTCGTATATTTTGTGAGGTTTGCTAACTCTGGTGTCTGCAGTTTCCACTTGAAGATATTCATTCGTGTCCACTGTCTCCAGATGATTCATAAGGACTTTGCGAGCTATGCTCACTTCTGCTGCGCTGTCTAGCATTGTCTGAGCCCATTCCCCGTTTTTCAGTTGTGTCCTCAGAATTCTCGGCATTGTTAACTATTTTAATGCTGGCTACCTTCTTCTTTGGAAATTGTAATTTCTTTTTTAGCTGAGCAGGTTCCTTGTCTTTGGACTTGGCGTGCTCTTCTCTTTGTTCTGATCGTCCTCTTCTTTCCGATTTCTGCGAGGAAGTCTGAAAAGATTGAGAGGGACGTGTATCAATGTCTTGATATCTATCAGGCTTTTTTATATTATCCCTATTTCTAAAGTTATATCTTTTCCCAGAGGGGTCACTCTGGGGTGACCTGTGTCTTTGGTTCGGAGATTTCTCTCTTCGCCTAGGAGACCTTCCTCTAGCCTGGAATTTCTATTCTTTGGGATTGGATTGTTTGTTTCCATCCCAGCTCTTTTTCTGTGATGTTGAATTATTATTAAAAAATATTTTTTCAGGACTTTCAATTAGTTGTGGTTTTACTGGTATTCCACCTAAACTATCTCTACCTAGTTCCTCATAGGATTTTTCTATGATTCTGGCAATTTCAGCTGGTTGGTCTGCTATATCTGTTTCCTTTAACCTCTGACGGATCGCCACATTTGCTGCTTCTCCCTTTATGTTGGCTAATAATATAGCCGAGACCTGCTTGAAGTCTTTTAGTAATTTCATACCAAGAGTTAAAGCGGGTTCTGGACCGTATTCGTCTTGAATTTGTTTTAGCACATCTGGTATTACCGAAATGGATGGAACACCGTGCGCTTTTGTGTAGATGGAAGCAAAGACTGTACCCCAAGTGTCACAGTCCTCAATGTGTGGTGCGATTCCCATTGGAAGACAGATAGTCAGAATCCTGTGCTTTTCTAGCGGGGTGGTGTCTGGAAACACCGCCTCTATTTGGGTGATTTTCTGCGCTAGCCAGAATGGTATTTGTTCCCGTTTAGCCGGTACTTTACCTAGGCAGGACTGGATGTTCTGTGGTGTAATTTTATTTGTGTTCCCCTGGTGAGGGGTCAGCTGTGGGAGTTTAATCGCTGGCTGAATTGTTGAAGTCCGCATCACATACTGGACTAATTGTCTATGTATTTTTATTAGTTGTTTTAGCTGTGTTAATAGGTTAGCTGCAGACATCCCGTCGATGTCTGGATGTGGTGTGTATCCGGCTAGGACCGGCCACGTTGCTCCTGGTCTACCTAAAGGACCGAGCCTGGTGATGTGATTATTATGTTTTAGGGCGCCATCAAATAAGAGCAAATGCTCTTGAAATTTGAGTGGTACTTCCACCTCCTCGAAAGGAGTGTACGTTTCAGGAGGTTCCTCTATTTTGTAATAGTGGAAGTACTTTGTTACAGGATTTGCTGCTGGAAAATTTATCCATGAATAGTATACCTCTGTCTGCCGATATTCGTGTGCCTCAATTACGAATATGACTGTACCACCTCTAGGTGTCAGTCCATTTTCTATAAGTTTTATGGTTATAGATTTCCTTTTAATGACCGGGATGAGTATGATATCCGGGTCTGCTTCCTGTATGGTAGCATCAGCTGCTGCGAGTTCAGTTGCTAATCTAACTGCCTCTCTTTCTTCATCACTGTCTACCATTTTACCGACAGGATGGTTATTTTTTTTGTTTTGTTTGCAGATCAGGTTTCTTATGGAAACAAAGATTAGATGCACAATATTTTGGAACAGTGTATCCTTCAACGTTGACTATACCATGAACCATACATAGGAGTTCCCTCCTGCGAGGTCTGGCGGATATTACCTTTTACCCACTCCAGACGTCTTTGAAGTATTATGGGAGAAAGGGGTCTGAGTGAGAAAGCACGACTGAGTTACTTTAAATGTCTTACGTTAGTTTTATCGCCCTTTCCAAACGCGTTGGGCGCCATGTAGTGTAGTTCCTATTATCCCAATAGGCTCTGCGCATTGGAATAATACCTTCAATAGTAAAGGCCTAGACCAGACGTTAACTAGGTCTACTACTGACGATATTAGACTTAAAGTTTTGGGTTTGCCAGCTAGCTCAGAGTTCACTAGAAACTTTCTCGAATGTTCAGGAAGGAATTAACTTCCCTGATTAGACAAGAAGGGATTTAGTTTCTGACAACCATAGAACATGACAACTTTGCTCTCCCCTAATCAAGAGTGTATCTCGAGAGTCGTGTGAACAAAAGGCAATTTATTTTACTCAGTCAGTACGTGCATTCTTAGTCTCATCAGAATGTAGAGAAAAGGAAGAGACGGGCGTGTTCAATAAAAAGGTGTTATTTATTGATCAGTCTCTTTTCTCATACAAGAGAAATGGATCGATATTATTGCAATACTTATAGTTAAGTAAAGTGCATACATTAGAAGCAGAAGTATAAAATAATACTGTAAAAACATTGATATGGTTTCTAAGCTATATGAAGGTTTAAAATGAATAAAATATATTACATACACATATACATTTGACTAAACGTACTCAACTGGTGTTTCTAAATACGCCTACCCCGTGTACCTGACCTAAGCCTAATACGTGGGCGGGAATAGAAAGTTACAGTTTAAGTTAAGTTTGTTTTTGCCAAGTGAATAACTAAAGAATTCTCTGCAAGGGGTTGTTCAGTTCTGTACCTGGAATTAAGGATGAATGAGGGATGGTATCTCTCTCTCTGGTCTCGATATTCCAGGCTGCCTGCGAGGGCTACCCGGAAGCGCCGGTGCTGGATCTCTCGGCAGGAGAAATCAGCGCGTCTCGTTCTCAGCGCGTCAGGAAGGCGGGGCTGCGCCAGCGGGGTCTGCTCTGCTCTTCGCTTCGGCAAGTATGGCTGCTCCGTCTCGTCACCACCGCGTGTGTTTGCATAGGGCAATATCGGTAATATTTATACCTTTAAGGTGCCGAGATTGACGTAAGGATGGACATAGATACGTCAATAAGGATGTCATACGACTTGCTCGTTAGCACATTCTTTTGCTGAAGTTCTCGGTGAAATCAAAACAATGGCCGCAGGGTTTTGCCCAGGTTGTCATAGGTTTGATTTGTTATGAGAACTCCGTATGCCTTATCAGGGGCTGGAGGAATATCGCTTGTCTAATTAGATCGCAAGCGTTATGACCTAATCAGATAACACGTTCCTGTGCCGTAGTGTGACTGCGTCAGATAACGGTATCTGCATCATGGGGGTTTTCTGCCTCATGGGCTGACTGCTAGTTAACTTGTTGGTTTGTTTAACCAGAATAGGGTCAGGAATAGGGGGATCGATTCAGAACCTATAGGAATACATCACAGTTTGGTTGAGCTACTTCTATAAACAAATATTCTTAGATAACCACAGACACCGACCTATGTGTATGCAGCTGGGTGCAGAGTGGTGACATTAGGTTTGGTAACCCCATCACCATAAAACCGCAGCACACAAAAATCGCTCTCATGTAGCGCATTCTATGTTTTTTCCTCATCTACCCTTTACTCTTTGAGGATATCATGTAGACCAGTCTGGATACCACAAATAGTGAGTCCAGCAGGTAAACATAAAATGTAAATGTAAATGTAAATGTAGTATACTTGTAAAGCGCACAGCTGCCCCAGCAACGGGGCGTCCCGGCGCTGTATAACTCTGGGGAACCCGTCCTAGCTTTCCCTGTGGGATGGTCCCTTGCTGGGAGTCCCCAAGGTGGAGCCAGGCATCCCCGGAATTGGTGGGGCCGTTGTGGAGTTTAGGCAAGCTAATGCCCAGAGTTGCCGAGTGGATCCCCTGATTATAGTAAGCACCGAAGCGAGAATTATCGAGTCCGCTGACCAAGGTCCACGACCCTGCCGCGTCGGGAATTGAACCCTGGTCCCGGGCTGACTTCTGCTCTCAGGCCTGCCGCCTCTAACCAGTGAGCCACACTACTCCACTATGCTCCCCTGAGTTTTGACGTATTACATGGAGACCACCCCCTTTCTCTAGTTTCGCTATTATAGGTTTTAAAACAATAATAAACAAATCGGGCTAAAGAAGGCCTCTCACACCCCTCTGCTCCTGTGCCACTGTACCTGCTGCAGTTTGCAAATGAGTACTTTCCCCTTGACTGATTGATACCCTGCAGCATTTCTTACAGTTTCTAGATTGCAAAAAAGGCTCTCCTGGTGTGCAATAACACTTTCTTGTATTGAACCTGAAAAAGTATGTGCTGTTCCTGCACTTTCCAGTGGAAGCAGTATGTGGGTAAGTGCATCCTAACAATGAATTTGCTCACATATTATAAACAAAATGGAATCCACAAGGTGGAAGGTGGTTGTTACCACAATGGTGGGGAGCAACCAATGTTGTTAAAATACCCCTCACACACCAACAGGCCCCTTGGTGTCATGCTTCATCATCGGGGTCTTCGCAATGACACATGACACCAAGGGGCCTGTTGGTGTGTGAGGGGTATTTTAACAACATTGGTTGCTCCCCACCATTGTGGTAACAACCACCTTCCACCTTGTGGATTCCATTTTGTTTATGATACTCGCTAGGGGAGACAGAATCCACTACTCCCTCTCCCTCCCTCTTATGTTAAGGATTATTTGCTCACATATTAGCAGGTTTCTGTCCTGCTACATTCCAAGCTTCAGCTGGCTGGATGGATCTTTAAGTTGATTGAGCACCCGGTCAATATGCAGTCACCTGAAGATTTCAAACCCACCTTCCAAGCTTGGTGAATAGAGTATCATAGGCGGGGTATACGATAATCTATTATTTACTGTAAAACAAGTTATCAATTTCAAACCAGGCTGAAGATTTTATAACTGCTTCTTTGGGGCTGCTGCCAGTCAGCACGATTTAAAAATGTAATCTTCTTTATGACATTGCTGAGAAGGGAATTACAACCAAGAGCTAGGATCTGTGGTTTAGTGGAGCCCATCATATGCAGCTCTCCTTTATTCAGGATGATTACTGACAGCTTTCTAGGATTAAGAGGACTGACAGTTCTGGTAGTGACTGATTATGGTAGCAAGAGATGTATTTTATTAGTGGTGGGAGACAAATACCACTCTGCCAGCAGAGTTAACAAATGTTTTGCCCACCCCGCGTTATGCTTGTAACATGTCGTTCGTCGCGTGGTGGAGTTTTTTCTCTCACGGCTTGCCAACGGTAAGTTAGCGAGTGCGATCGAGAATTGGCATCTCCTAGCAAGATTTTCTCAATGTGGACAGTGGCAGGTGGTCGCAACCATTCGCGGTAGGTAAGCTGCCATTTGAATAGTAAATCGACTCGAGCGGCAGCAAAGAAGCCGCCCCCATTGGTGCTCTGCATGGTGGTATTTGTGCTGATTTTGCAGCACGAAACAAGCTCCTGATGCTAAAAATCAGTGAGAACAGCACAACGTGCCAGTTCTGTCCATTTGCAGAACTTTTCAGACTCTTGCAGAGTTTTCATGTAACTCAGTGTAATCCCACAGAGTGAAACTTTGCGAGTTCTACCACTCCCTGCAGCTCACGCTGAAATTCAGTGCCAGTAACATGAGCGGTATTGAAAAATCAGCACGAAAGACAGCATGCATTGCACAAGAGTGTGTGGCCATTCAAATTGATTTTACTACCACTCAAGTGAAAAATCTACTCCAACGCCTACAAATCCACGCGAGCTGCAGCCCTCTGACCGAGACCGCCTATGTTAGAAACTCGTGCTAGGGGACTGCAAATCTTACTCTCCTTTTCTGGAGCCTCCCGGGACATAATTTCCACCATGTAATGATTGGAAGAATTTGGCTGGAACTCCGCAATATAGAGTAACGAGGAGTGACCAAAATGTTGCCAGTTCCGTGTGCAGAATGAAACATTCTGTCCTCCGCTACTTTCTAACCTCTGTCGGTTCTCTTCTGTCTAAAAGTGGTCATATGGTCCTCTGAAAGTGGTCCCTTCCTCCATCCACCTGGGCATTTTTCGGATACATTCAGAAAAATGGGAAATTACTTTTTATAGCAGTATCTTTTACATTATGAATGGCTAATTATATTTGTTTTAAAGAAATTGTTTCTTAACTGTAACTAACGTGTTTTACCATTAGTGACATTGAGCCGTGGGCTTTTGGAATGTTAAATAAAATCATATGGTTGAGGGGTAGGCAAGAGCCTCTGCCTACAGCTCCTGACCAGAATCCTTCATGGTTTGACTGGAAACTGGATCTGGTGTTTCTGGACCCAGGTTTTCCAGCTCCGGAAACATGGGGTAACCTGGGGTTGCCCGGAGTCGTGTACACAAAGAGATGCTGCATCGGCATCTCAAAATGAGGTCCTAAGTAACGGTTTACATGATTTGCAACACAACATACCTACAAAACAGACCTACAGAACATACTTACACCAAAATATACATTCTATCAAGTGGGAGGTTTATCACAAGAGCAAATGGAAAATGATGAAATAAACAACTGTTTATATTAATCATCTTGTGATCCCACTTCTTACTGCGATCTAGTGAAGAAATAACAGATTGCACTAGAAAAAAATGCACAGATAACTGTACATCTAAGCAGTTGTTCATGGTAATGCAAAAAACACTAAAGAAAAATTCCTTAAAAGAAGATTCGGCAATCTAATCCTGATGATCTTAATGCTGTGTTCTATAGAAAACGTTGCGTCCACACAAGATTGCTCATCCAAATCAGTCTGGATGGAGAAGAGCCATCCAGATGCCTTATTGGTTGGGATGGAGTAGAGCCAATGACATGTCAGGTCAGTGAGACACTGACAAAGACAGTCAGTCACATGGTGGTTTAGTGGGTGGGTGAAAGCCAATCAAAAGCCAATCAAATGCCTCAGCCGAGAGGCTGTGGAACAGCCAACTCAGAGCATGCCTGTAGGGGTTAGGGCAGATTATGTGACACAGCTGTAGAGTAGGTTGAAACAAAACAAATCAACTGAATGGTCAGTAGGTCTGAGGTAGAACCATTTGCATTCTATGTCAGGGGGTTTCAGCAAAGCCAGTTACGTGGAAAGGCCCCAGGACTCATGAAGAGCCAGCCACAACCCGTGCTTGCTGTTTTGGGAAAGAGCACATTGGCTTTAATCACTGAATGTCATAGGCAACTTCAAAGATGCTGGGGCATAGCCATTTATTTGCCAGGTCAGTGAGGCTGGGACCCAGCTAAACACAACAAAGGCCAAAGCGTTGGGCCATAGAAAGTTACATGTATGGTCAGAGTCAATCATTCAAATACCAGGTAAGTGAACCTGTGCCAGAACCAGTGACATGCCAGATCAGCCAGAGCCGAGCCAGCCTGAAAGGCATGCGAGTAGGGTTGAGGTAGAGACAGTTGCAATTCACAGAGCCAACTACATGCTAGAAAAGTGTGGGTATGTGAAAAGCCAGCCATATTCCAGCACTCTACACTTTGGTGCGATGTTCCTAGGCTTACCCTACACATTGGTGCTTGTGTAGAGTTTGACAGTCTATCGGGTATTTGCACAGGATCATGGGCATTATATACTATGTCATAATGATTTTAAATTTAATTGATTATATCGCCTACTTACATATACCCTTTTTGCAAAGTATACTTAATATTGTTGCCTCTTCTCACATATAGGAGATCGGGCATAAAGAAAATATGATACATGAGCAGTGCAATCAATCAATCAATCATAATACTTGTATAGCGTGCTACTCAATCGGAAGGGTCTCAAGGCGCTTGGGGGGAGGGGGCCGCTACTGCTCGAACAGCCAGGTCTTGAGTTGTCTCCTGAAGGCGAGGTGGTCCTGGGTCAGCCGAAGGTGGATGGGGAGGGAGTTCCATGTCTTGGCCGCCAGGTAGGAGAAGGATCTGCCTCCAGCGGTGGCTCTTCGGATGCGTGGTACGGTGGTGAGGGCGTGGCTAGCGGATCGTAGCTGGCGGGTGGGCGTGTGGAAGGTCAGGCGGTCGTTGAGGTACTTGGGGCCCAGGTTGTGGAGAGACTTGTGTGCGTGGGTGAGGAGCCTGAACGTGATCCTCTTGTTGACGGGGAGCCAGTGCAGGTTCCTCAGGTGGTTGGAGATGTGGCTGCGTCGGGGGATGTCTAGGATGAGTCGGGCGGAGGCGTTCTGGATTCGTTGTAGTCTTTTCTGTAGCGTGGCTGTGGTTCCAGCGTAGAGGGTGTTTCTGTAGTCTAGCCGGCTGGTGACGAGGGCCTGGGTGACCGTCTTCCTGGTTTCGATCGGGATCCATCGGAAGATCTTGCGGAGCATGCGGAGGGTGTGAAAGCATGAAGAGGAGACGGCGTTGACTTGTCTGGTCATGGAGAGGGAGGAGTTCAGGATGAAGCCCAGGTTGCGTGCGTGGTCTGTCGGCTTGGGGGCGGTGCCCAAGACAGGGGGCCACCAGGAGTCATCCCAGGCGGAGGGTGATGGCCCAAGTGAGGAAAATTATATTTTGCCTTGTTATATGTGCCTACGTGTTCCCCATCCTATGTTATATGTGCATGATCGATATGTATATATCCCCCTATGATCGATTTAAGACGCAATTATAGTTGTGTCCAACTCTAGTATGCCAGTATCCAGTTCTCGTGAAAGCAACGAGTATTAGGCCTATGTTGCCACGTTTTACAGTGTGCACGTTAGTTCACCGCATTGTCCCCGTTTCTAGGCCTCAAAAGGGCCCGGACACCAGATTCAAGCTCCAGTCTCCTGAACCCACTCCGAGGAGCGATGCAGCCCCCACCTGCATCCCTGACCCTTCACTTACTTCCTGCCAAGCAGCGCGGTGCCCGGCCTGGCTCTGCCTGCCTGTCTGCCAAGAATATGTTATGCTTCTAGTTATCAGTCCAGCTTCTCGTCTTCACATTCCTAAGCTACTGAACCGCATAAACAGTTTCAGCTATAGTCTAGTCTTTCGGTCTCCATGCAAGAGAATTACTGTATTAATATTCATAGAATATTCCTAGCACACGCAATACATGTAGAATAGATGCATGCACCAGCCTTAGTGTCAAGTAGCCTTTGTCCTGATAACTTTTAGATTCTATCAACATGTACTCCAAACACCAGATACCAGATATGCTATAGGTACATGTCGTCCTGACACCGCAGACTTTAGTCTCCTCTTCTAGTGCAGAAGTCATAGCCCCCAGTTCTCCCTAGTAACACGTCATTGCCCGTTTGCGCGCACCACTAGGTTAAAGGTCCCAGCTGCTCAGGTAGCCCCCTCCATGTTTCCGCCCATTCATGACACTTCCATGACGTTCACATCACATGTCTACGTACACGCCCTGTGCACGCCTTCTGTTTCCGCCCATGTGTTCTTATCTTACGCTTGTCATAAGTTACGCCTACTGTATGTAATGTATTTGAAATGTCTTACTATATATACACTGCACTGTTAATGAAATGGTGCAGCTGCCTTCCTTCCTTCCTATTTTATTTCAGGCTGTCCCGATCCAGTCCCTTCCCTTTTGCCTGAATAAAGCCTGTTCAAACTCGGATACATCGGATCCTGCCTCTTATTTATTGAGCTATCTGTTATTGCTAATATATTCAAAAATAGTACCGGTAATTAATTATTTATTTACCACATAAATGGCGCCCGAACAGGGACGAGCCCCTTCCTCACGCGCTGGCGATGCAACGCCGGTCCCCTGACCCTCTGCAGCCGTGACGGAACAATACCGTGCACGTGCAGATATTTCTGCTTCAAGTCTCCCTCAGGCCTACGGAGGAGACGGAGACTGCGGTCCGACATCCAGACGAAGCGGTGTGGAATGCGGTTCGTCCCGACCAGAGCCCAAGCCGAGAGAGCAAGGTCCGAAGTATCCAGAGGCCCACCTGTTTCTGAAGTCCGAAGTTCGTAGTCCGACGTCGTAGCAGTCCAGTCCAGTCCGAGGCCTTCCAGTTTCTGCTTCCCGGTGAGTACCGTCGCGGGGGAAGTATCTAGACAGGATCATTAGTTTGTTCCTGGTCCGTTGGGTTTGGGTACACAGATCCAGTCCGAAGTATTCACCTAGGTGGATATGGTCCGACGTGTCTCTTCATGGGACCGGTATGTTCTGTACTGTTTTAGCAGTGCATCCAGTAATTCTAGTAAGTCCGTTCTCGAGAAATTCATGTGTTCTGTTTTCAGTGTATTAGGTAATATTCTGTTCGAACTGTTATTAATGTATTTTTATGTCGTGGTATGAGAGATTTGTTTGCTATTCTATTGCTGTGATTATTGTGTATTGTGTTCGCAAGTAAGATCCTGAAAATGCCTCTGTTCTCGAAATTACGTCAGTTAAAGACCAGAAAAGGGTTACTCGAAGAAGCAGTTCCTGTCCCTCCTAGGGACAGTCCTGGACATTTTATGTATCACAAGCATGGCTTAGATGCCATAATATATCTAGACTTATGGGCGGACTATACTAAGGAACTAGAAGAGAAATATAGATGGCCCGTATCAGGTACATGGGTTGCCGAGTGCATCATGCGAGTAGAAGAAGCATTATGGAAAAAGAAAGCCAGACAGTCCCAGAAAGATGCCATCGAGTTATGGCGCAAAGAATCTCATAAAAGAACCGAAAAAGAATTCAGAAAAACAGAATTAAGTAGGGAATCCTCAGAAAGAGCCCAAGAAAGGGAATTAATAGAAGAAGGTGAACGAGTTAGAGCAGAACAGTCAGACAGACAGAGAAATGCCCTTATTAAAGGTATGTATCCTCTTCTTGCCGAGGGCTTGCCGAAGGCAACCCCGGAAGTACCCTGTAATTTACCGCCGCCAATGGTCCCGATTAAGCTACGTCATAAACCGACCGCAGCTGACATATTTCTTTCGTCCTACTTGGACGACACCGTCCCAGCCTATGCAAATCCTGTTCCGCCTGCTCCCGTTAATAATGTAATTCCTGTCCCGCCAACTACTGTTCCCGGGGGCCAAGTTAATGTTACAGCACCCCCGGACCAGCCCACAGTAAACGTCCCCGCTTTGCCAGTTACCTTACCAGCCCGTACAGTATTCACCGACGATTCTAGTTTAGGTGCCGCGGGGGGAGGTTCTCCTCGCACCCCGCCTCAACCGAAACGTCTGACGCTGCATGACGTAGCGTTACAGCGTACGCCAAAAGTGGCGACATACACAGATCTCAAGCGACTTCTTACTGACTGTATATATGATCCAGTTCCAGGCGAAGATCACATGATCTTATATTCAGTACGTTTAAGACGGGTGGCCAGTTTTTTGATCACCCTGCCCGATATGAAGGAACATCTAGACAGAATATATCGTTTTATCCGTACAGGAGAGAATCCAGGAAGTATTCACGAAGCCATGGTTCAAAGAAAAGTCGAGACTCAGCTCATGATTTTAAAGTTCCTGATTAATAGTTTAGTAAGAGAGCAAGATTATCCAGGAAAAGATCAAGAAGAACTGAAAGTCCTGACTAGGTGGAGTGACAATATAGCCGATGGAAAGCACAAGACACAAGGTTGTATAGAGAGTATGTATAAGAAAATTCGTAAGGAAATAATACGTATACACAAGGAACGAGAAGCAAAGAGAGCAACCGAGAAAGAGAGTGACTCTTCTACTGAAGAGGTAGACAGCGAGAATCCTGACAGAATAGCGTATGTAGGTAGAACTAGACTTTCCGACCGACATTCACGCCTAGATTACAAGAAAGTTTTTCCTCCTCCAGTACCAGAACAGTGTTCTCTTGAGCAAGTATTCCAAGCTACCGATCACATTCTGAAATCACGAATAGGGTATAGCGAGCTTAGTACAATGCATGAACAAGAACTAGCCCGATCAGCAGTCCGATGGACTAGTGATTCTACCACGTTTCCAGACGAAATAGTGGCCCAAATGTTTCTGAAACTGCCCCCAGCCGAGCAACGTCTGGTGGGTATGTATATGATCCAGCACCTCATTACACTGTATGAGGAACAACATTCTGATCCAGGTCCTCTACATGATATATTGAACGAGTTACTCCAATACAGATGGAAAGGTCTAGGTACCGATTTAATTAGTGTCATTCTAGAACAGCGCCACAAATACCGAACGTTTCTGAATCCACATTTTGTTCATGTCTCACCCCCAGAAAATAAATCATTCTACATAGACAGACAGAATCCGTTACGAGAAGTACATCCAGTCAAGAAAGAAGATGGTAGTCTAGAACGAGTATTTGTTTACACCCCTATCACGAAAATAGAACTCTTAGAAATGAAAAAGTTAATTCCCTGTCATGATAAAGATCCAGCAGGGTTTCACCGTGAATTAAAGGACATGCTCCGTATGGGAGAATACACGTATCCTGACCTCATTAAAATGTTAAAGGTCCTGTTGCCTGCGGGCATATATGAAAAATTAAAAGAAAAAGAATGGGAGGTGGGAGAGAAAAAGATAGATTGGACAGCATTAGAAGCTGAAGATAATACACGAGTACCAGGTACCGGTCTTGGGGATAAAGCTAAAGCTTTGCCCGAGTTATTAATACAAGTTTTGCCAAGATTACTAGCCACGAAAAAGGAAGATTGGGATGCCATCTCAGCCTGTAAACAGAAACAAGACGAAGATACTAGTGATTTTTATTCTAGATTTGAGAAATGTTTCATTATCAATAGTGGTCTGAAAACAAGTAGTGAATCGTACCCTCATCTTTTTGTTACCAAACTAGTCGAGAATTCAAGTCCACAAGTTAAAAATCGAGTACTGAAAGTCGAAAGTACCTGGCAAGCTAATACTCCGTCACAAATGCTCCAGATGCTCCAGTACCACCAGAACAGAATCAGGGAAGAGCAGGAACACGAAAAGAGACGTATGAAAGACACGAAAATGAAAGTATTAGTTGCACAATCTGTTCCACAAGACAGTCAGAAGAGGGGTCCGAATCAAGCCAGTCATCCGACAGCTCCTGTTAAAGGGACATGCAATTACTGTAAACAGCCAGGTCATTTTATAAACGAATGTGCAGTTCTAAAACACAACATAGCTACTGGTAAGACTAAAGAGAGACCACGTTCGCATAGACAAGAACAAGTTTCACAGACTTCCCAGCCACCGCAGAATGCACAACAGTCAGTTACAGGACCGCAGACTATAGCTGCCACACAACATGTTACACAGCAGATGTACCAGTATGCACAGTCAGAGTATCCAGATTATCAGCCATATTCATGAAACAGCCTAGAGAGGGAGGTAGGCTTGCCTCTCATCGAGATTCCTGTAGATCAAGAGGGTCCCTATGTACACAGTCAAGTATTGGGGAAAGACAGAACGTTTCTGATTGATACAGGGGCAAGTAGGACTACCATCAGTCATGACGAGGTTCCAGGGGCTCCACTCTCAGGCTCTAGAAATGTTTCCCTTGGATTTTCAGGAAAGCCTATTGTTAATGAAATATCGAAACCGGTTACTCTAGAAGTCGGTCCATTGTCCCGAACTACAGATTTGTTACTCACGAAATCTTGTCCAGAGAATCTGTTAGGCATAAAAACCCTGAAAGAATTAGGAGCAGTCATATGCTGCTCCCCAGAATTGGTCCGTTTGTTTCTCGGTGATTTTAAAGGTCATTATGTATTACGTGATTTTGATCCAAGATTATTGAATGTACCGCAGCATTTATGGGCGCAAGGTCCAACTGATGTAGGTTGTATGCATATCACACCCCATCGTGTTACCCTGAAGCCAGGTGTTGTATTACCACGAATCAGGCAGTACAAATTACCACCTGAGGCTGTAGCAGCCTTATCCAAAATTATTGGCGAGCTTATTGCTCAAGGAGTGGTTGTAGAAACTGACTCCAATGTATGTAATTCTCCTATCATTCCAGTCCTGAAAAGTACTGATCCAAATGCACCTCCAGTTTATCGATTAGTGATTGACCTTCGAGAACTTAATAAATGTATCATACCCCAATACCCAGTGGTCCCTGATATTTCCTCACTCTTGACAGTCATTGATTCTGAAGCCACATTCTTTACAGTTATCGATCTCAAGAACGCATTTTTCAGTGTCCCCATTCATCCAGACAGCCAGTTCCTTTTCGGATTCTGTTTAAATGGAAGAAGCTATAAATTCACACGAGCTCCTCAAGGTTTCACAGAAAGTCCTAGTATTTACAGTCAAGCACTTAAAAGACAACTAGACAATATTCACATGCCAACTGACACTGCCCTGCTCCAGTATGTCGATGATCTACTGATCACAGCCCGTTCTGAACGTGACTGCGAACGTGCGTCACTTACAGTTTTGTATTTTTGGCCGAGATGGGGCACAAGGTGTCCCCTTCTAAATTGCAATTCTGTGTCCAGCAAGTGGTCTACTTAGGACACTTACTGTCCAAGAGGGGTAGGCAGTTGACACCAGACCGTATCCAGTTAATAGCACGTCTTCCACAGCCCAAGACACAGAAGGAGGTACGAGCTTTCATCAGCCTTACTTCTTACTGCAGACAATGGATTCCTCAGTATGCATTTCTAGCCAAGCCACTGATACAGTTAACGACACAGGAGGCAGCCGTATCGACTGTCCTCCCTTGGACCCAGGAACATACACTTGTTTTCAATGAGTTAAAGAAAGCTTTATGTAATGCACCTGTTCTAGCAACACCAAACTACAGTAAGCCTTTTACACTTTTTGTTACTGAACCTGATGGTACTGCATTATCTGTTCTCACACAAGATCAAGCAGGACAATACAAGCCCTGTGCTTATTTTTCTAGCACATTAGATCCGGTAGCCCAGGCGCTGCCTGCGTGCCTCAAGTCAGTTGCAGCCACAGCACTAGCTATCAGACAAAGTGATTCCATAGTGTTAGGACATTCCCTGACAGTACAAGTTCCACACTCCGTGGAAGTTCTTTTAAACCGAACACAGACCCAGCACTTGACAATTGCACGTTTAACAGGTTATGAATTGACACTGTTTCAGCCACACATAGAAATCAGACGCTGCAACATTTTAAATCCAGCTACACTGTTACCGTCAGTTACCTCAAATCCTGCCACACATGACTGTGTGGAAGTTGTTAACACCATGACAAAGCCAAGACAAGACCTGACAGACATTGCATTGCCTGATCCCGACCTGACACTTTATGTGGATGGTTCATGTATGAGAACAAGTACAGGAGAACTAGTAGCCGCGTATGCAGTGACTACTGACACCGAAGTTATAGAAACACATCGTATTGACACCCTGTCTGCTCAAGCAGCAGAGCTAGTCGCTCTGACCCAAGCCTGCATACGTGCCAAGAACCTGAAAGTTAACATATACACAGATTCGCGTTATGCATTCGGAGTCGTACACGACTTTGGAGTGCTCTGGCAGGAAAGAGGTTTCATGACTTCTCATGGAACCAAGATTCAGCATGGCCCCCTCATTCAAGCTCTGTTAGATGCAATACATTTACCGACAGCTATCGCCATCATGAAGTGCAAAGCACATACGAAAGTTACTGATATCATTTCCCAGGGTAACGATCTAGCAGATCGAACAGCCAAGTTTACAGCTCAGACTCTAGACATTCCAGTTAACACGACACCGACACACATTCCAGATCAGACTACTTGTATGACAGTTAAGGACCCAACACAAGATGTAATAGATATACAGTTACATGCTACTCCCGATGAAATCAAGAAATGGTCCGAACAAGGAGGGGTCCAGACAGATCAAGGATGGTTGACGAAGGGAAAAGCCACATGGTTTCTCCCCGACTCTATGGTTCAAGTCATTATTAACACCGCACATAGTCCAGCACACTTAGGAGAAAAAGCCATGTTAGACAGTATCCAGAATATCTGGTTCAACAAGCATTTACGAGCAGCAGCCAAACAGAAAGTACGTACCTGCATGATCTGTTGTCAGTTCAATCCAGGTAAAGGTGTCCCGGTGGAACAAGGTGGATTCCATCCTCCTGACCACCCTTTTGAAGTCCTCCAGATGGATTATATTCAGATGGAGCGATGTCGAGGTTTCAAGTATGTCCTCGTAGTTGTATGCGCTTTGTCCAGGTGGACAGAAGCATATCCAGTTCCAGATTACACAGCTGCGACCACTGCCAGGCAGTTGGTTCGTGAGTATTTTCCCCGCTATGGATTACCTAGGGTCGTGTATTCAGATAACGGCCAGCCATTCTCATCCGAGCTCATGAAACAAGTTTAGCTACTGTTAGGGTACCAGTGGAAGTTCCATTGTGTACGCCATCCTGAAGCAGCCGGTCTCGTAGAGAGACATAACCAGACTCTGAAAATCCGCATCGCCAAAGTATGTGCAGAGAAAGGTGTAGATTGGATAGTAGCACTGCCAGTCGCCCTTTTCTATATGAGAATGGTCGCTCACTCCCGTTCAGGTCTGTCCCCGTATGAGATAGTGTTTGGACGTCCCCCGAACATGTGGGGTACACCTAGACCCCGTACCATTAACGATGTTGATAGTAATATGCTGACAGATTACCTTGCCTCCTTGATGTCTGCACTACAATCTTGTCGTTCACAGGTTGCCGCTGCATTCCCAGACAACACCGACGTTAAACCGCACGAGGTTGTTCCAGGTGACTTCGTCCTTGTGAGAAATTTTGATCGTTCAAGTCCGCTGGAGCCTCGCTGGAAGCAGCCCCGCCTCGTTCTCCTCACCACCCGGACAGCAGTGAAGATTGAAAACAGAAAAGGGTGGCTACACGTGAGCCACGTAAAGAAGTTCCATGGACTTAAAGCAAAGACTTTTCTCAAAGACTGCCCCGTTCTCAAGGACTGCCCAGACACTGAATCTAAACTTCCCTTGTTAGAGAAAACTCCGCAGCAGGAGTATAAATCAAAATTAAGGTCTAGTAAGTCAGCCAGTTTAATTGTCTAAGTCCCTCTCGGGTGAAACGGTTAGACAGGTTCCTGACATGTATAAGACAGACCCACACAGTGAGAGAGTTAGTCAAAACTCTAAGAGAATACGCTATCGAAAGAATCTTTGCAGTCGATGTATAGTTACTCTGTTCTTTCTATTATTTTTAAGCCTTATGGTTACATGCATAAGTTATGCGTTACATTTATGTTTTCCTATTTCACATGTACATATGTTTTCCAATGTTACAGTAGAGCACACATTTAGTGACCTGCCTCCTCACGAGTTATCCTATCGTCTTGCCATGCGTAATAATACTTTTATCCGAATGCTGCACCATTCACACCAGACCAGCAATGCCACTAATTGTTGGGTGTGTGGTCGACTTCCCCCTTTCCAGACACAGAAGGGAGTTCTGCCACTTTTTCCCTATCCATTTTCACACAATGGTTCGTGTGGAGCATGGTCCACGTTAACGTCATCCTCAAATGATATGTCCCTTCTGAATCGAACATGTTTCCCAGACAAGGAAGGTCTTTCCCATAGAACAGGGTTAGATCTAGAAAATGAAGTATATGATTTAGGTAATTATTCCTCGAATTTCATGGTTTTGAATGTTCAGTCCGAGACTACTCCAGATTTGCCTGCTATTTCAGTTCTACCAGTTAAAGGCGAATTATGTGTCAGAAAGAATGGTTCCGCACATGTAGGACATAGTGATTGTACTACTATGGTCGAGTATAGTGACAGTGGGAAATCCATTTTCAAAGCCTCACGTCATTCTTATTTTGTGTGTGGTCAGACCGCATATGTTCGTCTGCCCCTCGATTGGGATGGAACATGTTATATTGCCTTCCTACTGCCACCAGTTTTTCTAGCCCCATCCGATTATCACAGAAACACACATCTAGTACACGTTAGACATAGAAGGGAGACTGAGTCCCCAATTGTCGATCAAACTGAAACTGCCTTAGAACAATATCAAGACTTCAATAAAGGTTTCTTTTTCTTTATAGGTCCTGTCCAGAATAGTAAATTAATACGTAGGCTAACCAGAACCCTTGAAGCAGTAGTGAATGAGACTACTTCCGCTCTAGGTAACTTAACTGAAGAACAATCTGCTATTAGATTTGTCGTGCTCCAAAATCGTCTCGTTCTTGACGTCATACTGGCCGATAGGGGAGGAGCATGTAGAGTCATCGGATCTAGTTGCTGCATTTTCATTCCTAATAACGCGCCGTCTGTTTATTCAGCTATAACCAGACTTCATAAAATTGCCCATCAGTTACACCAGAATCCAGGCACCTGGACATGGTCCGGTTGGCTCTGGAGTATCATATCTGCCTGGGGATGGAAAGTATTGTCATTCCTAGGTATAGCAGTAATGATCATATTCAGTTGCTGCCTCTGTTTACAATGTGGCCCTGCGATTTGCGGCTTGTGTGCTACCTCTTGTATTCCTAGTCCTAAGTCCAGTTCCAAGACAATTCGAGACGAGCAAATTATGCTATATGAACAGATAGATGGTATCATGAATATTGATGTTTCCTGATGGAAACGTAGGTCACAAGGAGGGAATGAGGAAAATTATATTTTGCCTTGTTATATGTGCCTACGTGTTCCCCATCCTATGTTATATGTGCATGATCGATATGCATATATCCCCCTATGATCGATTTAAGACGCAATTATAGTTGTGTCCAACTCTAGTATGCCAGTATCCAGTTCTCGTGAAAGCAACGAGTATTAGGCCTATGTTGCCACGTTTTACAGTGTGCACGTTAGTTCACCGCATTGTCCCCGTTTCTAGGCCTCAAAAGGGCCCGGACACCAGATTCAAGCTCCAGTCTCCTGAACCCACTCCGAGGAGCGATGCAGCCCCCACTTGCATCCCTGACCCTTCACTTACTTCCTGCCAAGCAGCGCGGTGCCCGGCCTGGCTCTGCCTGCCTGTCTGCCAAGAATATGTTATGCTTCTAGTTATCAGTCCAGCTTCTCGTCTTCACATTCCTAAGCTACTGAACCGCATAAACAGTTTCAGCTATAGTCTAGTCTTTCGATCTCCATGCAAGAGAATTACTGTATTAATATTCATAGAATATTCCTAGCACACGCAATACATGTAGAATAGATGCATGCACCAGCCTTAGTGTCAAGTAGCCTTTGTCCTGATAACTTTTAGATTCTATCAACATGTACTCCAAACAGCAGATACCAGATATGCTATAGGTTCATGTCGTCCTGACACCGCAGACTTTAGTCTCCTCTTCTAGTGCAGAAGTCATAGCCTCCAGTTCTCCCTAGTAACACGTCATTGCCCGTTTGCGCGCACCACTAGGTTAAAGGTCCCAGCTGCTCAGGTAGCCCCCTCCATGTTTCCGCCCATTCATGACACTTCCATGACGTTCACATCACATGTCTACGTACACGCCCTGTGCACGCCTTCTGTTTCCGCCCATGTGTTCTTATCTTACGCTTGTCATAAGTTACGCCTACTGTATGTAATGTATTTGAAATGTCTTACTATATATACACTGCACTGTTAATGAAATGGTGCAGCTGCCTTCCTTCCTTCCTATTTTATTTCAGGCTGTCCCGATCAAGTCCGTTCCCTTTTGCCTGAATAAAGCCTGTTCAAACTCGGATACATCGGATCCTGCCTCTTATTTATTGAGCTATCTGTTATTGCTAATATATTCAAAAATAGTACCGGTAATTAATTATTTATTTACCACACAAGGATGAGGACTTCCGTCTTGTCTGAGTTCAGTTTCAAGCGGCTGTTCTTCATCCACTCTGCGACGTCTTTCATCCCTTCGTGGAGGCTGGTTCTGGCGGTGTCGGGGTCTCATGTAGACGTTGAAGAGGGTGGGGCTGAGCGATGATCCTTGCGGGACGCCGCAGATGACTTCGGTGGCCTCGGAACGAAACGGGGGGAGGCGGACTCTCTGTGTTCTTCCAGCTAGGAACGAGATGATCCATTTCAGTGCCTTCTCTTGGATGCCGGTGTTGCTGAGGCGCTGGACTAGGGTGCGGTGGCAGACCGCGTCGAACGCGGTGGAGAGGTCCAGGAGGATGAGTGCCGCTGTTTCCCTGTTGTCGAGAAGGGCTCGGATGTCGTCGGTGGCTGCGATGAGGGCGGTCTCGGTGCTGTGGTTGGCTCTGAAACCGGATTGTGAGGGGTCGAGGGATCCGTTCGTCTCGAGGAAGACGGCAAGCTGTCTGTTGGCGATGTTCTCGATGACTTTGGCAGGAAAGGGGAGGAGCGAGATGGGGCGGAAGTTCTTGAGGTCGGTGGGGTCCGCTGTTGGTTTCTTCAGTAGGGCGCTGAGCTCGGCTTGTTTCCAGCTCTCCGGGAAGGTGGCGGTGTCGAAGGAGGTGTTCATGACGTCTCGGAGTTGGGGTGCGATGGTAGAGTCGACCTTGTTGAAGATGTGGTGGGGGCAGGGGTCAGTCATAGATCCGGAGTGGATGGTGTTCATCGTGCGGGCTGTGTCTTCGGTGGTCACTGCGGTCCAGGTGCGGAGGGTGGCAGTGGGGTGCGATGGTTCGACGGTTGGGTGCGAGGGTGGTGTGCCGAAGCTGTTGTGGATGTCGGCAATCTAGCGGTGGAAGAACGAGGCGAGGGACTCGCAGAGATCTTGTGAAGGGGTGATGTCGTTGTTGCTGGTTCTGGGGTTGGAGAAATCCTTGACGATGCTGAAGAGTTCCTTGCTGTCGTGGGCGTTGTTGTCCAGTCGATCTTTCAGTGATTTCTTCTTGGTGGTGCGGATGAGCTGGTGGTGCTTGCGGGTTGCGTGTTTGAGGGCGGTCATGTTGTCAGTGGTCCGGTCGAGGAGCCAGGTTTTCTCGAGGGTGCGGCAGGTCTTCTTGGAGTCCTGGAGTTCGTCGGTGAACCATGGGGCCTTCTTGCTTCTGGGTTTGCTGGGGGGGTTCTTCAGTGGTGCGAGGCCATTGGCGCAGGCGGTCAGCCATTGCGTGAAGTTGCGGGCTGCTTCGTTGGGGTCTGGTGTGCTGGTAGGTGGGTTCTGGCTGAGGGAGGCGGTGAGCTGGTCGGCGGTGATCTTGCTCCAGCTCCTGTGAGGAACCTGTTGCGGGTGGTGGTGGCTGGTGGTTTTTCTGAAGCTGAAGTGGACGCAGCTGTGGTCGGTCCAGTGAAGTCCGGTGGAGTGGCTGAAGGAGATGTGCTTGCTGGATGAAAAGATGGGGTCAAGCGTGTGGCCGGCGTAGTGGGTGGGGGTGGTCACCAGTTGCTTGAGTCCGAGGTTGGCGAGGTTGTCCAGCAGGGTGACGGTGTTGCGGTTCTTGTTGTTCTCCAGGTGGAAGTTGAGGTCCCCTAGGAGGATGTAGTCGGCGGAGGGGAGGGCGTGAGGGCTGACGAAGTCCGTGATGTCTTCGCTGAATTGTGTGCGTGGTCCTGGGGGTCTGTAGAGGAGGGTTCCTCTGAGGGTCGTCTTTGGGTCGGTGTGGATCTGGAAGTGGAGGTGCTCGGCGGCGGCGAAGGTGTCGTTGGAGTCGGTCGTGATGCGGATGGTGTTCTTGTGGACGATGGCGATGCCTCCTCCCGTCTGGTTGACGCGGTCCTTCCTGATGATCTTGTATCCATCCGGGATGGCGATGGCGATGTCGGGGGCTGAGGAGGCGTTCATCCATGTTTCAGTGAGGAAGGCGACGTCTGGTGATGTAGTGTCGAGCAGGTTCCAGAGTTCGACGGCGTGTCGGTGGACGGAGCGGGCGTTGAGCAGGATGCACTTGAGGTGGTTGCTGGGGTTTGGCTTGGCGGGCGCGGTGCATGTTCGGAGGCAGGAAAACTTGCAGGCTGTGCAGGTGAAGGGTCCGTGGAAGCGTTTCGGGGTGGCCCGGCAGCAGGCGGTGTTCCGGCAGGCATTGAGTGCATTGAGGGCGGCGGTGTCGTAGGTCTGTCGGGTCGTCTTGCGTCGGTGGGGGCCAGGGGTTCTGGCACTGGGCGCGGTCCAGGCGCGGACGGGTGCAGACGGGCTTACCTTTGGCATGCCTTCGGCTCACAATCGGCGCTGCCGCTGCGTGTGACCGCTGCACGTACGCGCGGTCGCCATTTATGGCGAAGTGGGAGGGAGGGAGGAGCGGGGAGGGCACTAAACAAAAAGGGGCCTGGCCTAATGGACGGCGGAGGGAAGCGGGGAGCGGGGCGGTTGCAGGGGGACAAAACAGCAGCGATGCCTGGCAGTGGCACAGTACAGAAGGGCAAAAAGCAGAGAAATAATGAAGAAAAACAAGGTTAAGGCACCGGAATTACGTAGGTGGCACAACACACGCTCGAGGAAACCGGCGGAGGGTCTGGGAGCAGAGAGTCAGTCCCCACGAGGCTGCGGGCAGCAGAGGGCAAGGGGCACACACACAGCTGGTGGCCGTGCGGCGCGGGGGTGTCCTGGGACAGGTCACACTCACCTGCGCCGCGCGGTCGCCATTTATGGCCAAGTGGGAGGGAGGGAGGAGCGGGGAGGGCACTAAACAAAAGGGGGCGTGGCCTAATGGACGGCGGCGGGAAGCGGGGAGCGGGGCGGGCGCAGGGGGACAAAACAGCAGCGATGCCTGGCAGTGGCACAGTACAGAAGGGCAAAAAAGCAGAGAAATAATGAAGAAACAAGGTTAAGGCACAGGAATTACGTAGGTGGCACAGCACACGCTCGAGGAAACCGGCGGAGGGTCTGGGAGCAGAGAGGCAGTCCCCACGAGGCTGCGGGCAGCAGAGGGCGAGGGGCACACACACAGCTGGTGGCCGTGCGGCGCGGGGTGTCCTGGGACAGGTCAACAGGTGCAACAGGCCAGTGAAAGTCATATCCTAACATCTTATTGCAAAAGGCATTTATCTTCAATGTCTCCATATTATATATATTTTGCAATGTATGGGAAGGTTTCTTTTACAATTTTTTAAAATGTGGTAGTTCTGGTGCGATGTAGGAATATATGTTTATTCAAAGGGTGTTTTGTGGCAACATCAGATGTTTAAAGTGGGTATGACGCACAACTGATAGACATTGGGCATGCATTGGACCCTCACACTGCCACTCATACATTTTATTGCTGGTAACTGGTCTTTTTTTGTTCCTGCAACTCCATCCCCATCAAGGAGAGCTATGGGTGGCATTGTGGAGCTAATTGCGGTAAAATTTAGACCTACAGTAGTGTAAGTGTATCCCCTTGGTACCAATTGATAAGGATCTCGGGTCTGGCTAAATTGATACCATAACATTTTTAACAGAGGGGGCCATCAAGTAATAGAGTCTCTGCAAATGGTAATTAGCCAAACCAGTATGAAGTGGCAACCACTATGTATTTTATGGGTTGGGGATTTTAATTGTACAATCTGTAAATTCAGCTCTCACCTGTGAGGGTCTTAAGGCGCTAGGGAAGGGGGATGCAGCTCCGGGTCAGTCGAAGAGCCAGGTCTTGAGGTCCTTCCTGAACAAGTGGAGGGTTGGGGAGCGTTTGATGTTGACAGGGAGCTTGTTCCAGGATTTGGCTGCAATGTAGGAGACAGCTCTGCCGCCGGTTCTGTTTCTGCCGATGCAGTGGACATCTGCCAGGGTGAGGTCAGTGGATCAGAGGTTCCTCTTGGGTACGTGGAAACAGACTCAGTCGTTGAGGTATTTGGGTCCAATGTTGTTGAGCGATTTGTATGCGTGGGTGAGGGGTTTGAAGGTGATCCTCTTTTCGACGGGGAGCCAGTGGAGGCTTCGAAAGTGTTGGGTCATATGTTCTTGGCGTGGTGTCCCTAGGATGAGCCTGGCTGAGGCATTCTGGATGGGATGGAGTTTGTGTAGAAGAGTTTTGTTGATTCCGGCGTAGAGGGTGTTACTGTAGTCTAGTCTGCTGCTTATAAGTGCGTGGGTGAAGGTCTTTCTGCAGTCGGGTGGGATCCCTTTGAAGGTCTTGGGGAGGATGCAGAGGCAGATGAAGCTAGTGGATGCGACGGCGTTGATCTGGCGCTTCATGGAGAGGGAGGAGTCGAGGATTATGCTGAGGTTACAGCCATTGTCTTTCGAGGTGGGTGGGCTCCCGAGGGCGGAGGGCCACCTTGTGTTGTACCAGGCAGAGGTGCAGGGTCCGAGGGTGACGACCTAGGTTTTCTCGGAGTTGAGCTTTAGGCAGCTGTCCTTCATCCAGACATTTCTCATTCCTTCCTGGAAGACGAGTCTGGTGAATTCCGGGTTCTTGGTAAGGGAGACGATGAATTATGTGTCGTCGGCATTGGATACGATGCTGAGCCCGTGTTGTCTGACGATGGCGCCGATGGGGGCCATGTAGATGTTAAAGAGTGTCGGACTTAGTGAAGATCCCTGAGGTACTCCGCAGATTATGTTAGTGGGGACGGAGAGGAATTGCTGGGAGTCTGATCTCATCGGGTGTGCGAGCTAGAGAACAACTAGAGTCGACCCCTTACTCATCTCATTCACTCTCCTCAGGACGAAGCTTTAAACTCCACTCTTGTGGCAAATCATTTAAGTTTCTCTCGCACAGTACCCAACATTTACTGGGTTGGTAGGGCTAGCTCTATTGACTTCATATTAATGACTAAGTATTTTAACACTCTTCTCCAGGATTTCAAGGTCAAACCAAATTGTGCAAGCAAGCATCATCCCCTTATTGCCACGTTTAACTTGAAACCAAAAATGGGGCATAGAGATGAACGCCCTATCCATTTTAACCTTAACAAAGGAATTGGACTGAATTGGGGACAGGTCAAACTGTTAAAATTTGAGAAAATATTATTGCAGGAAATGGCCCTTTTTGCAGGGTTATTCCCAAACTTTTTGCTTCTTCCTCCTATTTTGTCCTGACCTGTTGTTGCTGGCTATAGGACTCTGGGCACTTTACCACTGCTGATCAGTGTTAAAGTGCATATGCTCTCTGTGTAAATTGTCATTGTGATTGGTTATCCATGATTGGCATATTTGATTTACCAGTAGGTCCCGAGTAAAGTGCACTGAGTGTGCCAGGGCTGGTAAATCAAATGCTACTAGTGGGCTTGCAGCACTGATTGTGTCACCCACATGAGTTGGCCTGAAAAGATGTTGCAGGTCTGCCACTGCGGTGCCTGCGCTCAGTTTGTTAACTGCCATGTGGACTTGACAAGTGCCCCCACTTGCCAGGCCCTAATCTTCCCTTTTCTTACATATAGGGCACCCCTATGGTAGGCTCAAGGTACCCCTTTGGGCAGGGTGCTGTGTATGTGAAAGGTAGGACACGTTCTGGTATGTATAACATGTCCTGATAGTGAAATACTGCCAATATCATTTTTCACAATTGAAAGGCTATTTTGCCCCATAGGACAGAATGGGGAATGCTTTGTAACATTTTACAAGCATATCTTCCCATAGAGATAAGATAGAAAAATGAAGTTTGTATCCCTAAACTCATAATTTAATAACACATATTTTAGTAAAGATGATTTTTAAATTGTGTGTTTGAAAATACCACTTTTATAAAGTGGCTGTTTTCTTGTTCAACCATCATGTGTGCCTCTGCCTGTTTGGGGATTGACTGTCTTACTTTGGAGTACCTGGGGCTGGGGAGGTGCAGTGGCTCCAGGAGTCTGGATGAGTCAGTACTAGGCTGAATAGACCTGGCCTGCATTTGGAGTGGTGGGAGGAGTAGCACCTGTACCTGAATAAGGTTATGCCCGCATTCCACAATGCTGGCTCTGCCCCCCTGTGGTACGTCTGGAGCCAAGGCTCACACTGACAATGGATGTTGTTGTGCACATGCAGAGTGCCCCCAGTACTGGTTTGAACTGGGCCCAGAGCCCCTTGCATAAAGAGAACAAAGAAATTTTGGGGTATAAGTATCAGACCCAAAACCCCAGACTTTAGATCATTTCTGGAATTCAAGAGGAACCATGGCAGAGGAGAAGAGCTGCAGAGACTGAGGAGAAGTACTGCCCTTGCTGTGTGTCTGGGGTTGGCCTGCAGTTTTTGTTTCTGCCAAGGAAAGGAGAAGGACTTTGCTGTGTGCTATGTCCGCTGCTTGAAGGAGATTTCCAAGGGCCAAGAGGTGCCTATGCCAGTTTTGCGCCTCTGGAGGTTGTTGCTGTTTGGGAGCTGGAAGAAAGAAGAAATGTGAAGAACTGTTAAGATCAATGCATCAAGGAATCACAGCTGAAGAGGACCTACGCAGTGCCGCTCGACACCGCTGCATCGATTGCCAACACATCCCGGATTTCCATGCATCGTACCTGTGCGGCACGCTTTCCTGACACATCACCTGAGAACCGGAGCCGTCGCAAAGACTCGACGCATCACTCCCCATACAGACCGGATTCAATGGCACTCGCCCTCTCCGTGTCGCAGGGCTGTTGCATCACCTCCCCAAGGTGTCAGGAGTGTTCCATCTCTTTGTTTTCCGACTCTGCGGCTGTTTGACTTTGGAACTTTGACGCATCTGCGGGTACTTTGGTTAAAAGTCACGCATCCATAGTTTTCTATGGTACAAGTTCTTAAAACCTTTTTAAAGTTATATTTGTAACTGTGTTTGTTGGATTTTTTTAGTTTTGTTCTTGTGTAGTTTAGATAAAGATATTTAATTTTTCTAAATTGATGTGGTGTACTTTTGTGGTGTTTTCACTGTGTTATTGTGAATGATGGTACAAATACGTTTACATATTGGCTTTAGGATAAGCCTGCCTGCTTGTGCCAAGCTACTAACGGGGTGACCAGGGGTTATCTACAGTGTGTATCCACTTTACCCTGACAGGACCAATGGTCCCAATTTTGACAAAGGTACCTACCTCTGTCAACTAACAATTGTTATAAGCAACTACAACTTAATATATTTATGCCTGCAGCCTGATTCATCCTCAGTAGAACTGGTTCGGGCTTTCGAGCTACTGTGTTGTGATGTAACCCAGAGGTTGACCAGGAAGGCTACCCAAAAGCAACTGCCAGAGGGGAAATTGTTCAATTTTGAATGCTCCAAGGCCCATAAGAAATTAAACGATGCTTTACGCTCTATCCCCCATGACAGAGAGCTTATTAAAATCATAGGAACACATATAAAATGGTGATTGAAGATATAAAGAAGAGCTTGAGGAGGAGGGCATGGGAGGACCTGAAAAAAAGCAGGCTCTCTCAAAGATTCCCACAAATTCTGGGAAATCATAAATCACCCATTGTTTACTGAAAAAGTGAGGGAGATGGACTTTTTGATCCTAGGTGAGACATAGGAAGCCTATTTTTCATGTATTTTTAATCCCTTATACAAGGTGCTAGAGGAGGAAACAGGGGTAATACCAATTGATCTAACCTTAGCCACAACTTAGTTTATCAATCACAATTGAGGAGGTGGAGGTAGCCTTAACACAGGACATATGCCTGAAAGCCCCAGACCCAGATGGGGGTGCCCCTTGGCACTTTTAAAATTAATCTTAAGCTGTGGGCACTATTGCTAACAAATGATTTTAAGCAGCCATTACTGACCCATTGCCAGCATCATGGAAGGAAGCAATTGTGGTCCTGGTCTTCAAAAAAGGTGACAGAAGTGACCCAGCATGCTGTAGGCCCATCTCATTGATTGACACCAAAGTAACAGTTTTGGACAGGGTCCTTTTTGCACGCCTGGAAGAATGGGCAACCACTAAGCGGATTATAGCCAATACACAATATGGTTTTAGTAGGGAGATTGGTACAAATGAACAGTGCCTTAACCTATCCTTAATCATTAATAAGCACGTTCGGTCCATGAACAGCTCTATTCATGAGGCCTTCATGGACTTATCTAGCACCTTCAATACTGTCAACCGAGATAAACTATGGGCCATGTTGGAAGGCATGGGTGTTGAAAAAGCCTTAGTAACCCTACTCCATAGGCTTCATTCCAGCCCAACAGTCAACATAAGATATGGCAGTAAAGGGGAGAAAACTCAACCAATCATTTCAACAGAAGGAGTTAGACAAGGATGTATTTCATCCCATTTTGTTATTCTTAATTTACACAAATGGGCTGGAAGCTTTCTTATTAAATAGGGAACTTGATTTCCCCAAAGTAGGCAACACTCCTGTTATTCCTATATCTTAAGCAGATGATACAGTTTTATTAGCAAAAGCAGCCATGTGTTTGCAGAGATCTCTTGATGCTTTGACTGATTTTCTGACCTCTCTCAACTTAAAAGTAATTTTTCTCAAATCATACATAATGGGTTGTGGTCCTCAAACCAGTAAATCGAAAACTTTCAGAGGCTTATTTACAAGCCCATTGTGCCGCCAGTGCGTCACTTTTATTATGGCAGTGCAAGGGGCTTTTACATAGGCCCCTTTGTGTCCAGGGTAAGAAGATAGACAAAGTTCACAATTTCTCATACCTGGGCAATCTGTTTAATAATCAGCTGAACTGGGAACCGCTTTTAATCACCAGAGCACAGCAGACAAGTTGGGCTTGGATGCATTTTTTCGTTTTGCCAGAAAACTAGGGCACCCGCCTGTGAAGGAATTATTTACCCTTTACAGAGCTCAGGGCCACATGCATCAAAGGAAAAACCGGCCCCTCTTGTACCCGGCCACCAAAGGCAAGGCAAATTAACACAACAACCTTTACATTTGCCATAATCAGGTCGCCTGCCTGGTTTATCGGTGGCCTAGTATGTGCCCCCACTGGAAATCAGTTCTAGAGATGACACTGGTGAGAAAGGGAGAAAGTAGAGATGAAATGTAACCAGAGAGAAATAAAGAGACAGGAAGTGTAGGGTGGTGGGAAAATGCATTATGTGGAATAAAGGCTTCTCAATATTGGAATTTGACAGCTTCAGCATTTTGCTACACTGGTGGTGAGGTAATTAGCATCATTTTGGGCCCCTGCAGGTTAAGCACTAGAAATCTATGGCAAGGCAGATTAGCCCCATCAGGTCACTCAGGAGTAAGACAATATTTTCCGTAGACAAAGACAGAAAAGTACAAAGTAAGATGAATATTCATCAAAAAAGCTTTAGTTAATCAATGAAGAAAAATTTGCTTTAAATCAACTGACTGGAGGAAAAATGAATGAGGCAAAAATGAACAATATTATTTATTGCTAATTCTGGTGTTTGAATTGCCTTGAGAACGGCAGTGTCAGTAAACAACCCCGTTCAAATTGTAACTCTTAGACAATGTTGAAAAGTGGGCCAGATGGGAGTGAGATATTCTCTGTATGTGGTAAACAACTCTTAATCTAAGTTTGTCACTTGGAAATGAGGCAACAAGCTGAATCGACATTAAAGGGCCATTCTCCAGGCTTGCTCCTTTGGTACATTTATAGTCTGTCAGGACAAAACAGTGGATGTTCAATAATTGTTACATTGCGCAGAATTCATATCCCTTTGCAAACTTTTGTTTGAACAGGAATCCCAATTTAACCCCCAGCTCATAATCAGGACTTACTCAGACAGCCACATTGATTAGGAACAGCATAAGTGCTAGAAACGCAAATATTTCCCATCATCTATCTGCATGGTAAGTGGTATAACTGGTTTCTCACCAAAACTGTCTTTTAAAGAAGAAGAACCCAAGCAAAAGGATTTAATTTTCTGTCATACATTTGAAAAGAATTGTAAGCACTTTGTTTCCTATCATTCATCTTCACAGGAAGTACCATACACACAACAGAGCAGCGAGCCACTCCTGGCATTGCACCTCCCCTTGTCCCAATTTGTCAGAGTTTGGTATTTTAGTGCATGCAACTAACCACGCACCTGTCGCTTCGAAGATATGACCAGACAGTCGGACAATATTCAAAATGCAATGACGGTCATATCCCTGGCTTTCCGCCCTTGATTTATTGGAAGTATGAAACGACAACTGGACCAAACGGGACAACACCCTGTCCTGATCCAAAATAACCACACCTTGAGGAAGCCCCAGGCAGGATGGCCATGTAAAGGAGGCGAAACACATGTTGGCTATCACTATTCTCTAAAGTCTCAGAGAAAAGCCACTGCATAAAAATACCACAAATGAGCAGCTGTATATTGGAATTCTTTCAATGCTTAACTACGATCTCTAAATTTGTCCTGACACTTTCCTGGAAATATTCAAACACACAGTGGTGATGCACCTCAAGGTTAGAGTCCATTTAAATAAAAGTCGCATCCAAGTTTCATATAATCAAATACAACTTTATTTTCAATTCTCATTGATGATATGATAGAAATAGTCATCGCGTTTCGTTCAACACATGCAAACTTCATCAGGGCACTTAAAGTTGTGCATCAATCAGATTTAGGGGCCTATTAGGATGGCGGACGGACCTGCGTCCGTCCGCCATCCCCGAGGTGGAGGGACCGTCCGCAGGGGCAGCGCCGATCCCTCCGGTGCAATTCAATCAATCAATCAATCAAAGTATTTATATAGCGCGCTACTCACCCGGAGGGTCTCAAGGCGCTTTGGGGGGGGGGGGGATCCTGCTACTGCTCGAACAGCCAGGTCTTGAGCTGCTTCCTGAAGGCAAGGTGGTCCTGGGTCAGGCGGAGGTGGGTCGGGAGGGAGTTCCAAGTCTTGGCGGCCAGGTAGGAGAAGGCCCTTCCCCCTGTGGTGGCTCTTCGGATGCGGGGGACGGCGGCGAGGGCGTGGCCGGTCGATCGAAGCTGGCGTGTGGGAACGTAAAAGTTGAGGCGGTTGTTGAGGTATCCTGGGCCTTGGTTGTGTAGGGCTTTGGGTGCGTGGGTGAGGAGACGGAAGGTGATTCTCTTGTTGACCGGGAGCCAATGCAGATCTCTCAGGTGTCCGGAGATGTGGTTGCGGCGAGGGATGTCCAGGATGAGTCGTGCTGAGGCGTTCTGAATCCGCTGGAGTCTTTTCTGGAGTTTGGCGGTTGTTCCGGCGTAGAGGGAGTTGCCGTAGTCCAGACGGCTGGTGACGAGGGCCTGGGTGACCGTCTTCCTGGTCTCGGTGGGGATCCACCGGAAGATCTTACGTAGCTTGCGCAGGATGTTGAAGCACGACGAGGAGACGGCGTTGACCTGTTTGGTCATGGAGAGGTAGGAGTCTAGGATGAAGCCCAGGTTGCGTGCGTGGTCCGTTGGTTTGGGTGCGCTGCCTAGGGCGGGGG
The DNA here is from genome assembly GCF_964261635.1 of Lissotriton helveticus. Lineage (NCBI taxonomy): Eukaryota > Metazoa > Chordata > Amphibia > Caudata > Salamandridae > Lissotriton > Lissotriton helveticus. The sequence continues at coordinate 93,010 of NW_027611932.1, forward strand.
GCCACCAGGAGTCGTCCCAGGCGGAGGGTGGAGATCCCAGGATGAGGACTTCCGTCTTGTCCGAGTTCAGTTTCAGGTGGCTGTTCATCATCCACTTGGCTACGTCTGTCATCCCTTCGTGTAGGTTGGCTCTGGCGGTGGCGGGGTCGTTGGTGAGGGAGAGGATCAGCTGGGTGTCGTCGGCGTAGGAGATGATGTTGAGGTTGTGTTGGCGTGCGATGGCTGCGAGGGGGCTCATGTAGATGTTGAAGAGGGTTGGGCTGAGCGAGGAGCCTTGAGGAACGCCGCAGATGACTTCGGTGGCTTGTGATCTGAACGGGGGGAGGCGGACTCTCTGTGTCCTTCCGGCGAGGAAGGAGATGATCCATTCCAGTGCCTTCTCCTGGATTCCGATGTTGCTGAGGTGCTGCACTAGGGTGCGGTGGCAGACAGTGTCGAAGGCCGCGGAGAGGTCTAGGAGGATGAGGGCCGCTGTTTCTCCGTTGTCGAGCAGGGCTCTGATGTCATCGGTGGCTGCGATCAGGGCGGTCTCGGTGCTGTGGTTGGCCCGGAAGCCAGACGGCGAGGGGTCGAGGGATCTGTTCGTCTAGAGGAAGGCGGCCAGCTGCTTGTCGACGGTCTTCTCGATGACTTTTGCAGGAAACGGGAGCAGCGAGATGGGGTGGTAGTTCTTGAGGTCGGTGGGGTCGGCTGATGGTTTCTTCAGTAGAGCGCTGAGTTCGGCGTGCTTCCAGCTCTCCGGGAAGGTAGCGGTGTCGAAGGAGGTGTTGATGATGTCCCGCAGGTGGGGTGCGATGACAGCGTCGGCTTTGTTGAAGATGTGGTGAGGGCAGGGGTCGGTCGGAGATCCGGAGTGGATGGAGTTCATCGTGCGGATGGTGTCTTCGGTGCTGATTGGGGTCCAGGCGCGGAGAGTGGTGGTGGGGGGCGGTGGTTCAGTCGTGGCGTGCATTGGTTGAGGGCTGAAGCTGTTGTGTATGTCCGCGATCTTGTTGTGGAAGTAGGAGGCGAGGGAGTTGCAGAGGTCTTGTGAAGGGGTGATGTCGTTGTTTCCGGCGTTGGGGTTGGAGAGCTCTTTCATGATGTTGAAGAGTTCCTTGCTGTTGTGTGCGTTGTTGTCCAGTCGTTCCTTGAATGCAGTTTTCTAGGTGGCGTGGATCAGTTGGTGGTGTTTTCGGGTGGCGAGCTTGAGGGCAGTCATGTTGTTCGGTGTTGGGTCTCTGCGCCAGGCTTTCTCGAGTGCTCGGCAGTTCTTCTTGGAGTTCTTGAGTTCGTTGGTAAACCATGGGGCTTTCTTGCTGCCGGGTCTGCTCGGCGGGGTCTTCAGAGGGGCGAGGTCGTCTGTGCAGTTGCTGATCCACTTCGCGAGGTTGGTGGCCGCCTGGCTTGGGTTCGATGCGCTGGTGGGAGGGTTCATGCTAAGGGAAGTCGTGAGCTGGTCGGCTGTGATCTTGTTCCAGCTTCTGCGTGCAGTCTGTTGCTGGTGGTGGTGGATCGTGGTCCTTCTGAAGCTGAAGTGGACTCAGCTGTGGTCCGTCCAGTGGAGTCCGGTGGCGTGGGTGAAGGTGATGTCCTTGCAAGATGAGAACACGGGGTCGAGTGTGTGTCTGGCGTAGTGGGTGGGGGTGGTCACCAGCTGCTTGAGACCGAGGATGGCGAGGTTGTCCAGCAGGGTGGTGGTGTTGCGGTCGTTGTTGTTCTCCAGGTGGAAGTTGAGGTCCCCGAGGAGGATGTAGTCAGCGGAGAGGAGGGCGTGCGGGCTGATGAGGTCGGCGATGTCTTCGCTGAATTGTGTGCGTGGTCCCGGGGGTCTGTAGATGAGGGTGCCTCTGAGGGTCATCTTGGGGTCGGTGTGTATCTGGAAATGAAGGTGTTCGGCGGGTGCGAGGTTGTCGTCGGTGTTGGTCGTGATGCGGATGGTGTTCCTGTGGATGATGGCGATGCCTCCTCCTGTCTGGTTGACGCGGTCCCTCCGGATGATCTTGTAGCCGTCCGGGATGGCAATGGCGATGTCGGGCGCTGAGGAGGCGTTCATCCAGGTTTCCGTGAGGAAGGCGACGTCAGGGGCTGTGGTATCGAGCAGGTTCCAGAGCTCGACTGCGTGTCTGTAGATGGAGCGGGTGTTGAGCAGGATGCACTTGAGGTGGTTGCTGCTGGTGCTCGGCTTGGTCGGTGCTGGTGTAGTGCAGGTCCGGATGCATGAACTTGCAGGAGTGGCAGCAGAAGGGTCCGTGGGTGCGTCTCGGGGTGGCTTGGTAGCAGTCCGGGAGTCAGCCGGCGTTGAGTGCATGGAGTTCGCTGGCGTCGTAGGTCCGGCGGGTGGGCTGGTGTCCGCGGGAACCAGGGGTCCTGGCACTGGGCGCGGGCCAGGCACGGACGGGCGCAGACGGCTTACCTTTGGCGCGCCTTCGGTGCACAATCGGCGCGCCCGCTGCGCGTGCGCACGGTCGCCATTTATGGCGAAGTGCAGGGAGGGAGCAGTTGGGAGGCAGGAGCAGGGAGGGCAGAAGGAAGGGGGCATGTCCACACTCCCGGCGGCGGGAAGTGGGAAGCGGGAAGCGGGGCGGGTGGGCGCTGGGGAGAACTGCACAGGGGGGGGCAACAAGCAAGCAGCAGGCACAAACTAGGATATTAATGCAAAATACAGTACAAAATAATTACACAGCAACAGAATAGCAGTAGAGCCACGAGCAGCGGCGGGGGGCGTGTCCAGAAGGGAGGGAGGCTCAGCGAGGCTGAGAGCAGCGGCAGGAGAGGGGGCACACGCGACAGCTGGTGGCCGTGCGGCGCGGGGGTGTCCTAAGAGTAGGTCACCAATTAGGATGTGACCGCCACCCTGGCGGTCACATCCTGTATCTTTAACCTTGCGGCGGGTGCTGCTTGAATCAGCACCCGCCGCAAGGTTAAAAATGCATGTTTAACATTCACATGCACAAAGCGGCAGGCACCGCGCGGTGCCTGCCGATTTGTGCATGTAAATGCTGGGGGGTACCATAGGTACCCCCATGTGCACACCCAACCCCCCGACACCCTGGGGGCCCGCAACGGGCCCCCAAACGCCAAAGACAACATGCTTTTCCACGGCAGAAAACCCGCCGTGGAAAAGCATGTTTCCGCATGCATCCTAATATGGCTGGCGGTGTCTGATAGACACCGCCACCATATTAGAGCTTTTCCGCTGCGGGACCACGGCGGACGGTCTTCCCGTCCGCAGATGACCCCCCTGCCATCCTAATCTGCCGGGGGGTCTTTTCAATCACCGCAGCGGTGAATCCGCATCCTCCGGGCCGGCGGTGGCTTCCTCCGGCCCGAAGGATTCGGATTCACCGCAATCCTAATCGGCCCCTAAGTCTTTACCTAATATGAATTAAATCCCTTGAACATAACGTATCCTCATGTCTCCTGCTGATGTTACTAATTCAGCCAGGGTAGCCTCATAGGCCTCCATCTCAGACACTGTAATTTAAGTCCTAAACCACTAATAGTTTGTTGTGCAACTCCACACGTCTCACCAGGGAAGCTGCACAGGAAGTGACAACACTGGATTTTACACCATCCATTTGCATTGGAAGTGATATCACTTATTTTCCACCAAAACCATCTTGAAAGGAAGAAGCCAACCTTCATTTTCCATCATCCTCCTGTACAGGAAGTGACAGCACTGCATTCCCCATAAGCTATCTACATAGTAAGTGAGATCACTGGATTGCCCATCATTCAATCAGCTCCTTCCATCACCTAGGTGTCCCCAGCAAGAGGCACCAGATAATAGAAATTCATGTACATCACCAGGACCCCATTGTGTCAATCCCCACAATCATACCCGGATATAGCTGACCCAGAGACTCACATAGCATTCCCAGAACGATCCAACCATGTAAATATCCGTCCAAATTTACAACATACATTCTAATTCACACTCTCCAACACTCACTCTAAGTGCCCTATGTACCAGACATCTTAGACCTCCTCATCACCTATCGAAGGCTTGACACCAGCTTTATCACAGAAACATGGTTCATAAAAAAACGAGATGTTCTAGGCTATAGCATCCATGATATGGACAACTCACCACTTGCTCGTGTCCAAAACCCACAACTCCCAGGCTGGAACAGCAGTCAGCAGGCCGTTGGTTTGATAAGACCTCTGAGGAGCTGAACTGGAGCAGAACTGCTAGAATAGGGCAGAGAATGTTAGGCTCCAAGCATCGGTGGCACTGCTTCCTCACCACCATGCTGCCACGCCTCTTCCTTATTTGGCTAAGACTTCAAGGGGCTTATTTACAAGCCCCTTGCGCTGCTAGTGCGTCACCTTTAATATGGGAGAAAGTGACGTGACGGTGGCTCAAGAGGCTTGTAAATAAGCCCCCAAGTTTCTGAGTCCTCGAATGGTCACAGCAGCAGCAGCCATTGTAGCCACCTACGGGGCACACCAGATGACACCTCGGTGGCTGGATCACCCAGGGGCTAAAGTGTGGCCCAAGGCATCCTTTGTAAGTCTCCTCAGACTGCCAAACGCTGAGCACCGAGAACTGCTGAGCTCCACTATGTCTCCTGGGTCTACTGCCGCCCTTTAAACAGGAAACCACCAGGATACAGGATAGGATAATCAAATTATTTCATATAGTTTAAACTATAAATAAATATACATTCATGTTAAAAAAAAACATAGTGCATATGTATTATGTAACTATAAAATAATGTATAATGAATTTAAAAAAGGACTAATAATCATTGTATAATTAAATGTTGAATAAGTGCTATTTTTATATGTTTAGCAGTAATGTAAAGGGAATTTGAAATTGAATGGATAGCTGACTTCTTGCTGTCCTTATATTGAATGGTAGCACCGTGCTGAGTGAAAGTTGTACCCTTTTTTACACCTAGCATACAATAACAGGAAACATCAGTGTGAATCAGTGCTCTGCTAATTTTCCGTTGCAGCTGTCCTTGTTTCCTTCTCAACACCATTATTTATTCATGAAATATAGTGATGCACCTACCACACACTATTCCATCTCCACCTGTGCGTTGTAACATTTCTGCGTGCATTTGTTTTGCCCAGTTTGTCTAATTGCCAATCACTGGAAGACAAACCTATCGCTGGGCTTATGTAATGCATTCAGAAGTGTAACTGACTGACAGCCATTCGGTTCTCTGTGCACAAAACTTCAAACTTCTTTTCAAACATTAAATTAATTATTATCCATGTGGTCTGTTGCTAAAATAGTTGAGCCACAGTATCTATGTCATCAGAGACACAATGTTCCAGCCCTGAGCATTAAACAAATAATCCTATGTCTTCTGGGAGACGTAGTGTTGGTTCAGCTCAATTGAATCAATTGAATTCATGTTCTAAATATGCATGGTTTTAAAAAGAAAAAAGAACGGATGTATTATGTCCCTGATAAAATTTGATATTCTTGTAACGCTACCTTAAAGTTGTCATACTAAAGAGAAAAATATAAGTTGATATTTTACTATTTATTTCTGTTGATATAAAAATAACACACAATTCACAGAATAACTTATAAACAGTTTAACTTATAACACACAAGACAGCTTGAGCAATGGTAATGAAGCAACTACAATATTTCCTAAAAAGCAAAATATTTGGCACCCACACCTAAGACAGACTCAGACAGGATAAGATAAAGAATATAAGGTACACAAATACAATTGAATTGAATTTCATGAATAACCGATGTCAGGTCTTCAACATTGGGGGTTTTTCCACAGTAATCTTGCATGACCCCTCAGTGGCATTTGATACAATGGATCTTAAAATCAATTTAGGGAAGCAGCATGCAGTGGTGTGGTGTTTGATTGAGCTATGCATTTTGTGAGGTGACTGCTTCCAGCTAGTGATCCTGGAGTTGGTGAGATCTATAAACTATGAACCCTACTATTTTCAGATACACATTTTACATCACATTATTTGTTCCAGGAGCTTGTCATTCTCTTGCTGGGGGTATGGTATTCTGATTTATTCAAGGTTGGATTATTGTAATGATTTATCTCTTGGAAATCCACAACACTGAGAAAGGGGCATCGAGACTGAAAAACTAGGAGCTACTGTGATGATCACATGAAGATGATGTGTTGATGCAGCTCCAGTGGTTTGTCTGTTAAGCAACATATAAAATATATATAGCTCTATGTACAGTGCACACAGCAGTACTGGAGACATGGCCATAGTTTCTCGCAAACTACCTCTAGTCTTCTGTATGACGAAGCAATGTTACCTAACTTTAGCTGGATGATTAGAAGTTTTGGCTCTGAGTTTTAGCAACAAGAGCCCGATGTCAGACCTTAGTCCACAACATTTTATTCCATGTGCACTTATTCTGTGGATTTTATCCCACAAACCTTTATACTGCGTTTCCATTTACTCAACAAATCTGTTTTCCACTATATATTTAATTAGTCCACAGATTTTATTTCAGAAATATAATCTAATGGAAATGTAAAATTAAATGAATGTAAGTAAAACATGGTGTATAATTACTTGAAACATAATTACCTATTATTTCGAAATAATGCACTCACATAAACACACGTCGAATCTCTCAGGTACTAATGACATTTGTGGGTTTTTTAAAATATAGGTTTTAAAAATATCAATTCTAAAAGATATTTTATTATTCACATAAAGCTTTACCTTCAAAATATTAATATAAATGAGCTGTCCACCATTTTGCGCTCAGTCATGCGTTCTACTGAGCAGACCAGATGACTTTCTAAGAGCTCACATGAAGTGTGCCATCCACCTGCTAATGACGGTGAGGACACTAACATTGAAAACACAAATTATAATCAGTACAGAGTAAGTTTTTAAGTAACAAATAGTTTTTTTAATTACAGGGATTAACATTTTGGGTCAATGTATGAAGGCAAAACATATTTAAATAACATTTTTTTACGGGGATTACAGTTTTAATTCAACGAATATTAAAGACAGTTTTTAGAAATTAACAGCTTCACATTTTAAATATTCTGAAAAGGGACATTTCTTGTATCAAAATTTCTCATATGTGGCTATGTTGAAGGCACTTATGTTTGTAAAAACAACTAAACACTATTTCAATGTTTTGTTTTTAGATTTAGAACAAATTGGCCACGTATTTCGATAAGAAGTGTAAATCATATTACTCAGCTAAAAAAAAGGGCCAAAAAGAGAACAAAAATAATGAAAAGTCAACTAACATTTTTTATGTCCTTTCCCCCAAAAATATTTATTCCCAATAGAAACAAGATGCAGCAAACCTCAAAAGAACATCCGAATATTTATTAAGTTATTTAAGTTATGTTATTGTTATTTTAAGTTAAAAAACTACATTTAACAGCCTTCAGAAGAGACATCACACTAAACACCAACAGCAATAAAAGGTAAAAATCAAATAATATTAAAAGCTATATATAAAGTTATATTTGAAAAAACAAATAATGCATATGTTTCCTTTTAGAATAAAAAAAATCCATTTCCAAACATGGAAAACTTTAAAAACAATAAAGCCACATATTGTATGACTTTTCACAAGCTACAAGGAGAAAATACAAACTACAAATTTAATTTAACAATCGAAATATAAAAAACTGTTTTTATTTTTTCAGTAATTTATCACATGAAGAAGGAAATGGAGAATATGTTATTGGCCACACAAGTCCAATCAAATATGGGAACATGTTGTTAAAGTACAATGGGTAAATTGTTTGTAAGGGAAGGAATACGGAACCAAGGACTCACTGGAATAATAATTTGATTTTAAAGGGAAATTGTTTTGTTACTCCAAATTTGATTGGACACAAAATAATTTCCCTTTAAAATCAAATTATTATTGAACGTCAACTCATCCTTTACATTCCAAAATACTGCAAGTTCTTTAGAGAGATTTCTTTCTAATGGCCAACCTTCAATAATATATTTCCGTACCAAAGAAAGATCACCATCTAATTCCATAGCTTTAGACCATTCATCTTTAGAAATAAGGTCAGACACAGACAAAACAACATCCTCTAGAGATGCTACAACACATTCTTCAAAATATTCAGAATTAATAGGAGGTTCACCAGAAGGAAATAATCTAGATAAACAGTCTGCTCTAGTGTTTTCTGATCCCGGAATGTAAATTATTTCAAAATTGTATTCATACAGTTTTGCCAAAATGCGTACTAATCTTGAAGAAGCTTTACCAACAGCATTGTTGGATAATAATGAAATCAAAGGTTTGTGATCAGCCTTAATTTTAAACGACTTCCTGTTTATTGAAGCATCCACCCAGTGAAAGATCAACAGTGCAACTGAATAACTGTTAAACCAAGTTACATGAAAATAAGCCACACATTCAAAGATACACAGAGCATGCATGGAATTGATAATAACAACAATTCTAAATAGAATAACTTGTGAGAATTCTAGGTGGAATTCTCACATAGGCAACTTATAAAGAAAGACATAGAAGACATACTATACTACACTCAGTTTTTAGCTAAATTGATACAAAGATCACGCTTTGGTAGACTCTTGGTGCGCTGGTAATTCTATGGGATGAGAACATACCTGTTTCTCCAGACGTTTCAATTCTGCATCCCATATTGATTTTTTTTTAACATAGCATAAATGGGGAAGAGTCAGACCTGGCATAGTCTCGAACTCATTCTCTGATCACTCCGTTCCTTTTTTAGACCTAAAATTGAGCAGCTCTTTCAAAGTGCCGCCACAGTGGCCATTAAAAAAATCCTTATTAACGCAAGAATTCTGGGTTGCAGCCTTGCCTGTGGTGTTATAGGAGTTTTTCCAGAGAAATGTTGGCATAGTTCAAGAGTTACTGTTGGGGTGGCCTGTAAGGCCTTTATTCGAGGTAAGGTAATGTCCTATACAGCTCAAGTTAGCAGATTGAGACAAGAGGAAATTGCTGCCCTGCAACATGACTATAAACAAGCCTGTAGGGAAGGCTCCATTTAACACACATTAGACTCCCAATCCGATTTGATGTTTGCAGTCTTCAGACAAAAACGTATTTACTTCCAGAGATTTAATCAATCCAAAGTCATGTTTTCAGCAGCTTTCTGAAGAGAGAAAACACGCAGGGTATTTTTGGTGGCATGGTCTGTCACAAAGAAACAGAATGAGGGGGCCATTAAATTAGTCTTTGATGAGAAACAGAATTGCACCATGATCAGGCTGGCAATGTGTTCTTAGATCACTATACTGATCTCTATGCCTCTAATATTAACCACTCGCCTGGAACAATTGAAGCCTTCTTACGTCCAACAAAGCTACCCTCATTGAACATAGAGCTTTGAGAAATGGTGGGGCCCCCCATCACGGCGACAGAAATTAAAGACACCATTAAATTCTTGCCTAATACCAAGGTTGAATTGTTTTAACTATTCATAGAGCAGTTAGGGAATTCTTTAGTAGTACTATCTAATGGAATCCTGGAAGGATGTAAAATCCCTAAGGAGTTCACTGAGGCAGTCATCAAAAGTTTCCTTAATAACAATAAGCCTCCTGCAGAACCCAATTCGTACCACCCCATTAGTCTACTATATTGTGATTATAAATCGTTTGCTAAAATCATGGCGCTAAGATTAGCTCCTGCTGCACTATCGGTAGAGCATGCCGAACAAAATGGCTTTTTGCCAGGGTGATCAATAACCCTAAATGCAAAAATTCCTTTTACAGGCAATTGACTATTATTCAACCTTTAAGATCAAAGCAGAAATAATCATGTTCGACGCCCAGAAGGCTTTAGATCATGTGCAGTGGGATATGTTCTTTGTCATCGAACTTAGGGGCATATTATCAAGAAACAACATTAAAATTATCGCTGCTTTCGCGGCAGAAAACTGCCAAGGCCAAGATTTTGATCAACACCCAAGCAATAGGGCATATTTCTATATGAAACGGCACAAGGCAAGCCTGTCCAGTATCAACTGTGCTTTTTGCTGTTTTTTTAGAACCTCTGGCAGCAGCTCTTAGACAAGACCCCCAGATGCGACCTCCTCTTTCGGGTGCCCCAAAATGAAAATTTTTTGACTGATGATATCATTTTCTATTTAACCGGCACTGCTCAAAAATATCCGTAATACTTTTGATAAAATATAAAAAATGTCAGTTAATGGGGGATAGAAGATCACTCAGACTAAATAGAAAGTCCTCTTATATCAGTGTTTTTCAGTTTTACCTGCTAATGTGCACAACACATTTCGGTCTCTCAGCCTATAAGGTATCTGGGCATCTTTGTCTCCAATTACTTTTTGGACCAGTTTACATTTAATTATCCCCCCACCCTTAGTAAAGTCTTTTTAAAAATCCTGAAACTCCCCAAATGCTCCCAATATACGTTTCTGCATATTTTGATCAGCAAGTTTGCGCGACTCCAAGACGAATATCAATTTACCTTGTTACATCCTTTGATGCCATTGGGGGAGTGTAGACTTTTAGGCTTACCCTTGACATGGAGTATTATCCAAAAGTGGGAAAGTGCAGTTCATTTTAGGTTGTGCGAATGTTTACTGTCTGGACACATACAATCTTGGGACCTGGTGACTGCGGGCAACACCAACATATTGCCTGGCCTCGTTCTCTCCTATATTCAAATTAGTTATCAGTTATGTACCTACAAAAGGTATCCAGTTTAATTAAATGGCATATTTGTAAAGCCCATTTCGCGAGCAAGCTCTCGAGATAGGGCAACTGGTATCGGGTACTGTATTTCTACTTACATGAGTCTGTTGCTCCCTCAGCATTGGCCTCGATTTCACAGATTAAGGAGGCAACATTAATTTTGGTTCCTGGGGCCATTATACTTTTTTGCCTTTTAGACCGTCTGAGGAGCAAACTTCAAATGTTCCCGGCTACGTCGGAGCTATGCTTTCGATGCTGGTATTCACAAGACAATTGGCCTCTGTTGTATTCTGATTTAATGTATTGTGTGCTTTCACTTTAAAGCTCATGTTCTTTTTAGATCTTTGGTTGTGGTGGTGGGTGCAGAGCAGGAATATCGTCAGGGAAATATCGTCTGACATAAATATCGCCACAGAAATATCGAATTGGGGAAATATCGATAACAAAAATATAGTTTGACCAGAATATCGACAGACAGGTAAGTAATATCGATAACAATAACATCGTTGTAATAAATATCGTTTACAAAAATATAGTTTACAAAAATATCGATTTTTTAATAATGTCATGTATTTTAGTGTTTTTAATGAGAATTGTTTGTCATTTTAATATATGTTTTTGAATTTTAATAGTTATTAATGTATATTATGTTGAATTTTGTGTTATTAGTTCCGTAGCGGGTTGTGTGTTAATAGGGGAATAGGGTGGGAAGTAATTTAAATATATAAAATTAATTGATTAATTAATGTGTTAATTTAATAATTATTTGTTAATTAATTTCAATTAGTCAATTATTAATTAATTATGTTAATTAATTAATTATGTTAATTGTTTAATTAATTTTAGGTGTGTGTAGTGGAGTTTATATGTGTAAATGGTGTGAAGTAATTACATTGTTATTGATTGATTATTAAATACTTTATAAATTAATTACCATTAATTAATTAGTAATTATTAATTGTAAATGTGTAATTAAATTTAGGTTTGTGTTGTGGTGTTTATAAGTGTATATGGTGTGAAATCTGTCAATTAAATAATTAATTAATTAATAAAAAAATACAATTATCATTAATTAATTAGTAAATATTAAATGTAATTGTGTAAATATTTTTAGGTGTGTGGTGGATATTATAGTGTTAAATAATGTGTAAATATATATTTTTTTATTATCTTTGTTAATAATAAAATATTTAAATGTATATATTATTTATGTTTATATTGGAAATTAAATGTAATTAAAAATTTGATAGTTTGTTATTTTATTGTTTTTGGTTCCAACGCTTTCCCTACTGTTGTACCCTGTGGAGTGGAAATAGTAATTTTCACCCCTACGCTATCCAACGCTTTCCCTACTGTTACACCCTCTGGAGTGGGAATAGTAATTTTTACCCCTACGCTATCCAACGCTTTCCCTACTGTTGCACCCTCTGGAGTGGGAATATTAATTTTTACCCCTACGCTATCCAGCGCTTTCCCTACTGTTGCACTCTCTGGTGTGGGAATAGTAATTTTTACCCCTTCGCTATCAAATGTTTTAACTACTAAGTTTTAATTTTGTTATTAAATGTATGTATTATTATTTTTAAATACTTTTATGTGTTAATTAAATATAGAAAATGTTATTATATTCAAAATGTTTTATATATGTTTTTTTATATAATTATTAAAGTTTATTAATTAAATAAAGAAAATAATACATGTATTTAAGAAAATATATGTATATGTACACATTTATTGTGTTTATATTAATTACATTAAATTTATTTGTTATAAATAGTGAAAATATAAATGTAATTGAATGTATTTGGTTAATAATATTAATATTATTTAATTATTTAATTTAAGTTATATTATTTTTTAAAGTCGATATTTTTTACATCTATATTTTTTACATCGATATTTTTGAGTCGATATTATTGTACTTACCTGTTTAAGTATAGGGAGTCGATATTTTTGTAATCGATATTTTTCCATCGATATTTTTGTAAACTATATTTTTGTTGTCGATATTTAAACATGGAACCGTGGTGGTGTTCCATGTCTTGGTTTTCTGGCAGTTGCCTGTTAGCCTTGAATGGGATACCAGCTTACTTCTGTTGTGATAAATAAATACTTCTTATTTTAATATATTTTCCTGTGTGGACGTTATATCATCCCCTACAACAGCCTCATGTTATCTTCTTGTGCCCCGTAATACCCACCTTTTGGGCCAAGACTTTTAGTTCAATTAGCGAAACATTACAAGACCAAATAGCACCAGATTTACAGGGAGCGTTATTGGGGATGTCGACCTCCAATTGCTATTTAACATTAAGACAGCAACAGCATCTCTTTATTTGGTCCCTGATTGCTAAGTTGCTAATTCTGCAAAGTTGGAAGTCACTCCAGTGATATATACCATATCATATATCTCTGCAAATCATATGGCATTCTGTAATCATACTGAAAACCACATGCGCTGCATGTCCCACAATACATCAGATTTTATGGTACGGCCTTACGGCCAATCACCATCATTAAATGCACTTTGTTACCATGCATGCGACATTCACTTCTACATTTAATCACTTTAGATGTAGTTTATGGTGTCTGCCCTCTTCAATTGATGCAGATATCTCTTGACAATGCAAAAGTATTTAAGGCCATATGTATCAACAAACTCTTTTGCGATTCCTAAATAGCGATTTTTAGGAATCGCTATTTAGGAATCGCAAAATGGTATGTATGAAGAAAATCGCTAATTTTTAGCGATTCCTTAAGCTTCCTTATTTGCGAATTTGCATTTTGCGAATTCGCAATTTAGGAATAATTGCCAATGCATTCCTATGGGCCAGGAGGCCCATAGGAATGATTGCGAAATAATTATTAAATTGCGAATTCGCAATATGCTAATCGCAATTTGAGAATTATTTCAAGGGTGCCGGGGTGTCTCAAAGACACCCTGCTGTACCCCTGAAATGTACATGTGTGTGCATATGGCGCACATACATGCCCCATGGGCATGTGTTTGCATCACATGCCACCTTCAAAAATGCAAAAATTTGCATTTTTTGAAGAATTCGCAAGTTACCATCAACTACAAGTTGGTGGTAATTTGCGAATTCTTAACCAAAATTCGCTACCCAAACATGCTACATACAGAGCATTTAAGAAATCGCAAAATTGCGATTCCTTAAATGCTATGGCAAAATAAGGAATCGCAAAACTCTGCGATTCCTTATTTTGCGAATATTTCATACATCCCAAAACATGCAAAAAGGCCGTTTGCGATTCGCAAAAAGCTTGATACATATGGCCCTTAAAATGCGGGGCTAACACACATTACTGTTAGTTTCTATACATGCCATAATTTTCATAAATGCTACATAGATCTAATATCTATTATTGTACATATCAATGGTTTACATTCGCCTGTATCAACTTTACCACAACAGTACAGGCATAATGAGACATGGATAAGAGCTATAGAACTTATGATGATTCATTATACTTGTTAAAATGGCAGCCACTTTCGAATCAAAATTTTCATTGACACAATAATATTGTCTTTTTTCCTGGTTGTTGACTATGTATATGTATTGGTCTTAACAGATACTATCTCTTACCATGATCAAGGCTATGGCCGAAATGTGTTGGAGAGGACTTATTTATCAGAATTAAATCCACATTAGCTATTCCATGAGTGTTCAAGTTATCTATAATTGTTGGATATTGTGCTTCGGTGTGTATATATATATATATATATATACATATATATATATGCAGGGTTACTTAACTGTTTTTCACAACAGGATCCACATATCGGAAGGCAGTTGCCATCGGTGCGGTGACAATGTGAAGGGACACTAAGCCTTCAGAGCTATGGAGGAGGTTGGAAGCAGTGCTTAATTTGAGCCAGAGCTTTCTGGTGCTCAGCACCTGCACCAAATCCTCAGCATCAGCACTTATAGCACCAATTAAGGACACACTCAATTGGAAGGCACGTGATTTGTCTCAGAATCACAGGATGTTGGGCCACACGAGACTTGAAACTGGTTCCCCAGCACCGAAACCTGCACCTCTAGCCATTAGGCCAAGTCCTCTCCAGAATAATAAGTGCCAGCGCTCTAATCAGGAGGCAGTTTGCACCAGCACTTTTGTCCTGTTAGTGCTGCCTCCTGAGGAGAGCCCCAGCACTTTTTATTTTACAAATTAAAAACTGGTTGGAAGTTCGCTCCAGCAGGAGTGTTTAGATGCAGTCATTCAATATTCCCCAGCTGATGAAGTGTCCAATCTCACCGGCTCTGAAGAAAGCGAGGAGCTGAAACGTATCTGCCTTAGCACTTTACCTTGCCGACTTGAAACCGATGTATTCATATCTCTGGTGGAAATAAATAACTCACTGGTTGTGTTCTGAGCTGGGTCAGAGCACGTTTTTATTTAAAAGTGGGAGCTGGACCTGTTGTTTAAACCAGTTTTTTTAGCGCTGGTATAAAGACACACCATCTCATTCTGGAGCAACTCGTCTCACCGTGGACTTGTAAGGGAATACAGCGAGTAGTCCCCCCAGCAGGAAAATGTGTGATTTATGAGTGATTCATGCATTGGGGAAAGAGGAGGCAATACTAATCTTCTAGAAGGACCCTATTGTGGGATATTCCACTTCAGGTACCGAGTTGGCAACAGACACGACATGGTAGCCTGAAAGCTGAGAATTGTTGGGGCAGTATTATGTTCCTGAAGGATGGTTACTTAACTGTTTTTCACAACAGGGATCCACATATCGGACGGCAGTTGCCATTGATGTCATTTGAGACTTAATTTGAGATGTCATGAGTGATGTCACTGACCATGTCATGAGTGATGTAATATGTGATGTAATCAGCAGTGCATTGCGGGCGCGTGAGTTATAGCTAACTGAACTAACTATAACGGTGGAATTTCAATGGTTTTGTACGAGTGACAGCTAACTATAACACCCCTGAAACCTATGGTTTTTTCTGTGAATTTCTAAGATTTTTTAAATGCTAATTCCTAACTATAACGTGCCCGAAACCTATGGTTTTTTAAGTAAATTTCAAAGCTTTTTTAAATGCTAGTTTCTAACTATGCCTACAGAGGTACGACATGTGAAGCAAGAAGAAAAAAAAACAGAAAGAAGAAAAAGAAATGCAGAAAGAAGCAACAGAAGTCCTCAAAGACAAAGAAAAGTGCAGGAAGAAGGAAGACGTGCAGAGAGAACAAAGAAAGGAGCAGAAAGGTATTTTTTTGCAAAATCATCCTGTACCCTCAACTTTTTCAAATGGGTACTGGTGGTAACTGACTCTTACTAACCATTCCTGGAGCCAGTGCTCTGCTAAAAGACACTTAGAATATAGTTAAAACACCTACATACACTAGGGAACATTATGCGTTGGGGTACCCCTTTTATTAATTAGCATGACCTCCTCTGTAAGTCCCTAGTATATAATAGGGCAGGGGGATTAAAAATACCTCTTAAAAAGCACCACAGGACGCGTTTGTACACTGTTGAAGGGAGTAGGGGATGAGCTGACGTGTGCAAACACGCCCTGTGGCCGTTTTAATTTGAAGGTGAATTATTTCCCCAACTTAAAACGCGCCACAGGGCGTGTTTGCACACATCACCCCAGGCCCCGTCCCCTCCCTTCACCACTGTGTAAACGCACCCTGTAGCCATTCTAAGTTGAGTGATTAAGTCCCCTTGAATCCTAAGGGTCCCTATGGTCAAACTAGCCCACAAGGTACCTCCAGTAAGCACCACAGAGGTGCGTTCCAGAGAGGTGTAAAAAGGGGCGTGGCCTCCAAACACCTGTCTGCAACGCAGCTCCCTGGCGCAAACTGGAGATACCTGTTGGGCAGTTGGCTCTCAGGGACCCTCAGTATTAAAAGAGAGTTAATCCTCCAACTTAAAACGTGCCACGGGGTACGTTAGCACAGTGGTGAAGGGAGGGGGTGGGTCTTGTGTTGACATGTGTGCAAACACACCCGGTTTAAGTTGGGGAATTAATTCCTCTTCCATCCTGAGGGTCCCTGAGGGCCAACCAGCCCACCAGGCACCTCCAGTATGCGCCAGAGAGCTACGTGGCAGAGAGGTGTTCAGAGACCACGCCCCTTTTTACAACACTCTGCAACGCAGGTCCATGGCACTTACTGGAGGTACCTGGTGGGCTAGTTGGCCCCCAGGGACCCTCAGGATTGAAGAGGAATTATTCCCCAACTTGAACCGTGCCACAGGGTGCGTTTGCATACATGTCAACTCTGGCTCCCCCCCTCCATTCACCACTGTGCAAACGCGCACCGTGGCGCGTTTTAAGTTGGGGGATTAACTCCCCTTGAATACTAAGGGTCCCTGGGGTGCAACTAGCCCAGCAGCTCCCTCCACTACGCACCACAGAGCTGCATTGCAGAGAGGTGTAAGAAGGCGCGTGTCCTCGGAACACCTTTCTCAGCAATGCAGCCCCCTGGCACATACAGGAGGTTCCTGGTGGGCTAGTTGGCCCCCAGGGACCCCAGTAATCAAGGGGAATTCATTCCTGTTATATCTGGGGGTCTCTAGTTGGCAGAAGTAGGCACCACTGTCCAAATAGGGACCATTCCTTTTAGTCAGGGTAAGGAGGATACATTATTGAGATAACCCCTGTTCAGCCCCTTGGTAGCTTCGCACGAGCAGTCAGGCTTATCTAAGGCAATGTGTAAAGTATTTGTACCAACACTCACAGTAACACAGTGAAAACACCACAAATGGACTCCACAACGGTTTAGAAAAATAGAAGTATTTCATCTAAACTAAACAAGACCAAAACGACAAAAATCCAACATACACAGTTCAAGTATATGGTTTCAAAAGAGTTCCTAAGGTTGTGTTAAAATAATCCACAGTTGCATCACGTTTTAGCCAATAGTACTTTTGGATGCAACAAAAGTTCCAAGTAAAAGCTGCAGCGTTGGAAAACAAGCGATGTGTCACTCCTGAGACCCTGGGGAGGCAATGCGACAACCCCGCTGGATGCAGCGGGCGTGTTGTGACTAATCTGGTCTTTATGGGAAGGGAGGTATCGATTCCGGTGCGCAGGTGTTGAAGGAAGAGTCTCGCAAAAGTACAATGCGAAGGTCTTTGGGACGGCGACAATCTCAGGTGCAGCAGCGATGCACGGCGCAGCGTCGATCTTCCACTCTCATGGCCCCTCTATGCTATGGCTCTGCGATGACTCTCGCAGTGACGTGATGCGATCCGCAAGCAAGCGGTGCGATGATCTCACCTAGCGATGACAGGCTCTGCGATGATACTTGCACCGATGGTACTCTTCCCGCACCGGAGCGATGCGTTCTGCAAGCGAAGGATGCATTGGTTCTTGCAGCGGCAACATGCTCTGCGACGATCTCGATCTTCGAGCGGCGGGAATTTCCTCGCAATGATGGGGCTGCGCTCTGCAAGCGAGCGATGCGTGAAACTTTGCAGAAAGTCTTTAGTGTCTTCTTTTCCAGCTTCCCAAACACAGGTATAACTTCCAGAGGCACCACAACTGGCCCAAGCACTCTAGGAAGGAAAGAACTCTCTCAGTAGAGTTCAGGGAAGCTGGGGTGAAGTCCTTTTGTTCCTGGGACTTCTTAACAGGGAGCCAGCTCAACTCAGGCCCTTGGAGATCTCTTCAAGCAAGGGTACACAGCATAAAGCATAGTCCTGCCCCTCTCCTTCGCAGCACAGCAGGACAGTCCTTCTTCTTCAGTCTTCCAGCGTTCTCCTTGGTAAAGGTTCCTTCTTGATTCCAGGTTGATCTAATTTTATGTAGTCTGGGGTTCTGTACTTATACCCCTAAAAGTCTTTGTTCCCTGTGTGCAGGAGGACTCTGAGCCCGGTCTGAACCAGTTCTGTGTGTTCTTTGAGCACTTTGTGTCTTCTCCTTTCTTTTCAGAGAGAGGGGCAGGGTCGTCAGCCGCCCAGCAGGAGCGGGAGCCAGCATTGTGGTAGGCAGGTACATCCCTATTCAGGCCCAGGTGCCACCGCCTCCCACCACTCTAGATGCAGATGGAGCTATTCAGCCCAGGGCATTGAATAATGGGGAAGAGCTGGCGGTATATTTGGGGACTTAACCAAAAACTGAAGCCTAGTGTTTTTCTTGTGTCTGCATGTCATTCAACCAATTAAGTACGGTATACAGCCTGATAATGATATCTAAACAATAAGTGGCCGTTAATGGCTAGACTGATCCCAGCTGGGAATTGTGCTAGATCATGAAATTAAGACAACATGAAAATAATTTCTATCGTTTGTGTATAGGAGAATGTATTTTGATCGTAGGCAATTAATTGATAGGTCTACTTTTGTATGATAGCTGAGGCAATTTAGAAGTTGATAACATTATACCCTACCTTTATATTCCTTGATTTATGTATTTTTGGCTGTTTTGTTAATAAGGAAACGTGGATAACAATTGTTGACCAATCATGAAGATCTAAAAGTGGAACTTGAAGGGCTTTAGCAATCCATGAGAGGTTGCAATCGCCGATCCACGGCAACAAATTTGTTTCAAGGGTGACACAATATTATTAGTGTCATGAGCCGCAAAGAACGGTGTGATTTTGACAATTGAACAAGAGTATTGTGTTTAAATGGTCTAAGATGGCGCTTGAGATATCTATCTCGCGCTAGTCCCCTTTTAGTTTCCAGCTGCACACAGTGATTGGT
This sequence comes from Lissotriton helveticus, assembly GCF_964261635.1. NCBI lineage: Eukaryota > Metazoa > Chordata > Amphibia > Caudata > Salamandridae > Lissotriton > Lissotriton helveticus. Next base: position 112,328 of record NW_027611932.1, read on the forward strand.
TTAAATGGCGCCGTGTCACTCACAATGAATTGACACTGACGAAGGAGTTTGTCTTCGAAACGCGTTTGTCTTTTTTCGCTGATTAAATGCTGTTTGATTCACCCCGCGAGTGCTGTTTTACTTCCTGAGGATTTGGGAGGTTCGTGGAGCTGTAATATATATATATATATATATATATATATATATATATATATATATCCATCGAGTTTGCCTGTAATGGAAAAGCCCACGAACAAGGTAGGTGATAGCCCACAATTTTTATTAGAAGCAGCAGCACAGAGGATATCAAACAGCAGCAAATATAGTCCTGGCCTGACGCGTTTCATGCACCAGCATTTCATCAGAGGCAGCGGACTCAGGGCAACAGCATCTCACTTTGGGTGTCACTTTTGATAAACAAGCCCCGCCCATGGTGTGCGCGGCCACTCCCATGGCCTGATGGAACTTGTAGTGTCCCGTATTCCTCATGTGAGAAGTGATGCTGAAATCCCCATTGTTAATTCAAAAACCACAGTGGGTTGTGCTGCAGGGCACCCCACCACGCCGCTGTATCTCACCTCCCAATAACAGGCACCTTGATCCCAAATGCGAAGGTGTCGTTTGTCGTCTCCACTGGAGGGCTGAAAAACGGTCCTGGGGCTTTATCCGCGGCTCAGGCAGGCCGCTAAACACAAATCCAACGAGTTTGCCTGTGATGGAAAAGCCCACTATCAAGGTAGGTGATAGCCCACCATTTTTATTAGAAGCAGCAGCACAGAGGATGTCAAACAGCAGCAAATATAGTCCTGGCCTGACGCGTTTCATGCACCAGCATTTCATCAGAGGCAGCGGACTCAGGGCAACAGCATCTCACTTTGGGTGTCACTTTTGATAAACAAGCCCCGCCCATGGTGGGCGCGGCCACTCCCATGGCCTGATTGAACTTGTAGTGTCCCGTATTCCTCATGTGAGAAGTGATGCTGAAATTCCCATTGTTAATTCAAAAACCCTTACTCGTGATCAAGTAGCGGACTCTGCGAAACGCGTAGGGTAGACTTTGCCTATTAAACTCACCTTTGAAGCATTTCTGGGCCAAAGCTGGTTGTCATTTTATTGAAAAGATGACTAAATCTATCAATGCTACTAACATTGAAGGAACCAAACACAGCAATCTTCAGGTATGAGATCTAGAAGTGCTACAAACGATGCATTCACTGGCAAAAGAAAGTTTGGACCGTGGGATATCTGGCACTGTCTCTGGGGGTCTTGAAGGAATTAACATGGGAATGGCGGCTGCCAGTCCTTTTCGTACCCCCTCCTTATTTTATCAAGTCATGCCAAAAGACTCTGTGGATGTGTTTAATGAAATGGTCACTGAGGACTTAAAGAAATTGAATGTATCTGTAAATTCCCAAAGCAACAGACAGAATTATAGAATGAGAAGTTATTGGGCATTGTTTAAAACATTGCGTGACAAAAATGATATTGTGGTCATGAGTGCTGATAAGGGTGGCAATATAGTTTTGTGGCCAAAATAAATGTATCTTCAAGGGGCTCAACGCCATCTTACAGATCCTAATTGTTATTGCATAGTTGGCCATGAGTATTTGAGCCAGGTAAAATCCACTGTGGTGAGTCATCTGTTACAATGGAAACGAAAAGGGTCTCTTGTCTAAAAACACATTTCTCTTTCTAAAGAATGACTTTCCCACAATGGCTATTATGTATTTTATTCCAAAGATTCATAAGGGCAGCTCCCCTGTACCTGGTAGACCTATAACATCTGCTAGGAATAATCTATTGGAGGCTATGTCCAAATATGTAGACTGCTTTCTTCACTCCCACATGACGTCCCTGTCTTCCTTTATAAAGGATACAGGTGATTTTCTGAATAAAATACAAGTGATATAGTGGAAACCTGGCTAGGTATTGGTAACCCTTGATATAGCCTCTTTATATACCAGCATTTTACACACACATGGTTTGGAAGCCATTAAACACTTCCTCAATTCTCGAGCTATTAATCTACATGACCACAACTGCATGCTTCTTCAAAGGATTGATCTTTGGCTAAACAACAATGTTTTCTTATTTGACAAAATTCTGTACCGACAACTGAGTGGGGGAGCCATGGGGGCCTGCTTCTCTCCAACCTATGCCTGCCTTTTGGTTGGTTGGTGGGAGGAGCACGTCCTCAGGACGGCGCACAAGGAAGCTCGGGACTCACACATTAAGTATTATGGCAGATATGTTGATGATAATTTCATCATATGGGAGGGCACTGAACAAGAGGCATCCCTATTTGTAACTTCAATCAATGACAATGGCATGAATTTACAGTTTACTGCCACTATTTGTTCCCAGAGGGTCGCATTTTTGGATGTGGAGGTGTATATTTTGGACAATCAAATAGAAACCAAACTCCACCGAAAGTCCACTGCTGGAAACTCTACGTTGCATGCCAGCAGTGCCCATCCACTTCACCTCATTCGCCGTATACCTTATGGTGAATTTCTTCGTTTACGGCGCATTTGCAGCCGTGAACTTGATTTAGAAAAATGTCAGAATGGAGCATTAAATCGCTTACTAGCTCGTGGTTACAAACTGCTTGATTTAGAGAAAGCCTAAAAAAGCTAATGCCCGTTTCCGTGAATTATGCCTAGTGAACAAACAACAACTCAATTTACATACACGAGTGAGATCACAACAGAAGATTCGCAACCAATTAGACTCATCACTACTTATTGCAGACAGGACAAAATTAGCCGCATGATAATTTATAAACATTGGCCTATTATCTTAAAGTTCTGTTACCTGCTCTTCCTACCATAACCTTTAGAGGAGCGCCCTCTGTGAGGGAGGCCTTAGTGAAATCTAACCCAGAGCTTACTTTTAAGTCTACTTGGTTATCCAGATCTGGCTTTTTCAAATGCTCATCCTGTCTGAGCTTGTAAATAAGGGATAAATGTATCTGAGTACTGTACTGCGTTTTGTGACATTCCAGTTCCTATCAAAAGTCACTTTACATGTCGTACAGATTTTGCACTGTACGTTCTTGAGTGCACTTGCCATCTCAAGTACATCGGCAGCACTAAGTTGCCAGTGTTTAATCGCATCCTGCAACATCTGCGTGCGATTATAAATTCTGATTCAAATTACCCAGTTGCCCAGCACTTTAAAGCCATTCATTCCAAAAGAGTCTGTGATCTGAAATACTTTGTAATAGGTGCTGTTCCTCCATCTGTTCGAGGGGGTAACCGTGAAAGACAGTTACGTCAGTTGGAGTCTTCCTTCATTGTTTTACTTGACACCAGAATACCGAATGGACTTAACACCAGTGAGGATCTCCACAATTTTTTATGACTATCGTTTCAGTGAAAGTGATTAGACTCACTTCTTTTGTGAAAATTTCCTCTGCAATGTGTATCTTTTTAACAATCATCAATGAGTAACAACGTTTTGCGGTTTTCCTACAATGTGACTATCATTGAATGGCATTTCAGTCAAATTACTACATTTTGCCCATTTGATATCAATTATGATATAATAATTTTCTCATCTCTTGCACTTCTTATTGGCAGTTTCATTATAAATACTGGCACTTTATTGCAACTTGTTTATACAATTCAACTACTTTTTGCACTAGCCCCACCATTTGTATGTGAATGAATAAAACAAAAGCATGGAACCTTGAAACCCGTCTTTTTATTATTTGGAAATCAACTCTGTCGTGGTCTGTACCTGCTTGCAGTCCCTCCCTGGAATTGGAGGGTCAGGACTTTGTTCTCTCATATATATGTATATATATATATATACACACACACACACACACACTCAGGTAACTCTAATATCCATGCTTTTACTCATTATACTTGCACGTTATTTTTTATTTGCATATACTATAGGTATATATATGTATATATCTATATATATAATATATATCTATATATATCTCTATCAATAGATAATGATAGATATATTCACTAAAAAAAAAAAAAGGTTAGAGGGACTTTATGGTCAGGCTGACATTTCACTCGTTCAAAACCAGAGAAATTCAGCAGTTGCAGTTAGCTGGGCTAACTAGAACTCACGCCCCCGCAATGCACTGCTTATGACCTCACATATTACATCACTGATGACATGGTCTGTGACATCACTGATAACATCATCCAGTGACTGTGAGTGTTTTTTAAAAGTTTATGAGTGTTAAATATATATACCAAGTTGTATTGATGAGTCAGTGGGTGTATGAGTGCCTGTATGATTTATTCAGTGGATGTGTGACTGACTGTATAACTCAGTGATTAGGTGTCTCAGTGAATATATGGGTGAGCAGCTACGTTGTGTGAATGTCTGCATCAGCCTGTCAGTTTGTGTCTAAGTGACTGTATGGGTTGGTCAGTGGGTACATGAATGGCTGTATTTAGTTATTTATTTATTAAGCTTGTAGAGCGCAGCAGCTACCCAAAAAGGGTTTCCCGGCGCTGGACGGACAAGTGCAGGTAATAGCTTATTTATACTGATAGACAGAGTTATTGGTTGAATAGCCAGGTCTTAAGGGATCTGCAGAAGCGTGTGTAGATGGTTTCTTTGCGGATGTCGGGGGGGAGAGAGTTCCATAGCGATGGACCGAGTTAGGAAAAAGATCTTCCACCCATCCTGGATAGTTAGACTCTGGGTACAGTTATTAAATAGGGTGATTAATGGTTGCCGGAGTACCCGTATGGATGCATGAATGTCTGTATGGTTGGGGGAGGGAGGGTGTGACTGCCTACATGGATGAGTGAGTAGGTGAGCAGGTGAGTCACTCTTACTGCATAAAGGGAAGACAGTATAAGTGAGTGTTGCAGTATATGAGTGACTGTATGTGTAAGTGAGTGATTGTGAAAGTGGGTGTATGGGTAAGTGTGTGCTTGTTTCACTAACAGTATAGGTTAGTGAGTATGTGTTAGTATCTGTTTGAATAAGTGAGTGGGTGTGCATATAACTGTATAGGTGAGTAAGTGGCTGTGTGATTGACTCTATGGGTAACTGAGTAGGTGTGGGGGTAGCTCTATGGGTGACTGTGTGAGTGTGTGGGTGTATGAGTGGATGTTACGTTATTGTTATGTTATAGGGAATTTATTAAGCGCACATACACCTAAGGTCTCTTGGAACTAAGTTAAGAGCCATCACAGAAGTTGTATCAAGCTATAGGCCTGAGTGAAAAGCCAGGTTTTAAATTTGTTTTCTAAAACACCTATAATCAGTCGTCTGTCTGATCTTTCTTGAGGAGGGCTGATGAAATCAACGCCCTCCTCAAGAAATCCACAGCCGACCTGAATCAACTGAGCAACTTCCGAACTATCACCATGCTCTCCTATCCAGCCAAAGTTAATGAGGAGGGCATTAACAAGCAACTCACAATTCACCTCAAACTTCACCATCTTCTATTCAACACAAAATCAGGATTCATAAAGAACCACGGCAACGAAACATCACTCATCATGGCCAACAATGACTTTCAAAACATCCTGGGCTAGGGAGAAACAGCAGCCCTCATCCTGCTCAACCTCTCTACAGCCTTTGACACTGTCTCCCACAATGCCCTTATTAGAAGAATCCACAAGATTGACATACAAGGATCCGCTCTCAAATGGACCTGTTCCTTAGTCACCGGACGAACCCAAAGGGTCAGGCGGCTAGCCCTCACATCAGAGACCAAGAAACTGATATGGGGTGTCCTCCTGGGATCATTCCTCATCTCAACTTTTTTCAACATTTACATGACACCGCTCGCCAACATCATCCAATAACAAGACAACACTGTCATCTCCTACGCCGATCAAACCTATTAATCTTCTCCCTGATGGACAAGACTAACAGCAGCAGAACCAACTTCACCACCTGCGTGACCATGGTAGCAGACTGGATGCAAACCAACTGCCTGAAGCTCAGTTCTGACAAGAAGTAAGTATGGGTCTATGGCACCAAGACCTCCACATGGGACTTCACCTAGTGGCCATGGGATCTAGGATCAACAACCACAGACCACGCAGGCAATTTAGGGAATCATCCTACATGACAAGCTCAACATGATGACCAAAGTGGTCGCAGTGTACACCTTCTGCTTCCACAACCTATGCATGCTGCGAAAGATCTTAAAATAGTTGCCTCAGAATGCCAGACGGACTGTCAAGTATGTACTCATCACCAGAAGACTGGACTACAGCAACACTCAAGATTTGAGACTTTAATCCCCAAAAAAAGATCTAAATTAGGAGAGCGCAGGGTGTCAGCCCCATGGTTCTCCCCTCAGTTGAGGACACAACGACAGAAGTGTAAAAGGGCTGAGAGGGCCTGGAGGCGGGCTTACGACCCAATTGAGAAATTGAAATTTCGGGCAGCAATTAAAGCCTATCATCATTCTATTTGGGACGAAAAAAAGGCCTATTTTGAGCATCGCCTTGATGAGGCTGATAATGTCTACAAAGAAATTTTCAAAGTGGTCCAGGATTTTATCTCTCCTGCTGTCTGTACCCCTAACCACACTCACACGGATGCCTGGATACAACAACTTGCCACCTTCTTTGTCAGTAAGATCACAGCCATCCAGGCCTCTCTCTCTAGTGCGCAATCGGATTTGAGCCATCTAACGCTACCATGCTCTGTGGAAGGTCACGGCCCTTTCCTCTCTGTATTCCCTCCCATGGATCTTAGTACATCTTTGGAGCTTTTGTCCGGCTTGAAATCCGGCTCTCCTCTAGATCCATGCCCGGCAAAATGCTTGGGGAAAGTGGCATCCGCCTTTAATATCTTGGTGAACCCCCTGCTGAATACATCCTTGTCGACAGGGGAGGTGCCTCAGGCCTGGAAGCGGGCCATGATTCTACCACTGCTCAAAAAACCCACCTTGGACCCCCTCATACATGCCAATTACAGGCCAATCTCCCTTCTCCCTGCTCTGGCAAAAGTGGCCGAGCGTTATGTGCACAGGACAATTTCCAGTTTCATCGAAGGAAACGACCTGTTGCACACCTCGCAGTCCGGCTTCCGCGCTAATTTTAGCACGGAGTCGGCTCTGCTGGAGGTCACTGATGCCATCAGGGAAGTACTCGATTTGGGGGGAAAGGCCGTGTTAGTCATGCTTGACCTGTCGGCGGCTTTCGACACCGTTCCTCATGATGTCCTCCTTGTAAGACTCTGGGAGTGTGGCCTTCGCGGAACGGTGTGGAATTGGCTAAAATCATTTCTGGCCGACCGCCGACAAACGATCTGGGCGCCTCCTTTTTCCGCTGATATGGCTCCGCTAGAGGTGGGAGTCCCGCAGGGCTCCATTCTCAGCCCTATGCTGTTTAACATCTTTATGGCCCCTCTGGCGGAAGTCGCGGAATCTTTCGGCGCCCAGATCGTGTCCTATGCCGATGACACCCAACTCCTGTTCACATGTGATAGGGGTGGGTCATTTGATGGCATAAAGATCAGGGATTGCCTGGGTGCGGTGTTTGAGTGGTTCAGATGTCATGGCTTAAAATGCAACTCTGATAAGTCAGAGTTGCTCTTTTTCGGTTGCGCACCGGAACACGACTGGAAATCTTGGTGGCCATAGGATATGTTTCCCCCTGACAAGGTTGCTGTTAAGGCCAAGAACTTGGGAGTGATAGTAGATTGTGATTTATCTTTTGGACCTCACATCCTGTCTCTTGTTGGGAAATGCTTTGGCATTCTACGGATGCTGAGGAAATTTCTTCCTCTACTATCACTCAACCACAGGAAAACAGTCGTTCAGGCACTGATCGGGTCGCGACTGGATTACGCAAACGCTCTTTTTTTGGGTCTACCGAAATATCTTATGACCCGTTTGCAAGTTGTCCAGAATTCGGCAGCCCGTTCTATCTTTGGACTCCCGAGGAGAGCTGGTGCCACTGTCTTATTGTATTTACAACAAGGGGTGGTAATGGACAGAGTCTCTGAATTAAGCAGAGTACTCTCACCCAGTCAAGAGATCAGGGCTAGATCCAACACCGTTTTTTAGCTCATTGCACCATCCCAGTTTCAGAACCTGGCTGTATGCAAATTAGTCTGTCCCTGGCCCAGTGCATCATGGAAACAGGGCAGACCAGACTACAAAAGCCAATTCTTACACTGGGAAGGAAACAAGCTTCCGGGGACCGGTTTCTGGCATTACAGCCGTCTTTGGCCCGGCTTGCTTGAATCCTGATGGTGCAATGAGCAAGGGACTCACATCTGAGTATACCCTTCCACGCTTAGGGTGGACAAAAATATTTACAACAAGGGGTGGTGATGGACAGAGTCTCTGAATTAAGCAGAGTACTCTCACCCAGTCAAGAGATCAGGGCTAGATCCAACACCGTTTTTTAGCTCATTGCACCATCCCAGTTTCAGAACCTGGCTGTATGCAAATTAGTCTGTCCCTGGCCCAGTGCATCATGGGAACAGGGCAGACCAGACTACAAAAGCCAATTCTTACACTGGGAAGGAAACAAGCTTCCGGGGACCGGTTTCTGGCATTACAGCCGTCTTCGGCCCGGCTTGCTTGAATCCTGATGGTGCAATGAGCAAGGGACTCACATCTGAGTATACCCTTCCACGCTTAGGGTGGACAAAAATATTTACAACAATGAACACCCTTCATTGGCTACCTATCTCCAAGAGAATCCTTTTTAAATGCCTGACTGTGGCCTTTAAGGCCTTACATGGCATTGGCCCCAAATATATTGGGAAACGTCTTTCCCGGTATGCGCCAAGCAGGACTCTTAGGTCATCTGGTCTGTCTCTGCTTACTGTCCCTGCAATTCGCCGTGCACGACTGGGAGGTCGATCTTTTCGCTACTTGACACCCAAGGCATGGAACGAATTACCACTGTTCCTGAGATCGGCTCCCTGTCTTCTTACTTTTAGAAAGGATTTGAAAACATGGCTTTTCAGGAAATAGTCTTTTCATTTCTGCCCTTTTCTGTTGTGTGGTTGCCTTTTATGCTGTTATTCTTTGCCAAAGCGCCGGGATGCTCCTCTGGAGTCGCCGTGCGCTATAAAAGAAATAAAGTAACATAACATAACATAACACTCTCTAAGCTGGGATCTCCAAACAACTACTACACAGACTCCAGACCATCTAGAATGCCGATCCAAGACTCATACCCAACCTCCCATGCTGCACCCATATCACACAGCACCTGAGGAAGCCAATTAGAGTATAACCAATTCCAACTTCCTATGCACACATGCAAGGCCCTACCCAACACAGGTTCAGAATACCTGTATAGCTGCATGCACTTTCACAACCCACCGGTCTAACCCTGAATATGAGAGAAGTGCATGCACTGTAGGAATGTTAGAAGAGTTGGTCTGTCTCATCATTTACATAAATGACAATTAAAATATCACTATTTTGACATTTGATTTACAGTGCTAGACATCTCAATACAGCGCTTCAAATCACATGTACACATTGAACATTGAAAATTAATCACATAATTATTCACATTGAAAATTATTCACATAAGTGTGTACATAAATGTACAGGATGTATTACATAAGACCAGAGCCAATGGAATTATGCAGCTACACTATGAGGTAGAGTTTACTAAATTATGTAACAAGAAGATGTAAATTATGCAGCATAATTCAACACATTTTGTGATAGTATCAGTCCCTTATTTTGTAATATATACACATCTTCACACTGTCTGGACAAAGATTTCACCTTACTAGTGAATAGTCAAACTTTTTCAAAGTGCCTTCAACTGCACAGCAAAAGGCTTTGGAACATTTTTATTAACTTTTGATGTATTTGAGCTAGAAACAACAATTGTTTCGTTAAAATCTGCAAATCATGGAGCAGATGATGGATTATGTGGAAAATGCAGCAAAAACATAATTTTGAAGAAAATGCCGGTGGCGCTGCATAAGACAGTGAGGGTTACAAGGTGTATAAGTCACCGGTGCTTCATAGCTCACTGTGCTATATAGGAAGACTGCAATCTTTGAACTGCAAGTATCAAAAGGATCTCTGTGTTAAAAGTAGTAACACAGAAGTAACCCACTTACCCATCTACATAAATTGAAAATCTGTATATTACATGGTGTGCCTTGCAGGAAACACAATAATCCTCTAAGCTACTTTGAATAAAAACTGGGACTAGACAAAACAGAGATCTCCCCAGCAAAATGTGGTAACACCTTCAGCGCGGCACGAATTCTCGCGCTGTGCTGCAGGTTCTAAGAAACGGGCGTGGCCGTGACGGAACGGTTCCGTCATAAGTACAGCCCAACCGGCGCTCGTGACGGAACCGTTCCGTCACAAGCATCGAAGGGGTTAAACTCAGGAGGTATCTTACCATTATTATTACTCTCTGAGAATTACTGGGCACACAAAGATCTCTGCAGCAGTTGTCTTAACCCCACAAGCTATTTTAAAATGCAGACTTTGCAACCAATTAAGTAGAAAAGATTTACTGCCGCGTTTCTCCTTGTTTCCAATTTCATTTTGTCAGCGTTTTTAGAAAATAAGGACCAGATTAACTACCCTTTCACGCAAAGCAGTGTAGCAAAGCAACTTACTGCGGGTCATTGTGCGAACGGGAGAGAGCAGAAATGCATCATATCTACTAAGATAAGGTGCACTTCTACTCTCTCATGACGCTGGCGCACTTCAGACAGCCTAGCGCTAATTCAGGCACCCTTGAACCATGGTGCAATTCTGCCTGCATAACAAGAAGAATTGGTTTTGTGCAGGAAAGAATACCTTCCTGCACAAAACCTCTCAAGGCATTTTCCGCTTTCTATGCATGCTGCAGATTGCAGCACACATACAGAGAGGCAATAACGGGAATAAAAAGATTTTTTTCCTTGTTAGACCATCCTCTAGGAGGTGCAGCAATTCGATGCAGTCCAGGTTTACAAACCTGTGTAAATTCTTAGATTGCATGAAATCCATAGGTGGATTCATGGGAACTCCCATGCTGCACTCCTGGAACACCTCCCAGAATTAAATGTAATGCATAGCAGTGCAAGCTGCTGCATTGCATTGTATTTTCTCTTACAAAGCCACTCAAGGTGGCGCAAATCGCCCCTTGCATGGTTCTGTAAATATCTACTAGCATTTCGCATCATGGATGTGCTGCTAAATGTATAAGTTGAGGCATTTTGTGTAAAGGTTGCATAACATTTTTCAGCACAACACCAACACAGAATACCAATTTAATTGCTTACTGTGCTCAAACGTACTCATGATAGACCAGTAAACATATGAGTGAGATCTTAAGATCTGATATCACTTCTTGTAATGGCGCTTCCTGTGAGTTCATGGATTGTGATGCCACTTTCTGTGATGTCACTGTTAGCACATCAAACCAGCAGTCCAGCGTTCTCTCCCTGGCTCTCATTCTCTGTAGCCCGGCTCTAGCATATTGATGTTTTGTTTTAAGGTTACTTCATTGTTTTGACTTGCACCCGACACCTCTCTATTTTTTTTTAGCTGCCATGTCACTGCTCGGAATTGCCTTCGCACAGACTTTGAAAGGATTTCCCAGTTTGAGATACTTACACCTACTTACACACGTAAAAGTCAGCAATCAAGCCTAGGCAGCGCATGCGCTGTTTCTTCGACACATGCAGTATTCATTCTGTGGGCTTACAGCCTTCCCATTTCCTTTTACTCATCCCTTTGATTGTCGTTCAATAATGCTTGCTCGCTGGTTTTTAATCTGTCCCTTTGTCACTTCTTTTTACGTTTGGTTTCCTCCTACACAACACCGCCCAATTACTGTTAACATTACGCTGCTGTGTTAATGTGTTCTTTTGGGGGGCTATTTTTTCTTTCATTCCTTCTCGTGACACTGCTTGCCTGTCTTAGGTGTTTCAACTTTTTCATCTGTCACTTAAAATCCCTGCTCCGTTAAAATACGGATATGAAATGTCCAGCGCTTCAGATGCTATTTTCGGTCACCAGAACTTCAGCAGAGCAAACTTGAAGCACAGTTAAGGGCAAGGGTTGGGAAAGTCATGTTTCATTTTCTCTGACACTTGTTTATATAATGAGAACTCAAGCAACCAAAATATGTTGGAAACACTTGATATGAGTGATAGATACATTACAAAATGTCAGATTGTTATATATTCATATTTGCTTGTTTCTCCTTGTTCTCTCGTGCTTGCAGGCACGAGAGATCTCCAATGTTGTTCTAGAATTCCCACGTTCAGTCTCGAGGATTCCTTGAACGTCACTTTGGACGTTGGCTTCCTCAAGACTGGACGGCTCTGGTTGTGGGTGCTTTACCTAACATTTATTACTGGAATAAACACAGAATAGAACCTATGCGAGTCTCAGTGATCATTACTTAACATATTTGGCGACGATCGGGATTTCTTCGCACCCACCGCCAGTCAAGACTCACCAGGACGACTCGACCACTGTTCGTCTTCCACCTCTTCAACTGAACCTGCCTCCAGTCCAGCTCTGTCACAGGTCGTATACTTTTGGACACTATCTCCCGTCCATCACCTGGCTCCCGGCGTGGATTTTCCTCATTTCTAGCATTTTCCCCGGCGCTGCTTGTTTCTGTCAGTTGCTGTCTCGCGCTCAGTCACGCGCGCAACGTTCCAACTTCCTGCTCGCGCTGCTTCACGCGCACTACGCCTTCACCGCCAGACAAGCCCACCGCCTCTAGAAAATCACGTTGTCCTGTCACCTTGACAACGACGCCGGCGGCCATTTTCAGCGACCATACAATAAAACCTTCGTCTAGCATTCTGTGCAGCGTTAAGCACATTTTACTGCTGTCAATTTCATTTTCAACTACAGCGATAGGCACGCTTCATTGCCTACCATATTTATTTGACTTCATCTTTTCACCAAAGTCATTTATGACACAGCGATAGGCACGCTTTACTGCCTACCATCATCATTGACATTTCATTGTTATTACAAGTCTTCAAGTAACTACAGCGATAGGCACGCTTTACTGCCTACCATGTTCATTTGACATTTCATTGTCATTACAAGTCTTCAAGTAAATACAGCGATAGACACGCTTTACTGCCTATCATATTTACTTTACTTTATTACTTTACACTTAGAGCCTTTCATTTACCATAGTGATAGACATTATTCATTGTCCTTCACAAACATTTCACCATGACTTCTTCTCAACAGTTTCAAACACCAGCTCCTTTCCTGCAAACTCCTGGAAAACCTACTCTTGCTTGGCGCAATTGGTTCAAAAGTTTTGAAAACTATTTAGTGGCCATTGATGCTACCAAATATGATCCTCCTCGCAAGGTTGCTATTCTTTATGGGTGTTTGGGAGTTGCTGCTCAACAAGTTTTTGAAAACTTACCCCATATTTCTGCTCCCACTGGTGAAGCAGGTGACGGCTGGAATGCTTACGAAGAAGCCATTGCTCGTCTCAATAAACAATACGACGATGAACCTAGTATTGTTTTAGAACGTCATAATTTTTTCAAACGTAAGCAAAGTGTTGATGAAAGCGTAGAAGACTATATCGCTCAACTCAGAATCCTAGCTTCTACCTGCGAATTTGGTGCTAGTACAGATATCTACATCAGAGATCAATTTATCTTGGCTTGTTACTCGAAGAAAGTCCAAGAGCGTTTGTTAAGCTGCAAAAATCCTCCTTTATCCGAGACAGTTGATATCGCCAAAGGGATTGAACGTGCAACTTATTCATCTAAAATTCTACAAGAAAGTCTATCTCAACCCTCCGTTCATTTAGTTGATCAAGCTTCTGGTTTCACTTCGATTGACCTTGTCAACAATTCCTCAAGACAACCAAACAAGAAACCACTCATTTGCTACAGATGTGGATCCAGGAATCATCTTGGCAATTCTCCTACGTGTCCTGCTTCTGGCAAAAAATGCTCTTCCTGCAAGAAAATTGGACATTTTCCCTCTGTTTGCAGAGGTCGCAAAAGATTCACTAGAGTCAATAATATTGAGTTTCAAGAACATGTAGAGTCTTGTTCCACCAGACTCAATGATGTTATGTTGTCCATTGAATGTGATTCTATCGAGTTTGCTAAAATTAAGAGTCCCTTGTGTGAATTGTTGATAGGCACAATTACAATCCAGGTCAAAGCTGATTCTGGGTCTCCTATCACCATTTTATCCGACCTTACGTTTTATGCTAATTGGAGTCATGTTGTTCTTTCAGAGTCAGACGTCAATCCCAAGGCCTTTGGCGAAAAGGACATCGATATGTTAGGCTTCTTTTATTCTGACATTGCTTGCCTAGGCAGATACACATTCACTAAAGTCTATGTTGCCCTCAAGGGCAGGGATATTGTAGGTTGGTTCGATTTAGCCAGAATGGGTTTGATTCTCAAACCTGGATCTGATCAACCCATTGCCCTAGGCGACATTCCTGATGACTATTATACTAGTCATGATTCTGGGATCTTCAATATTTCAGATCTTTCCTTTCCCATAGTCAAAATGGACACCTTACTGAGTTCTTTTCCGAACTTATTTAAAAATAAGGTTGGCACAGTGCTTGGTTTTAAACATGAAATTCGACTTAAACCCAATGCTCAGCCGGTTGTTCACAAAGTTCGTCCTCTTCCCTTGAGTGCTAGAGATGAACTTAAAAGTGTTCTGAAAAGTCTCTGCAACGAAGGAATCATTGCTCCCTGTGACTCGTCTGAATGGGTGTCCCCTATTGTTTTAGTTCGCAAAAAGTCCGGAGAGGTAAGATTGTGTGCTGATTTACGCTCACTAAATAACAATATCATCGTGGATTGCCACCCCCTTCCCAAAATTCATGACATTTTGGCTAATTTGGGTGAAGCTAAATTTTTCTCCCTCCTTGACCTCAGGTCTGCTTATCACCAGATTCCCTTGTCCCCCACATCTCAAGAGTTAACAACGTTCATCACGCCCTTTGGTGCCTACAAGTACCTCAGACTTCCCTTTGGTTTGGCTTCGGCAGCCAGTATTTTCCAAAAACTAATGGACAATCTGTTTCAAGACATCCCTGGTGTGCAGGCGTACCAAGATGACATCTTGGTCTACGCCAACGACTCTTTACAGCATAATCACACTCTTAATACTGTCCTACAAGTTTTAGAAAAAGCTGGCATGACCGTTAGACACGACAAGTGTAAATTTGGTGTTCAAGAGTTAGATTACTTGGGCCACTCTCTTTCTCCTAATGGCATTAAACCCAAGTTCTCTTTAATCAAAGCCATTCGAGATGCTAAACCCCCCAAGGATCGTGATGCACTTCGCTCCTTCCTGGGCTTATCTGAATACTACGCCAGGTTTGTTCATGGCTACGCTCAGATTGTTGAACCTTTGAGAGCACTCTTGAGAAAAGGTGTTAAATTTGTTTGGTCTCAAGACTTGCAGAAAGTTTTTGACCAAGTCAAGAAGATCATCGAAGATTCACCTGCTTTAAATCCTTTTTGTGACGGCTCCAAGTGTTTTATCACTGTAGATGCCAGTCTTACTGGTTTGGGTGCCGTTTTAGGACAGTGGGTCGAGGGCAAAGAACACACAGTTGCCTTTGCCTCCAGAACTCTCCTTCCGGCCGAAACCAGGTACAGTACAATTGAAAGAGAAGCTCTGGCTTGTGTTTGGGCAATTCAGAAGTTCAAATCTTACATTTGGGGTCGGGAGTTTGAGATTTACACAGACCACAAACCCCTTATGCATATGTTTTCTGACAGTACCTCCAATAGAGCTTCTGCCAGACTTGTTCGTCTTCTTTCCAAACTCCATGAGTTTCATTTTGTCATCAAACACATTCCCGGGGGTAAGAATTTCAGGGCCGATTGCCTATCAAGAATGTCTTTAACTGATGATTCAATTGTTAATGATGATATTGAGTGTGTTGTTGCCACAGTTGATGCAGTTGCTGAATGTCAACCCATTTCTGTAACACAATGGAATATGGCTTATAAGAATGATCTTGTTCTTTCCAAAGTTAAAGTCTTCATTGTCAACAAATGGCCTGAAACTAGAACCCTTTCCCCTGAGCTAAGAGGTTTTGCAAATGTTGCAGACGAACTCTCCTTAGTTAATGATATGGTCATGCGCAATGATTTATTTGTTCCTCCTCAGTCTGTTCATGATCATATCATTCGTTCTGCCCATCAGGGTCACCTTGGTATTGTTAAAACCTGTCAACGCATCAAACAATTCTACTGGTGGCCTTCCATGGACTCTCACATTAGGAAAATGATTGAAAATTGCACGCAGTGCATTCTCTCTGATAAGCACTGGAAAACTCTTTCCACACCTTTATGTCCCGTTCCTTTACCGGCTGGTCCATGGGACAAAGTAGCTTTGGACTTTTCTGGTCCATATGATGTTTTACCTTCTGAACACAAGTTTCTTATCCTTCTTGTTGATTATTACTCCAAATGGCTCTATTATTCCTTTTGCAATTCTTCTTCTACTGACAATGCCATTAAATTTTTGCAGTCTATTTTTGATGTCGAAGGCTTTCACAAGTCCATCGTTACTGATAATGGTACTCATTTTGTCTCACTAAAAATGTGCTCTTTCCTCAAGTGTCACGATATTTCTCACTTCAAAGTTGCCTTGTATTCACCATCCTCGAATGGTCTAGTAGAGAGATGTAATCGCATTATTAAGGAGGGTGTTCAGACTGCTTTGTCTTCTAGGCTTGACCCTTTGGCTTTCGTTCATGACAAAGTGTGGGCCTACAATACCTCTCCACATTCTACCACTGGTGTCTCACCCTTTAGCCTGCTTCGTAAAAGAGGATTTCATTCTGCTCTCAATCCTAGTTGGTTACATAAGGATCGTGATTTGTCTAATTCTTCTTTTTCTGTTCAAGATTGTGTGAGTGCTAAACAATTGTCAATGAAATCACGTTTTGACGAAGGTAAACATTCTGTTGATCAACCTTTGCAAAAAGGTGATATTGTTCTTGTCAAAAATCCCAAGAGGGTTTCCAAAGGAAGGTCTACATTTTCTTCCCCAAATTTGGTTACACAAGTTAGTAAAACCTCAGCCCTTCTTGATGACAGTGGGTGGTGGAACAAGCGAGCTCTTGTTAGAATTTCTCCACTTCAAGCCCATGTCATCAGGGAACATGCCACTTCAGATTCCGAGCATTGTGATTGGTTTGATTTCTTTTATGATCAAACACCCTCATCCAATCCAATTGCTGAATCTTCCTCCAATCCAGTTATTGAAATCTCAGATTCCCTGCCTTCCACCTCTGCCTTACCACCGACCTCTGTTTCTGCAGAGTTACCCGTATCACATGATTCGATTTCACAAGAAACCTCTGAAGTGGCAACAAAAAGGGCTTTTCGTTTAAAGCAGTTATCATGCAGATTGAGAGACTATGTCTTAGAATAATTCTGCTTTATTTTGTAATTGCTCATGTTTGCTCTCATGTGTTTTCTTTGTTTCCCTTCGTAGTGGGGAAGATGTTATATATTCATAATTGCTTGTTTCTCCTTGTTCTCTCGTGCTTGCAGGCACGAGAGATCTCCAATGTTGTTCTAGAATTCCCACGTTCAGTCTCGAGGATTCCTTGAACGTCACTTTGGACGTTGGCTTCCTCAAGACTGGACGGCTCTGGTTGTGGGTGCTTTACCTAACATTTATTACTGGAATAAACACAGAATAGAACCTATGCGAGTCTCAGTGATCATTACTTAACACAGATTAATTTTTGGGGGCATTTTTATGGAGCGTGAACACAATTGACTCAGAGGTTTTGAAGGGCTTTAAAAAAGCACCAGTTACATTACAGAAGGTGTGGTTAATTTTTTTTTTTTAGGTCACAGAGATGAAGAGATGCGGAGGCCGCCCCTGTTTATTCATTATTTCCCCTTCAGCTGACAAATGGGAGCAGCATTCATCCCACCCACCTCCTCCCATGTCACTGCATTCCCGTCTCGCTTCCTCTTCCTGCTGTACCCCTTCTCCCAGAGCTCTAATTTCAAAGCAAATCCAAGGCAGCTCCCCTGGACTGAGAGGCATTTTTTATTATATAATGTTAACTCGAGTTTCCCGAAGGTGTTGGAGCACTTTACATGAGCGCTAGTTACATTACACAATATATAAATTAATTTTGGGGGGCATTTTTATATTGTGCAAACTCGACTGACCCAAAGGTATTGAAGTTACATTACACATGCTCAGGTTAATGTTTTTGTTTTTAGTTGCAGAGAGATTAAGTGATGCTGACACCATCCCTGTTTATTCATAATTTTCCCACTACCTGATAAATGGGAGCATTTAGTTATTGCTGCTATGTTCAGTGCTCCTGTTAGCAAAGGAATTTCTGGTTGGCTAAGGCTTGCGCCAAAGCCAGGCAGAAACCACCACTCTAGTCATGGCAAGGGAGTTACACACTGACGATAACCCCTGCTCACCCCCTTGGTAGCTTGGCATGAACAGTCAGGCTTATCTCAGAGGCAACGTGTAAAGAGTTTGCGCAACACACACACACACACAGCAGCAACACACTAGGCACACCACAAAAGAAACTCCACACAAGGTTATATAAAAAATAGCCTTTGTATTGTCATAAACATATTAGAAACATAATCACACATTTAGACCTCGCTAACTGGCAAGGGCAATATTCACAGGGGATTATATACATGACTGGGCCAATCAGGCTACGGTCAGAAATGAAATGAAATGAAATGAAAAGTAAATTTATAGAGCGTGAATTGCTGCCCAGAGGCGTCCAAGCTCTAGAGACCAGAGTAGAAATTGCTTAACAGGGGTGCCTTGCAGAAATTAATGAGGGGCGTTAAACAAAAAGGTCTTCAGCTGTTTTCGAAATGAGAGAAGGTTAGGGTTGGATCTGAGGTGAAGTGGCAGGGAGTTCCAGATCTTAGAGGCATTGTAAGTAAACGTCCTGCCGCCAGCTCTTGCCTTTTTTATTCTGGGAACTATAGCCATACAGGCCTGGCTAGAGCGGAGGTTTCTGCTGGGTAGATACTGTTTTACCAGGTCCCGGGCAATCATTGGTCCTGAGTCCCAAAAGGCCTGATGGGAAATACACATGGCCTTAAAGATGACTCTTTGTCGTACTGGTAGCCAGTGCAGACTGTTCAGACCAGGTTTGGCTGATTGTCTGCGTGGTAGCTGTAACAGTGTGCGAGCCGCACAATTCTGCACTATCTGTAGTCTGCGCAGGATGTATTCTGGGGCGCCAAGGTAGAGGATATTATTGAAGTGTAAACGAGACTGTATCAAACCTTGGATGGCCACCTGCTTTGTCTCCATAGGTAAAAGAGGAAGGACTTTCTTTAGCATCCTAAGAAGTCCAAAGCAGGTAGCCGAGAGTTTTGTGGCCTGGGTGTTAAACGAGGGGGTTTTGTCCAGCCACACCCCAAGGCTCTTAATATTGTCCTTGGGTACTGGGGGGGCGCCTAGGCAGGGAGGCCACTGGGAGTTGAAAAAGGTGGGATTTGAGGGGCCCAGGAGCATCAGCTCCGTTTTATCCCCATTGAGCTTAAGGGACGAGGAGGTCATCCAGCCCTTTACCTCCTCTAAGCACTTTATTAGCCCACCTGATGACGGCCGATCGGCCTCCTGCACCAAGGAGACCACCAGCTGGGTGTCGTCCGCGTAAGAAATAATCTTAACCCCAAATGGACGAACAACCTCAGCCAGTGGTCTCATATAGATGTTGAAAAGTGCGGGGCTTAAGGAGGAGCCTTGTGGGACTCCGCACCTCAAAGGTTTGCTCATGGACACTGTAGCTCCATCAAAAACTTGAAAAGATCTGTCACTCAAGAAGGATTTGAGCCATAACCAAGCTCCATCCACTATTCCGACACTCGAGAGGTGGCACAGCAAGGTGTCATGGCTGACCGTATCAAATGCCGCGCTTAGGTCAAGGAGGATCACTGCCACTGACCCTCCCTGATCTAGGATTTTTCTGGTTTCCTCAGTGACTGCTAGTAAGGCAGTCGCTGTACCATGTCTAGGTCTGAACCCCGTCTGGGTGGCATCTAACAGCTGGTTGTCCTCGAGAAAATTCACCAGCTGGAGATTGATGTATCTCTCAAGGATTTTGCTCACCCAGGGGAGCAGAGAAATCGGCCGGTAGTTGCTAAAGTCAGAGGGGTCCAGATTGTTTTTTTTTAGCAGAGCTCGGACCATGGCCCGCTTCCAAGCGGGAGGGACAGTGCCAGATATGATGGAGGCGTTCAGGAGGTCCATGATAGTTGGTAAAGTGACCTGTGATGCCAACATCATAACTTCTGGAGGTGCTGGATCGCATGGAGACCCAGATTTTACCTTGCGAGCAAGGGAATCCAGAGATTCAAGATCTAATTGAGGGAAGTGGTCCAGTGTTAGCAAGGGTTCCGATGGAGTGTCCCCCAGATTTATTTGATCCTGAGCTATAGGAACGCTTGCTATAGAGGGGAAAGATGAGTAGATGTTATTAACTTTCTGGTGGAAAAATTCTGCCAGGTCATTACAATGAGCTGTTGTTTTGTCCTCATACAAACTAGTAGAGGGAAGTTTTGTGAGTTTTTTCAGTATTTGAAAAATTTCCTTAGGTTTGGACTTGGCTTGTATAATTTTATCGGAGAAATAAACAGATTGGGCAGATTTAACCTCGGTTTTGTACATTTTAATTGCCTCTCGGTATTGAGTTTTTTCCTCCAGTGAGAAATCTAAACGCCATCGTCTTTCTATTTTTCTGCATTGGCCCTTCTTTTCCCTAAGAGCCTCTGAGTAACAGGGGGCGGTTTTTTGGGAACGTTTCAACGTTATTTTACTCAGGGGAAGAGTGGCTTCAAGGGATTGTGTGATCCAGTCTTCATATTCCTGGTTGGCCAAACATGGATCCTCATTATAGGAGGGTTGGTCAATCGCAAGTCTACTTGCCCAGTCATTGACTGGTAGCCCCGCCCAGGATCTGGCATTCCTTACGGTGGGTCTCGAGGGGAGTGGCTTAAATGTGGTCCAGGTGAACGGCACCAGTAAATGATCCGTCCAAGGAAGGGAGATTGGTAATCCAACCACAAGGTCTGCACAATTACTGAACACAGGGTCCAGTAGGTGGCCCTTAACGTGAGTCGGTGCCTTCACTCGTTGAACTAATTGTAGTGCAGCTAGGTCGTCTGAGAGAGTCCTAGCTGTATGATCCAGAGCAGTATCAAAATGAAAATTGAGGTCCCCTAGCAAGGTGTAATTAGAGGCAGTGCTAATACGTTCAGCCACAATCGACGGAAGAAGATTGTGAAACTGTTTGGGGGGGCCCGGGGTAGGGTATACTACCGTACCTGAAAAGCAATTGGTAGGGGAGAATTCCAGAGTAAATGCCAGGCTCTCACAGTCTGGAATTACTTCAGGAATTACTCGACAGTGGTATTGATCTCTATATATAATAGCTAGGCCTCCTCCTCTCCCATCAGGACGGTCCTGTCGAATAATTTGGAAACCTGGAGGGAGGGCTGTCACTAAGGCAGGGTCGGAGTCCGACGTGAGCCACGTTTCAGTGAGAAATACTGCATCTGGCATGCATTCCTCTAACCAAAGGGCAATTTCCACCCTATGTTTTGGCAAGGACCTGCAGTTTAACAAAAACGTACGGTAATCCTGTTTCGCATCACTGACCTGCATAGGTTTGAGGATTTGTTTACATTTTGGGCAGATCACTGGTAGTTCTGTAGCGTGATGAGTATGCAAGCAACAATCAGTTCCTAAGGGCCTTATCCTGAGGAGAGCTTCTGCGCTGTATTGCCTGATTTTTTGTGGCCGAGATGTAAGGGGCATGGCCCTCGGCCAAGTCCAGGCGCGGACGGGCGCAGACGGGCTTGCCTTAGGCGCGCCTTCGGCGCGCAAACGGCGCGCCCGCTGCGCTCGTCCGCTGCGCGTCCTGCAGAAGCACATTTTTATATGCGAAGGACGACAGCAAGGGGGGGTGTGGCCTAAAAAGGGGGCGTGGCCGGTGTGATCGCCGGTGATGGCGGCGGGGTGTTTTGTTTATTTGAGATCCCGTGGCAGCGCTAAAATCCGCTGCACGGGCAAGGCAGGAGCGTGTTAGGGCCCTGAAGGAGAGTGCAATAGTAGAAGATCAGGTAGGATTTAAAAACACCACACTAAATTGTGACACTCAAATTTTAAAAGCAGAAGATCGTGCTCCCGGCTTTCCGCCTCAGGAGAATGGTCTCTAAATGGCGCTCGTAATCAGCGTCGTTTAAATGGAGACGGCGGGGCGTGGCCTA
The DNA here is from genome assembly GCF_964261635.1 of Lissotriton helveticus. Lineage (NCBI taxonomy): Eukaryota > Metazoa > Chordata > Amphibia > Caudata > Salamandridae > Lissotriton > Lissotriton helveticus. The sequence continues at coordinate 134,510 of NW_027611932.1, forward strand.
AAAAGGGTGTGTGGCCTGTGTGATCGCCGGTGATGGTGGCGGGGTGTTTTGTTTATTTGAGATCCCGTGGCAGCGATAAAATCCGCTGCACGGGCAAGGCAGGAGCGTGTTAGGGCCCCGAAGGAGAGTGCAATAGTAGAAGATCAGGTAGGATTTAAAACACCACACTAAATTGTGACACTCAAATTTAAAAAGCAGAAGATCGTGCTCCCGGCTTTCCGCCTCAGGAGAATGGTCTCTAAATGGCGCTCGTAATCAGCGTCGTTTAAATGGAGACGGCGGGGGCGTGGCCTAAAAGGGGGCGTGGCCTGTGTGATCGCCGGTGATGGCGGCGGGGTGTTTTGTTTATTTGAGATCCCGTGGCAGCGATAAAATCCGCTGCACGGGCAAGGCAGGAGCGTGTTAGGGCCCCGAAGGAGAGTGCAATAGTAGAAGATCAGGTAGGATTTAAAACACCACACTAAATTGTGACACTCAAATTTAAAAAGCAGAAGATCGTGCTCCCGGCTTTCCGCCTCAGGAGAATGGTCTCTAAATGGCGCTCGTAATCAGCGTCGTTTAAATGGAGACGGCGGGGGCGTGGCCTAAAAGGGGGTGTGGCCTGTGTGATCGCCGGTGATGGCGGCGGGGTGTTTTGTTTCTTTGAGATCCAGTGGCAGCGCTAAAATCCGCTGCACGGGCAAGGCAGGAGCGTGTTAGGGCCCCGAAGGAGAGTGCAATAGTAGAAGATCAGGTAGGATTTAAAAACACCACACTAAATTGTGACACTCAAATTTTAAAAGCAGAAGATCGTGCTCCCGGCTTTCCGCCTCAGGAGAATGGTCTCTAAATGGCGCTCGTAATCAGCGTTGTTTAAATGGAGACGGTGGGGGCGTGGCCTAAAAAGGGAGCGTGGCCTGTGTGATCGACGGTGATGGCGGCGGGGTGTTTTGTTTATTTGAGATCCCGTGGCAGCGCTAAAATCCGCTGCACGGGCAAGGCAGGAGCGTGTTAGGGCCCGGAAGGAGAGTGCAATAGTAGAAGATCAGGTAGGATTTAAAAACACCACACTAAATTGTGACACTCAAATTTTAAAAGCAGAAGATCGTGCTCCCGGCTTTCCGCCTCAGGAGAATGGTCTCTGGCCTCAGGAGAATGGTCTCTGGCCTCAGGAGATGGTCAGAACCATCACACCAGATAGTAAAACACGAGTAATGAAACAACCAGTAACTACTGGTATAATATTGACCTCAGCAGTATCACTAGCATAAACACATTATGCACTCTCATTGGGCCTAAATATCATAACATGAAACTTACATTAGGCATCAAATTAGCATAACCACATTATGCATAAATCACATTAGGCCCAAACACATTGCGCCACCTCTGTAGGTATAAACATATTATACCTAAACCTCATTAGTAGGGCACCCTAGGATATACTAGAAGGGTGTACACTGTACAGTGGAATTACTAAACATAGCCAGCAATACACCATAGTACCACATTTCAACCAGGGCAAAAGCTGTAACCATCCTGTCTAATTACACCCCAGAAGGACACTTGAATCACCATATGGAACTGAGGTATAACATGACATTTGCATTAGGCATAACACACAATTATGCCGTAACCAGGCGTGCACCACAGTACACTCACCAGGTATCGAACCCTGACCCCAAGACCCCTCCCCACGGGGAGGTCCCAGTTGTCCTCAGCACGCGGGCTCTTTCCGGTCATGGGAGCCCCGCATCGCACAGACAACTTTTCTCCTGCAGTCTCCTTCTCTACGTAGTAAAGCCCCACTCACCGAGGCTGCTCAGGACTCCTCTTGCTGCTCACCAGGACTTGCAGGCAGGGTAGGCTCCCACCTCGGACTCCACCTGTCGGCTCTCAGCTCTGGTCTCCTCTCGGGGATCCCCCTGGCATGCAGGGGTCCCGCTTCTTCCCCAGCACACCTGGCGTCTTCTTTCCGGCCAGCTGGCCACGCCCCCAACCAGGCACAGCAACCTGGCTTCCGGGCCGCGGCGGTGATTTCGCTTCTTGGCAAAGGGCCGGATGGGCACCTGCCGTGTATAAGGCTCAAAGTGCGGAGTGGGCACCCGCGCTCCACTCGAAACACAGCAAGGTTTGGTAAAAATGCGGGCGGGCTCCCACCTCATAGGCATCATGGGGGAATCCCTGCGCTGGGGATTCCCTCAGCAGCAACGTGCAACCCAATGCTGCAACGTTCCAGCGCTCCGCTCTGAAAGGGGAAGTTAGGAAATAAAGCTCAGCGCCTATGATGCAGCCCAGATCTGCAGATGCCAGCTCTTCATCTCTGCTGGCAAGTTAGGAATGAAGCACGCCCCTGGCCTTGGGCCTTGGGGCTCCAAAGTCAGTCAAAAAGTACTTTATTCGGTTAAATAGACAATAACCATAAAAGCAACAAGTTAAGATTCAATTTACAGTGGATGATAAAACAGTTTTTGTCTAAGGAGGAGGATAAACAATTTTTCCCTAAAAAAGCAATTAAAATTCATCCATACATATCGATTTTCGCAGTTTAAAAATATGTTTAAAAAATTCTGATAATGATGCAACAATAAAAACGGTGTCCATTCTTTGTAATTCAAGGAACGCTGGGCGACATCTATTTAAATTCATCTCTTTGAGAGCAGGGACAATAAAATTTCTACGAGGCAGAGTATAACATTTACAAAAGAATAAAACATGGATATCCGATTGCAGGGACAATTCATCACATGGGCACAAACACAGTTCATTTGACCAAGAGTTCATTTCTGGGAAAGTCAATAACCTAAAAACAATATTAAGTCTAAAACATGTTAAAAGAAATCTATCGCGATTAGACATAGAGAGGCTTAAGTATGGCTGTAATTTATCTCCGGTTAAAATCAACTGATGTGAGCAAACCGTCTTTTTCTTTATTTCCTCTGACAATCTTTTTTCCCTCAGGTATTCCATACACAGTTTTTTTCAATAATTTTCTGGATATGTGTAGCATTGTAGGTGGGTCCTCATAATATTGTAGACAGTCAATTTCTGTCTGGAAAGTTTTAACATAGTTTAACCACTTAAAACCATTAACATTTTCAAGTTTTAACACATCCTGGAGTATGGCACGATTTACTACACACTCATTTACAGTCCATACCCCATGCCAGAGAAGGATGGGCTGGGTTCTAATTGTATCTGTGATATAAGGCTGCCCCAGCTCCGCGTGGCAAATAAGAGTCGCAGTACTTTCGGGTATGGACAGAATATGCCGCATAAGCCTGTTTTCAACTTGTTGGATTGATTTTATGTTGGCATACCACCAGAGTCCAGATCCATACAGAGCCACCGATAGACACGTTGCGTTATAAATAGTTAAAATTTCCCTTATTGGTTTCTTTCCCAGTTTTTTTATGAAACTCTTTAAGGCCATTATTGTCTTCGAGAACAAAAAGGTTCTCGTCTTTACCGCACTTGCCCAGGAACCAGTCTCATGACACAGGATTCCTAAATGAGGAACGGTGGACGTATTTTCTAAGGAAGCGTTATTTATGAACATCGTTTTCATTTTCTTCTTTGTTCGTGGTCCGCAATTCATGGAGAAAGTTTTGCTACAATTAATATTTAAATTTAAACTGAGCATAAACTTATTGAAAGAAGTTAACAAGTTTTGCAGGGCCACGGGGGTACGAGCCATTAAAACAGCATCGTCTGCATACAAGAGTGCAGGGATAGGTCTTTTACCAACCATGGGCATATCTCTGCACTCTTGGAGGAGACGAGGCTCCAGGCCGTTTATATAGATCAGGAATAAGAAAGGTGCCAATACGCACCCGTGGCGTACGCCACGCCCTATTCCAAATGATCTACTACATTCCCCCCCTTTTCCATAGCGAACAGTAGCGGTGGCCCCTGAATACAATTCCCTCAGGAAACGAATGATCGGTTATTCCACGCCCAGCCTTAACAGCAGTTCCCATAGTTTATTATGAGCCACACAATCAAAAGCCGATGTGAGATCGACAAACGTGAAATATAAACGCTCCCTTTTTATCGTTATGTATTTCTGCTGAACGATGAATACATTTAGGCCCTGCTCAATAGTTCCTATGCCCTTTTGGAAACCGAATTGTAGGTCACTTATTATTCATTGTCCTCTGCCCAGTTTTGTAATTTTGCCAAAATAATTCTACCAAGGATCTTTATAGATGAGTCGAGTAGGGATATTGGCCTATAACATGCACAGTTTTGCCTATCTCCCTTCTTGTAGATAGGAACACTAATCGATGTAAACCATGATGGACTCAAACCCCTCACTAAGGCTGCATTGAAAAGCTGTACCAGAATGGGGCCCCAGATGTCACTGTTAGCTTTATACAGATCTGCGGGGATCCCATCTGGACCTGCCGCCTTGCCACCCTTTGTGGCTTTCAAACTCCTTAAAACTTCGGGGAGAGTTACCACCAGTTTTTGTGCATCATCCCCTTTCTCGTACATTGTGTTGGGTCCTATTTCGGGAGTTTCCTCTAGAGACATGTAGAGGGTGGAAAAATGTGCAACCCAGTCATCTCCATTAATCGCAATTTCCATGCGAGCTTTAGTATTATCATAAAGGAAGGGGGCATTTACCGCCCTCCAAAAAGCAGATGTGTCTTTAGATTGTGAGGCTGCACATAGTTCTTCCCAAGCCACTTTCTTTATGGCGTTTTTCCTATTGATCAATGCCAAGTTATAACGTTTTCTTAGGTCTCTTATTAAAGAGGGGTCCCGGGGCACCCGGTGAATGGTGTGTTTAAGCTCAGTGAGGGCCTTGGTACATGCCTTGTCGAACCATCTTCTGCTATTCTTCTGCCCATTTCTGGATTCCACCCTCAGACTCTCTTTAATAGTCGAGGCTATAATATAAAAATGTTCTATTATGTATTCACTCTTGGAGTCTTCATCCAGGCAAACTCTGAAGCTATCTGTGCAGGTATTCACCGACTTAGCAAGAAATTCATCCGGGACCACCTTACTCCACTTAAGTGTGTACCCATTTTGCCTCCCCAGCATCAGGTCCGGGGCTGCCTGGGTAGGGGGCTGGTCATTCTGCTAAACCACAAATGGGGTATCAATCTCAAGTATTTGTGGAAGATGATCACTCATTGGTGAATCCAGAATCTTATAACTACTTATTCTATGACCATAACTATTTGAACAGATGCTAAAATCAATAGTAGTCAATGCTCCTGGTGAACAACACTTACAACGCAACTTTTACATCGCAGAGCCTTTACAACACAACCATAACAACGCAAACTATTACAACGCATTGCTCTGGGGGGCGCTCTAGGATAGGGAATAGGTTAATTTACTATCCAATAACCTTCCCTAGTGTCCACGGGGACTGGAGTTGGAATAGTAAATTAAACTATTCACTATCCAGCGCCCAAAAGCACTTTGCGTTGTAATGGACTGCGTTGTAATACTTGCGTTGTAAAGGCATGCGATGTAAATGCATGCGTTGTAATGTCATACATCCAATGCTCCCCTGCCAATAAAGGTCGGGGCAAATGGTGTTGGTCGATAGGCCATTTCATTTGCATATCCCAAATCATAATTAAATAATATCTCATTTAACAGATCCCCGATTAAAGTATGATCAAAATGTGTGAGATTAATGTCCTGCCCTAACATTAAACCACAAAGGCCTTTTTTGCCCTTTTTACAAAGTGGACAATTAAAATCCCCCCCCCCCACAAAATCATTACTTCCTTCTCCTTACTATCTATTTCACAATGTAAATCATTACTTAACATTTTCAAAATATCCTGGATCGCACTACTTGGGATATTATTATAAAAATTTATGATAATGACACTAGCTCCCCTCCTAGTATCTATCACCATTTTGTGATAAAAACTACATTTAGAGTAGAATCGTACCCTCTCATATGTTAGACGATTTGAGAGGTACGTAATTAAACCGCCCTTATGTCTCCCGTGTTCTCCCCCCACTGCCGGCGTACAGTAAGTTTTATAGCCGTTTAGATGTATAGGATCAATGGTCCAAGTTTCTTGCAGGGCCAAGACGTCATGACTATCTATAACAGTTTCCCAAGCGGGGTTGGTCATTTTCTGTCTTAGGCCTGCCACGTTCCAAAACATCAGGCTACAAGTTTCTTTATTCTCAGCCACTGCTGCCAAATCCATAACGGCATGTCCCATTTCCTTCCCATTTTTTCTAAATTACTTTTACCATGGGTTTTTGTGGGCACAAGGAGCTGATTACCATGACACTCGAGACCTACTCCCTTTTTGCATATATTAGTCTCCTCCAACAAAATTTTCAAATCTATGACTTCATTGCCATGTGGGGCCCTCTTATCTATTGAGCTTCTTACAATCATGTCAGACATTTCCTGTAGTAAGCTACTATCAGATGGATTTGAGGGAGTGGATAAAGAAGGGGAAGACTGGAGGGCCTCTTCATGCTCTGGGCGTCAGTCGACAGCCTCCAATTCACTAAACCGATTGTAGCAGGGGGTAAAGGTTGGAGCAAACTGTGGGCCCAACCATTCTCCACAGTGCTGACGTCCATCATGATGGGTTCTCCCTGCCCTTCGTTGTATTAGAGTCCATCCATCTTCTCCGCCCCCTCCCCAGCTATTTTGGTTGGAATCCCTATACATTTCATGCCCCCTCCCTCCACTTGCGTAGTTGGAGTCCCTAGTCCAGCTCCATCTGTTGTCTGGTTGCTCTACTGGCATATAGAAATAGGACAGGGGTCTAGCCACAATGGTTGATCCCTGGTTTCTAGATACCCCCTGGCAAATATGATCCACTGTTCGAGGGTCTTCAAGGGTTACAACCACACAATCCCCCTGAGATCTTTTTCTATTGTACCCCACCCAGGGAACCCTTCGCACCATTAAGATGTTACTAGTTATTGCTGGAGGTAAAGGGTGGTTCGAATTTAACCAATGAGACACCTTATTTCGAAGTGCCCAAAAGGGTTCCGTGATATGAGTCGCCAAATCTGGAACCCTGGTCAGGACCACCACGTAGGGGCATGCTTCTGGTGGTAAGTTGATGCCTCTACATTTTTCGGTCCTGTCTTGTTGAGCTTCGTCTGGATTATGAGCGGGCACATTAGGGCCAGCTGGTTTGTTTGTGGTTGCCTCGATTACCGGAATAGATTTTGCACAAACTTTACTTGCTTAAGAAGAAGTGGAATTTGGTAAGGGGGTTTTAGAAGCTGGTTTTTTCCCTCCCTCTGCACATTTTTTAAGTGTTTGGGATTTATTAGCCGGTAAAGTTGCAAGTGCTACTCTTTTTGCCTGGCCAGTATACTGTGTTTTTATGTCCTTCTGCAATTTATGGAGTAGTATTTCTATCCCGTGAAGCCTCTCTTCTAGGGGAGTAAGTAAGGATTTAATTAATGTCGTCATGGTACATATTAAAGGATCTTCCCTTTCTGCTGTTGTACCTGTGCTATTAGGTGTGGGGCTATTAGAAAAAATATCGGCTGGTGTATCGTCTAGGGTAATATCCTCAAAAATGGTCATGGGGGTGGTTTTAGGACCAGCCTCTTCTTTCCCTGACTCATCCCCAGGAATTTCCATCACTGTCTCTTTACTACTGTCCTCACTAATCCCACCTGCGTTTGCTACTTTTGCCTTCTTGGCAGTGGGGTTATTCTTATAAATGCGCTTATTTTTTGGGATTGCCCCCTCCCTTTTCCCTCTCATTTGACTGTTACTACTCTCAGCCTGGGTATCTGATTGTACTGTGGTCATAATATTCCCTAAGGGTGCCAAAGCCTGAAGATCATGAGACATCAAATCTTGAAGAGCAGGCTGGGTAGAGGCAATATTATGGACCTCCACATGTGTCTGGATGGAAGTGGATTTATTTAAGGTGTTTTCAGGGCTTCGGGCCGCGGCAATATGGCCCATAGACGACCTCTTAGCAAACGCTAGGTCTTGTGATACCCTTCTCTCCATAAGCACAATTCCTTGGTCTATCAATGAATTTGTGCGTACTATGAAATCATCTAATGTTCCCGTCATCTTTGTCCCTCCCGCCGCAGCCTTACTTCTAGTTTCACGTGTCATTTTCGTGAGCTGCGGAAATCAGGGTTAGCAAAGTATGAGGGAGCTATATTGTAGCTATGGGGCTATTTTCGAAGCATATAGGAAATAGGTGAAATATGCAGAGGCTATATTCAGTCTCGGTAATAAGTTCCTAATATATGCAATTAATTGGTGCAGACTAAAGGAACCTCAAACGGATCCACAGTACAAGGGTAACGAATACTTTTAAACAGTATCCAGGACTCCTGAGGATAAATCTACATTAAGGGAAGGAGAGTTGCTTACAGTTTCGTAGTCTTAGATATATTGACAACCAGGGTCTCTGGCCCAGCCCAGTCTCCTTGGGCCTAAGAGGGCCCGCCCTTTGTCCGGGCTTCGTCCGGCGCCGCCCGCGCGCATCCCGCCACGCGGAAGGAGCTCCGTTCTTTTCTGCACCTTCCGGGCGCGTCACCAGGCAGAAGAGGGCGGAGTCAGCCGCAAAGTGTTGTGGGGGCTGTAGTCCCCCCGCTCGGCGGCCCTGTGGTGCTCCTGTCGCGGCGGGGGGGGAACAACAGCCTGTGGTGTGGCAAGCGCTGGTAGCGCTGTGGGAAGGGCTCGACCAAATTGCTGAGTCTCAGCTGCCCTCGGTAAGTTTGCTGCACAAGAAAGAAGTCACCCGCTCCCCCGATGGAGCTCTGTTCTTTTCTGCGCCTTCCGGGCGCGTCACCAGGCGGAAGAGGGCGGAGTCAGCCGCAAAGTGTTGTGGGGGCTGTAGTCCCCCCGCTCGGCGGCCCTGTGGTGCTCCTGTCGCGGCGGGGGGGGAACAACAGCCTGTGGTGTGGCAAGCGCTGGTAGCGCTGTGGGAAGGGCTCGACCAAATTGCTGAGTCTCAGCTGCCCTCGGTAAGTTTGCTGCACAAGAAAGAAGTCACCCGCTCCCCCGATGGAGCTCTGTTCTTTTCTGCGCCTTCCGGGCGCGTCACCAGGTGGAAGAGGGCGGAGTCAGCCTCAAAGTGTTGTGGGGGCTGTAGTCCCCCCGCTCGGCGGGCGCGTGGTGCTCCTGTCGCGGCGGCGGGGGGGACCAACAGCCTGTGGTATGGCAAGCGCTGGTAGCGCTGTGGGAAGTGCTCGACCAAATTGCAGAGTCTCAGCTGCCCCCGGTAAGTTTGCTGCACAAGAAAGAAGTCGCCCCTTGGGAATCCAAATGTAGTGGTGCACAGAAAGTCCTTAAGGGTCCAGGGACGTAGCTGGGCCCAGGGAGGCCACAACACAGGGCCCTCCAGCAGGGAGGCAAGCCCCCATGGTGGTTCCTCCTGGGCCCCAGCAGCAGCAAGCCTCCTCCGTCAGGAACTGAACCATGGCAAATGGACTGAGCAGATTTGCTGTGAACACGTATCTATTGTGTGCAGTGGAACAATTTCCCCCTTAGGAATCGGGTTACAAAACTTCAAAAGCGGACATCCTGCCAAATGCTGGCCCTCTTTCCTCAATAGTCAGGATTCAGTGGCTTTTACACCGAGTTCCGCCCCAGAGTTTGACCTACACCTCCCCTTCCTCATCATCATCGCCAGTTTATACCCTCTATAGGGAACCTGGCATTGTCTCCCTGTGAGTATTGCTTCTTTTTACCTCACTCGCGGTTGACACTAATTTCCTCAGCTGAACTGCTCCGTTGACAATCCAGATGTTCCCAGTATCATAGGTCCTGATGAGACCCCACATAATGGAGAGGGTCGAAAAGCCGTAGACAATTTTGATGAAAATGAACAATTGTCACAGCACTTATTATTGTATAAAATTGCCGTATATTTTGAGAACATTTCAGATATGGTCGTTTTTGGATGAAAAAGTATGTGAAACCTTGTAATTATTATCACATTGTGTCACTCAACTGTTAAGTTCATGCTACACTTGGCACACATTTTCACAAATGCATTCATTTTTGTATAATTTGTTGATATATATATATATATATATATATATATATATATATATATATATATATATATATATTACCTACTGGCGGTCGCCAGTAGGTATATATAGTTAGGATTTTTTCTCTATGGGATTTTTGAAAATTCTATGTCTAATAACTTTGGCGTTTGTGGACGGAATTGGCTGAAATTTTCAGGAAAATGGCACATTTTGTTTCTGAGCAGCCCTTGAAAATTTGGGGGGGGTTCGTCAAGGGGGGGCCGAGAAAAAAAAGGGGGTCCCAAAACGTGTTTTTAACATTGAGTTTTCCATAGGGCGGTTGGCCTCACTTTTAGCCCGAACGGCTGAATGGATTTGCACGAAACTTGGCAAAATTGTAGGGACTGGTAGCCCGATGTGCCTTTTGTAGGTCTCAATATATGTGCTACAGTGGATTTTGAGAAATTAACGTTTAAAAAAAGATATATATCTGTAACAGCGGACCGGGCAGCGCTCCAGGACGCGTACTTTTCGCGCAACGGAGCTTTGTGAAGCGAAGCTGATTGGTTCTCCGGCGTCTGTCAACATTCCAAACAGTCCGTAGCGGCCGCCATCTTGTCTCTCGGTAGGATCGAGAGACAAGAGGAGGCCAAAGCGAAGGGGCAAATGACCATAAGGGGGAATAGTAGATCCTCGCTGACCCCCTACATTTGATGTGGAGGTTTTAAAAGGGCCCCGCGGGGCAAAAAAAAAAAAAATAAATAATAATCGAACGGCTGAATGGATTTGCACGAAACTTGGCAAAATATTAGGGACTGGTAGCCCGATGTGCCTTTGCTAGGTCTCAATATATGTGCTCCAGTGGATTTTGAGAAATTAACGTTCAAAAAAAGATATATATCTGTAACAGCGCTCCGCTTCGCGTACTTTTCGCGTTACGGAGCTTTGCGAAGCTGATTGGTTCTCCGGCGTCTGTCAACATTCCAAACAGTCCGTAGCGGCCGCCATCTTGTCTCTCGGTAGGATTGAGAGACAAGAGGAGGCCAAAGCGAAGGGGGAAATGACCATAAGGGGGCATAGTAGATCCTTCCTGACCTCTTAGGTTTGATGTACCATTTTGCCAAGTTTGGTGTAATTCCGTTCAGCCATTCAGGCTGTAGACGTATGTAAATGTCCTATGGAAAATTGCATGGGGAAAACACATTTGAAAGTGTTGAAATTTAGAACCAATTAAAATGTTACTTTGGTTTTGTATTTGTGTGTGATGAAAGTTAATTGGTTATGTATATATTTCAAATGAGAGGAAACCACAGCCATTTTGTGATACTACTGTCTGAGGTACATTTGTGAGGAATTTTTGGTGGTGAATTTCTGGTGTTTGATTTACACAGTACTAACACTTCTCCTACTTTTAAAAAGGTGAGTTGTTAATTTGTAAGGGGAACTATGTTGTACACTTGAAGATAATTTGAAAAATATTTTCTGTTATTTATTTGCAGTCCTTCTGTTATACTAAATACTTGATAAAGTTAGTTTTATATTATGTATTACTAAAAACGATAAATGAAAGTGATTATTTTTTTCTGCAATTTACAGCAAGCAATTTCAAAATAAAATGGCTCACAATGAAGAGACCGTGGCAATTTCTTTTGAATTGTCCACTACATTGATTGAAATTGAGAGCACCAATAATGAAATATTGTCACAAGGAGGACATGACTTGTATGATTCCATTAGATTGATTGAAATGGACAGCACCAAGAATGAAATATTGTCACAAGGAGATGACTTGAATGATTCCACTACATTGATTGAAATTGAGAGCACCAATAATGAAATATTGTCACAAGGAGGAGATGACTTGTATGATTCCATTAGATTGATTGAAATTGAGAGCACCAATAATGAAATATTGTCACAAGGAGGAGATGACTTGTATGATTCCATTAGATTGATTGAAATGGACAGCACCAATAATGAAATATTGTCACAAGGAGGAGATGACTTGAATGATTCCACTACATTAATTGAAATTGAGAGCACCAATAATGAAATATTGTCACGAGGAGATGACTTGAATGATTCCACTACATTGATTGAAATTGACAGCACCAATAATGAAATATTGTCACAAGGAGGAGATGACTTGAATGATTTTTTTGATCAATCTCTTGATGGCGAATTTATCGAGTGTTTGGAGACCATAGAGTTACAAGAATCATCATTGGAGACTTTTCATGAGGACATTGCTGATGAGGACATGTTACTAGTTCTTTCAAATTTAGAAAATTCTGAAGAATAAATTTATATTTAGAAATCAAAAATTGTTTGAGACATTATTCATTTTTATTTTTAATTTATGAGGTTGTAGCGAAGTGATTGTAGTATAAAATGAGACTTATAGTATAGAGTGCAACATTTTTATGTTACATGGTAAGTTTACTCATATTTACTTCCCTTCTGCCACTATATTATCTCCAATGTGTATTTGACATCTCTTCTTCATCTCCGGCCTCCTTTCTCTCACTGTGTGTCTCCGATGCATCTTATCGCTGCTATTTTGTGTAATTACAGAAGAGAGTAAAATAAAATAGTTCGGAACGTGAAAAGGGGCAAAGTAGAGTACTCCTCACCCCCTAGGCCTTTTTAGGCGGTCCCAAAAGGATCAGTTTCTGCTTTCCTGAGAGATTATGGTATGAGTTCCATATACCACAATAACTTGCATTACAACATGCAAGATATCTATCTCCTATTACCAACTTTTGGAGATATTCGCGCTAAGCGCGAATATCTCCAAAAAGTAACACCTGCCCTGAGCAGTTCTTAGCCATGTTATCCAATGGGAGGTGGATAACATGGCTAAGAGCATTAGCTCGGTAATGCATGAATATCGCTGAGTTTTTAGCGATATTCATGCATTCCGGCCGTTTATTATCGCATTTGCGATAAACCTTGATAATAGCAAGGTTTATCTTCGATAATTTCTGACGATGCTTAGTGGTAAAAAATGCGTTGGTAAGCATCGTTAGCGATAAATATCGCTTAACTTTGGTAATATGCCCCAACGTCTGTTAACGTTCGATTCAAAGGAAATGAGGAAGTGTTGAAAAACATTGTCTGCGCCATCTTGCCTTTTTTGAAATGCCACACTTTTGTCGTGCACGGCAGCCATTTTAGATGTCTTGACCAGACCCACTCTCTGCACGCTGTCGATTCGTAGCATGGCTCCTCACCCACGCAAGCATCTTCCCCAGGCACTGGTCACCACCGCTCTCTGTCTTATGCATGGGCAATAAACCTCCCCCCATCTGCGCTGCTCTTCCCTGAGAATCACACTCTGTGCCCGCCCGACACCTCCCTTTCGCCCTATTCACTACCGCACCCTCTGACACTCCTCTTCCTCTGTGTCCGATTGTCCAGGCTATCAGCTAGCCCTGCAGATGTAGTTTATGGCCCCAGCTGTAAAGAATCACCCCTCTTCAAAGGAGTTATAGTAGATCAAGGCCCACACCCGATGAGATCCGTCACACCACACGTGTTCCTACTATCTGAAAACCATCCTGTATTGTGATTGGGGAGGGGACCGAGCCTGAAGCGGAAGATTGCAGGAATGACTCTTTGTACATCAAAGTTTTTACAATTATGTGTCACATTAAAAATATATAGCACTCCAACAAAGTAGTAGGAATATAAAACTTTAATAACATATAAATATATACAACAAAACAAAAACAGTAAAAACATTTAAAGAACGAAGAGACCGTGGCAATTTCTTTTGAATTATCCAATAGATTTATTGAAATTGACAGCACCAATAATGAAATATTCTTGTCAGTAGCGGTCTGTTGTGCGAATAGTTCCAAGGCAGCAGAACGCGCTGAAATCTAGATGGCACGAAGGTGATGTCTAGTAAGTTGCCGCCCAGCAAATAACGGCGTGGGGCGCCGCGGGGGTGAGTGAGTCCAGTAGGCACCACAGCTATTCTTACCGGCATTGCAGAATTACTGCTGGGGACAATGCCTGTGCTGTAGCAGGGTCACAGCAGAAACAAAAAGGATTCTGTTGAAGATGTTGTTGGTTTTCAATTTGAAAACAGTTCTGGTGTCAACTGCTATGCTAATGTAGTGGTTAATGTTTTGTTTTCTCTAGAAAATGTAAAAGAGGGGGAGGCAGTCCAAAGTTCCGTTAAAAGGGCAAAGGAAAGGATCGGTGGTTTGAACTATCAGTCAAAAAGGGGAGGGGGTGCAATAATTTTTCCTACCGGGTCACACTGTGCTTTCACCGGAAGTGAGGTCTGCAGGATTCTAGTAATTCAAAGTGAGGCTGGCGCCAGCATGGGAGCGCCGACGTCCCGCGGATACAGTTTCGTCACTCCACGGGCGATCATGGCAGTCATTCCCCATCGGGGGTCGGAGACTCCCGTGGCTCCTCTAGAATCTTCAAGGTCGTGGAGGACTACGGTGGTGGAGTCAACCAGTGACCGGGCCATTTCTTTATGCTGGGCCCGCTCTTGCCAGGTCGACCGCCATTTTGAGAGTTCGGCAGCTACCGGCGATCGCGGGGTCACATGAGCGGACGGGCTCCACCCTGCCGGGCGAGACGTTGCAGCATGGCCACAGTGGAAGAACCCTTTTCCGGGCGCCTGGAGCGCTGAGGGTGCAGCTGGGAAGCCTCCACCTGGGGAGGCGGGAGAGGCCTGTTCGCACCGTCTCTCCCTCCCAGTGCACCCCACGGCGTCTCGCTTGAGATTTGTTATGGCCGGACCAGGCGATGAGGACGAGGGGGGGGGGTCGGAGGCATGTGCAAGACATCCCCCCCCAGAGTTGTCGCAGCCATTATTCAAGAAAGAAGAAGTGTCCCGTCCGTCTTCGGGCCGGGCTTCCGGTAGATGTCGGCCGGACGCCCCTGGCTCTGGCCCCATGAACGGGTTTCTTGGTTTATCGGCTGCAGCCGGATCCCGTCGGCCTCGGCCCCCCGACCGTTGGTGGCCGGACCGGAAGAGCATGTGGCGGGACTACCTGCAACTCTCAAGGGCCACCGCGGCCGGACTGGGAGAGAGAGGGGAGGGTCGAGGAGACATTCCCCCCCCCTGGAACTGTTCAGCGTTGTAAAGGCAATCCCCTGGCCGGGTCCCGCTGGCCTCGGCCTCTCCTCCGGCTACACCCTACGTTAGGATCTCCTGGCCGAGGCGTGGCAGCAGGACCTGCCTTATATGGGCTGCTCCCGGCTGGGCGTAGCCGGAACCCTGCCCCACCTTGGAAGTTTCCAGAGTGGGGGCGGATGTTCTACTGACTTGCATTTTCCCTAGTCTATCGATTTTTTTGGCGTGGCAGGCGGTGGGACAGCGAGGGGTGATTTGGTTTCTCTTACTGTTTTTCTGGTCTCTCACCACTGGCATATTTTAACGTTTTCTTGTTTCTAGGACATTAATAGGTTTTATCATTACGTTATGTTATCGTTTCTTTATTCGTTGTTTAATAAAAGTTCATGTTCATCAGTGGCCTACTGATTTTCGTTTTCCTATTCTTTTCTTTCCAGGTTGTTTCATGCTAAAGTTTCTGTTAACAGGATACAGTGATCACTTCGTTATTATTGCATATGTCCTTTTCACTAGGGGTGCTCTCTGGTCGGGCCAGATGACGTATCTCTAGTAAATGGTCCGGGTGAAACAGGTGCATCAATCAGTGGGGAGTAGATAGGCATGACAGATTACAACGGGGGAGAAAGGTCCGCATTACGTACCCTTTCACTACTTGCAAAGATTTTCCTACGTTTATTTGCAAACAGGGAATACCTCCAAAAAGAACTAATTCCCAAACAGTCAATGTTCGGACAATCAATCAATCAATGAGGAATGAAATAGGTACGACGTGTTAAAGGCTTGCGTTACCTACCCTTCACTATCTGCAAAGGGAGAGAGAATATTCCTATTTTTCCTCGTTTGCAGGCAGAGAAGATCCTTAAGAGAATTAACTTCGAACAATTCAATGCTCGATTCAAACAATCAACAAGGGGTACTGTGAACACAAATGAACGCCGCTTATGTACATACGCATTGCTATTTTCAACAGGTTGTTCCTAATGTTTCTATTTTAGCGAGGTCAAAAAGAGATCCCATTAGTGGCCTACTGATTTTGCTCGATTCCTTTTGTTTTTTTACACGATTTTTCGCTATCTGCAAAGACTAAACAGAGTATTGCGACTCTGTGCTTGTTTGTAAATAGAGAATGAACCAAAGAGAACAATCAATCAAATGGAGAGAGAAGCAGGCACGACGGATTACAAAGGGGGCAAAGGGCTGCGTTAACTACCCTTCACTATCTGCAAAGAGAGAGTACTCCTAATAGAAATGAGGGGTGGGGGGCAGCATTCAAAGCAGATCAGTGTGCATAAACACGAAAATGTTTTTACTTACCACGTACTTGACATTCGACAGCTTATGATATTTGCTATTAAAAAACCATCGAAATTCACTGAAAAAACCATAGGTTATAGACCATATATAGTTAGGAATTAGCATTTACAAAACCTTGAAAATTCACTGAAAAAACCATAGGTTATACACCATATATAGTTAGGAATTAGCATTTAAAAAACCTTATTTTACTCACACAAAACCATTGAAATTCCATATATAGTTAGTTGCACTAACTATATATCGCGCACCCGCAATCCACTGCTGATCATGTCACATATTACATCATTCATGACATGGTCTGTGACATCACTGATGACATCACTGATGACATCTCAAATGACATCACTGATGAGATCACTGATGACATCTCATTTGACATCAATGACCACATCACTGATGATATCATTCATGTGACAATACAATGCATCTCCTCACGTTTTAATATAACCTCTGTTTCACCCAGTGTTAAATACAGAGTATAATTTTTGAAACCATTGACACACCAATACTAGTTACTACATACGTACTCACTGATTCCTACGTCTACACACACATTCACTCATTCACCCATACAATCATTCATACATACAATCACTCATCTTTACAACACTATCATATGCACTCATACACCTATACAGACACTTACACTCTGCCACTCATCCATGGAGTTACTCACACACCTAGTCAGTCCTGTAAAGAATCAATCACACTTCCATTTTCTTGTCTATACAGTTAAACATAGAGCACCTTACATTTTCAAACATATACTAACACATACTTACTTTCTTATACAATCATTGATACAAGTACACATTGATCTGCACAGAGTCACACACCTCCCAGCCAGCCACACACACACTCAGTCTCCTATACAAATACTTGGACAATCAATCAATAACCCATATAGTTAATCATATAGCTACTGATCAACACATGCAGCAGTTTACAGAACAACAGACATAATGATGCACAAATTAAGACAGTTTAGTCACTAACCCATGCACTCAGTGAGACACATTTAATCACTCACTCATACATTCAGTCATGCACCTACTAAATCCTTCGTCCAGACACTTATACATCTACTCATTCTTCAATATGTAAAACATATTTAAACTTTACAGAAACACACAGTCACTGGATGTCATCAGTGATCTCATCAGTGATGTCATTTGAGATGTCATCAGTGATGTCATCGGTGATGTCACTGACCATGTCATGAATGATGTAATATGTGACATGATCAGCAGTGGATTGCGGGTGCGCGATATATAGTTAGTGCAACTAACTATATATGGAATTTCAATGGTTTTGTGTGAGTAAAATAAGGTTTTTTAAATGCTAATTCCTAACTATATATGGTGTATAACCTATGGTTTTTTCAGTGAATTTCCAAGGTTTTGTAAATGCTAATTCCTAACTATATATGGTCTATAACCTATGGTTTTTTCAGTGAATATATATATATATATTCCAAAACCGATGGGTCCTTCCGGGATCCTTCCTCCCCAGTCAGGTGGCGCACAAGTTCGGCGACCTCTCACAGCCGAATTTTTTTTAATCATCCATAGTTTGCCTCACAGCATAAATGCGCACTCAGGAAGTTACAGCCAAAAAGATTTTATTCTTAGTTCCACGCTACGCGTTTCGACACGTCTTGTGTCTTGATCACATGATAAACCACACTGTCTGGGAAACCATGTTATATACACAAATAAACATAAATGAGGTAGTGGATAAAGTCATGTGACTAAGTATGTAAACACAACTGCCATCTTTGAACGTGGTGAAAGTTACACATATTTGGTATTTTTCAAACATATTCAAGATATTTGGATATTATCATTTCCACTTTTAGCGTTGGTACACCAATTGCCGCAGTTTTAGTTGTATATTTAGTAAAACAAACCAACTAAAATCAACTAGTGGTAAAAAAAGAGAGAAAAAGGGATCTTTAGGACTTCACATATACAATTCCGCCATCTTTAAACGGAATCATAATTATTTTCAAGTCTAGTTTCAACTGATGCGATCCCCATTGCATGTCATCAAATGGCGAAAAAAATCAATTTTACCATTTGTCCATAACCACGCACGTAGTATCAATCACAGGTCTAGTGCCAGTTAATTGTCATATTTGTTATAGTCATCCTGATTACAAACTCGCAATCATGTAGACTATTCTCTGGGTATATTGTATCTTCGGTCTAGTGCCCAAATTTACCCAAAAAGAATCAATACTCTTTACTCCTGCTTCTATGGAATCCCATTCTCACAGGCATAATTTCCACAGTTCTAGCATGGCAGTGTTAAAACCAGTACCTCAAACAACAGACAACAAGTCTCCAAGATCAGATACAAGTGCAACAATACAAAAGAATACCCAGTGAAGATCTATTTTCATTCAAATAATAATGTCTTTCCTACAAGTGAACAGATTTTTCATAGGGAAACCATGAAGTAACCGTGATAGAAGTGACTTCTCTCTTTCCTTTCTCCTACAAAAGACATATAAACATACAATTAAAACTTATTCCAATTACATTTGTGAACTTAAAAAGACTTAAAAACACTATAAGGGGGGGTGTCTTTACACACAGGTTGTACATTACATCTTATTAGTAAGTCATTCTTGATCAGCTATATATTGTAGTGGATGTATTTCTAAACAGATTTTCTTCAGTTTTCCTGTAAATGTGTTGCGAGTTCCTCATCTAAATTGTGCCCCCCGGGGAATTTGGTCTCAAGCTCTAATTATCCACCGTGATCCTCTCTTTCTAAGGGCCAATTCTCGGTTTCCACCTCTTCTCCCTATGTTTACTTGTTCTACTGCAAAATATTTGAGAAGGGAGTTATTGGATTGGTGATACTCATGAAAATGTCTCGCAATTGGATATCTGCTATCCACATGTGTGATTGCTCTCAAATGTTCCTGTATTCGTTTTTTAACCATACACGTGGTGCTACCAACGTACCTCTTTTTACAGGGACATTCTAACACATAGACGACATAATTAGTGTTACATGTCAGGAATTGTTTGATGACTTTACGTTCTTCTCTTCCAGGAATTTCTACCTCTTTAACCATCACACTAGCCTTACAGGCTTTACAGTGGCCACAGGGGTAAAAGCCTTTAAGGCCTTTTACATGTTGTTTTTTAGTTTCCGTGATGTCTCCCTTTATTAGCATATCCCTTAAATTTCTACCCCTTCGATAGGTGATTTGAGGTCTTTCTTTTAATAGTGGACCCACTATATTATCAGCTTTGAGAATTTTCCAATTCTTGGCCAAAATCTCTTGAACCTTTTTTGATTTTTGGTTAAAGGTAGTGATGATACGTGTCACATTATTATCATCCGAGGTAGTAGTTTTGGTTACAAGGGCATCTGTTCGTTCCACTGCTGCAACTTTTTTGACTGCTTTCCTAAGGACCCCTTCCGGGTATCCCCTTTCCCTAAACCTGCGAAGCATGGTCTCCTGTTCTGCAGCAAATCCATCATCATTGCTGCAGTTTCTCCTTGCCCTCAGTAACTCTCCGTATGGAATGCTCCACTTGAGTGGGTCGGGATGAGCACTGAGGGCATGGAGTAAGCTGTTACCAGCCGTGTCCTTCCTGTGTAGTCTAGAGACCAGCTTATTGTTAACTACCTCAATTTCTGTATCAAGAAATTCTACACAGTTAGTACTAATGTTGTAAGTTAGATGTATATTTTAATCATTAGTATTCAATTTCTCGATGAACCTTATCGCTTCCTCTTCTGTACCATGCCATATTAAGAAGAGATCATCTATATATCTCATCCAAACTGTGACCTTGTCAAGGTCTTCTGTCAGATTGATATCATTTCTGATCTCTTCTTCCCACTTTCCTAGAAACAGGTTAGCAAAGCTAGGGGCAAATGCTGAACCCATTGCCGCTCCACGCACCTGTGTGTACATGTGCCATCGAACATGAAGATATTGTTTCTCAAACATATCTTCATCATTTCGATGATCATACATGTATGATCCTGAAAACAAACATCCCTGTTCTTGAGGAAATGATAACTCGCCTCCAAGCCCTGTACATGATCAATGATTGTGTACAGGGCACTAACGTCCATAGTGATGAGTAGAGAGCCCTCTGCTCATTGTATCTTAGTCAATTTATTCAAGAAATCTGTAGTATCTCTTATATAAGCAGGTAACCTACAGACAAATTCCCTCAAAAAATGGTCAATATATTGAGACAAATTCTCATTAACGCTCCCTATAGATGAAATAATAGGCCTACCAGGAGGCTCAACAGCGTTTTTGTGCACCTTAGGCAAAAGGTAAAAAATAGGTATTTTCGGGTAATCTTTTTTGAGAAAACAAAATTCATGCCAAGACAATAGTCCCTCAGTACGCCATTCACTAATCTTGTCCCATGTTTCCATGATACTATCATTGTATTTTTCTATATTACACTTCTCATAGAAATAACTAGTATCTAGTTGTCGCATAGCTTCTTTTATGTACAGATCCCTCCCCCACAGAACAATATTACCCCCTTTGTCTGATGGTCTGAGGATAATATTGCTGTCATCTGCGAGTTCAAGGATAAACTCTCTCTGATCGCTAGTGAGATTGAAATCCTTCTTCGAAAACTTCTCTTTAGTATGTTTTAATTTCGTAAGTTCCTTGGTGACAACCTCGTGAAATGTATCTATGGAGTCATGGGGCATAATGGGGCAAAATACTGATTTGGGCTTAAACGACGAGCATGCTGCTTTATCTGTTCTAACTTCACCCAGACTGTCTGTTAGAGTGTTATCCTGACTATTCAACAAAATGTCCACAAGTGAATAGTTTTCGTCATTATCTCCTGGGGCTTCAGATAAATTATTACCCCCACTTAGTATTGTCGATGTTTGCCTTTGTTTAAATGAGTGCCATTTATTCAATTTGAGTTTTCTCACAAATTTATAAATGGCCACTCTAGTATCCGCATAGTTGAATAGTTCAGTAGGAGAGAAGCTTAAGCCTAGACACAAAGTTTGTTTCTCTTTCAAAGTCAAAGTTCTTGGGTATAAGTTTATTATGGTTTTATTTACCGTTTGTTCATCCATATTTATTTCCTCTTCTTGAAACCACCTTTTCCGGTTCCCACTGGTTTTTGGTCTTTTCTTCTCCTCTGCTGGAGCTTGAGTAGTCTCTTTTTTGATCTCCCCTGCCTCTTGCTCTTCCCCTTGGGCGTCCTTGTGTTGTATTTTTCTGAAATACTTGGATTGGTTCCAGTATTTTCTTGCGTCTTGTTCTGAGTACACGGAATTCGTCTAAAAAATTCGCCTGTTTAGTGATTAATTTTGGTTCCGAGGAGGTACTTGCAGTTTGTCTGGATGCATCTGTATCAGAATCTGTTGTGTCATTTGCGATCACTGACTCTCCCCTTATTGAATTATCTACTGATGTTTGATTTTGTATGCCAGTTTGATTATATAGATAATCATATTTGGGGCTATAAGTTAGTATTCGGCCGCTTTCATAATCGCCAACATCCCTGTGTAGTTTACGTTGTTTTCGATATTTAATGTCATCTTCATGTTTTTTCAAACGGCCCTTCAGTTCATATTTGAATTTTTTTATTGCACCTTGTTCTGAACTATTGTTAAATTCGTCATCCAGTTCTTTCAATTGTTTGATGATATCCTCACGCTCCTCCCAGGCATATTTAATAAGAATACATAGCATGTTTTTACTGCTTACTGCTGAATTCTCAGACCAATCCTCTAACATCTGAGGGTTCGGTGATTCATGAGAAGGAGTTATATAGATCCTTAAACCACGTGGCACAATTTTTTTATCCACATAGTCCTGTAGGGAGGTAGCCTCCCACCATCGTGAGCTTTCTTGTTTTTTTAATTTTTCATATTTTCTCAACAGGACAGTAATTGAGTTATTTTCCGGTTTCTCAATTACTTTTATATTCCCCTTGCCTTTTCCTGGTGCTCTTGGAAAGAGGGCAGCTGATTCCCGCTTTCTTTCCTCTTCTTCATCCATTTTGGGGAGAATGATTTATTTTCTAATGCACTGCACAGTCTGTGTAACACCACCTCATACACTTGTAGGTTTCGCTAAGAATCTAGGCAGTACTTACTACCGTTTGCAAAGTATGTTTAATTGTATGCTGTAACTTCCACCGCTCAAATGAGTGGTTCCTGATGCCGCTTATTTTTCACCGGAAAGTGCACTGATGGATTACCAGATTGTTACCGTCAGTTTCGATTATCAGGGAAGCGTCCCTATCTGTCCTTCTCCCTCATACGTCCCAAACTGGAGCACTTATTACCCGCACGCTGACAGCTTCCAAGAAGAAAACCGATGCATTCCTGTACCGGTTTCTCCCGAGTCACCCGCGATATAAAGAGAAGGCTCACCGTGGGAGTCGAGGTCGTCGCAGTCTATCCGGGATAATTTCTTCACTTTTGTTACTGCTGGTACGCAGTCCTGTGTCAGGCGGCCGGCACTGGATCCCTCAATCGAATTCCAAACACCGATGGGTCCTTCCGGGATCCTTCCTCCCCAGTCAGGTGGCGCACAAGTTCGGCGGACCTCTAACAGCCGAAATTTTTTTAATCATCCATAGTTTGCCTCACAGCATAAATGCGCACTCAGGACGTTACAGCCAAAAAGATTTTATTCTTAGTTCCACGCTACGCGTTTCGACACGTCTTGTGTCTTGATCACACGATAAACCACACTGTCTGGGAAACCATCTTATATACACAAATAAACATAAATGAGGTAGTGGATAAAGTCATGTGACTAAGTATGTAAACACAACCGCCATCTTTGAACGTGGTGAAAGTTACACATATTTGGTATTTTTCAAACATATTCAACATATTTGGATATTATCATTTCCACTTTTAGCGTTGGTACACCAATTGCCGCAGTTTTAGTTGTATATTTAGTTAAACAAACCAACTAAAATCAACTAGTGGTAAAAAAAGAGAGACAAAGGGATCTTTAGGACTTCACATATACAATTCCGCCATCTTTAAACGGAATCATAATTATTTTCGAGTCGAGTTTCAACTGATGCGATCCCTATTGCATGTCATCAAATGGCGAAAAAAATCAATTTTACCATTTGTCCATAACCACGCACTTAATATCAATCACAGGTCTAGTGCCAGTTAATTGACATATTTGTTATAGTCATCCTGATTACAAACTCGCAATCATGTAGACTATTCTCTGGGTATATTGACAAATGTTGCACACTATATTTAGAAATATACTATCCCACAGGAACCATTGTTTTCTTGTTATAATTCGCTACCCTGGTTCCATTGTGAGTAGGGTCCCCTTGTTCTCCCCTCTCGACCCTCACTCAGGAACAGCACACCAGACCAGGAACTGAACAATTTCATGGGGTCACAGCCATTTATACACCATTTCTCTTTGTCTGCAGTGCACAGGGCTTGGGGGAACCAGTTCCAACTGGTTCTGGAGCACTCTGTTTACCAGGCTCCTCTTCCCTATTGTTAGGTTGGGGCTCGTCCTCAGACACACCACAGGGGGGTGGAGCCGGCATTCACTAGGGCAGGCACAATCCTAATCAGGGACAAGGGTCTTTTCCTCCCACTTACTGCAAATTGCATATGTTCCATTCAGCCTAGCGCTGACTCAACCTGCCCCTCCTGGAGCTACACGCACCTCACAGCCCCTGTCACTCAAAAGCCAGACATGCAATTCACATCAGACAGGCAGACACATAGCACACAGAAATGGCAATTTCTAAAAGTGGCATTTCTAAAATAGTTTAATAAATCTGCGCACACCATTGTGCAGCATTTATTCTCACCATTTCATACATACTAAACTCGACCACTCTGCTCCTCCCAAACCATGAATTACCACTGACACCCACTGATCAGGGAATCCCTAATGCATTCCGATGGGAGGGCAGGCCAATCTCAGCACACGCACCCAAGAGAGCACATGCACTTTACACTGGACCACAGTGCTAAAGTGCCCAGTGGCCTAAAACCACCAACACCGGGTTACAGACAAATCAAAAGGTTTAGGGGTGAACCTGCCAAGAAAATGCCAAGTCCAGCAGCTCCTATAGCCAGGCGGCTGGTACAGAGGGTGGGGACTGGGGCTTGCTGGTAAACGGATGGTGCAAGCAGTGTTTTCAATTGAAAACTCTGGAGAAGGGTGCCTGGCGAATAGAGGCCTGGGGGAGGAGGGATGTGATGTCACCGCCATTGGAAAGTACTTAACTGCTTTTTTTCATAGACTGTTCAATACTCTAGTGATGCAGTCATAAACAGAATGTTATAGCACTGTTGACTTGCATCAAGGCACTTGTCTTTTTGTCTGTGGTTTAAAACACCTTGGAATATCACAAATAAATGTTTCCTGAATCAAGCATTTATTCCTAAATCACACTGCATGGCTCAGAGTGTAATACTTGTATAACTCTTCAATCCCTGGTGGCACAGCACCCAGAATAATGTGCTGCATGGCTAAACACTTATAAGGTTCCAAAGGTGAGACCTATTAGCTATGCCAATGCCAGTGTGCCTTATTCTGACCAATTTTGACATATTCTGTTCCATTTTGCTTTTTAGTGCAGACTTGGAAATGGCAGAAAGGTTGGTACTGGTTATGGGTAGCTTGGCTCCAGCAGGCCACACAGCATAACATATATTTTGGCAATTGAAGAACCTGTGGCTAAACCTGCAGTTATATACAGTTTAGACTGAGCCTGTCCACACTTAGGGCTGATGACAATAACATGCAGAGCCATGATATTTTACAAATCTCAGAATAATGCCAAGAACGTTATTTCCAACCATAGCCTCGATGCCAGTAGGCAACTGTTTATAAACAAATACAGTTCATGTAAATATTTGCTGGGCATAAGATCATAGCACATTGCACTGATAATCCCTCCACCTCTCTGAAAAGCATGACTGTCCACAAGCATACATTGAACCAATGCTCATGAGGATCTAGGTGTGGCAACTGTCCACTGACACTCAAAAAGACATCTATGTATTGCTGGCGGGTCACAGGACCTCCAGAAAAGAACGCATATTACAATCTACAAGAACATCTGGAAAATCTCAAGGAACCATAAGCGGCGCACAACTGCCCCTAAGAAGCCAATAACTCCAGCATCAGTCAGAATGGATCAATGGCAGAATATCAGAACCAAAAATATTTTGTGGACAGACTACTGTGTCAAAAAAACGAGGACCACAATATCGAGAAGGTAAGTGCAAATAGCTAAGTATAGATTTGCTATTTTTAACTCCATATCTATGCACCTTGATGATCATCAAGGTACATATTTGTGGCGAAGGTACATATTTGTGGCGTTATATATAGTGAAACTTCATGATATTTTTGTTTTCGATATTCTTGATACAATATTTTGTCCCACACTGTTTTTGTTTCCAATATTCTACCTAAATACCATCAGAATTAGTCTAGCAAGTGTGCCCAATAAACCACCAGCACTTGCACCAGTGAAGAGTAGCCCAAGTGTTCACCCAAAAACACTAACATCTGCACCAGCCAAGAAGTGCCACAATCACACAAACCTCAGCAAGAGATCTGTGCAGCACTGACATTGGTGGAGCAGGACACTACCTACTCCTCATCGCTTTGTTTCTGACAACATTCAAATATGTGTATTCAGACCTCAAAGTAATCAGACACAGTAGCTTCAACCTGTGTTACAGGGAAGTGGTACTGTGGAAAAAGATGTAAAACAAATGGACAAATCAATGGTCTCAGTGTCTTCGTAAACATCACAAATGCAATGGTAAACAATGTAGTTGGTGAGGATGTATTTGTATTCAGTACAGTAATTGTGAAGCAACGCATGGGTTCCTTGTCTTGAAAAATTACTCGAAACAGAAACAGTGGTGAAGAACACAACCCCTCATAGACAAACTCTTAACCAGATTAAAGGGAATTTATTGTTTGCCAACGGTGGTAGGGGGATGGAGATCTCATTCTTGTGTAATCACCAGGTCCATGAGCTGGATAAGGAAATAAGTCATGTGTGTGTTGTCTTCTTCTTTAGCTGCCCCTACTCAAATCATCGCTTTGAACATTAAGTCATTGAATTGCTAATACTGCTATTAATAACAATATCCCCATGCTGTGCTCATTTTATGGAACCATACGATAAGTAACCCAGAAGATAACACAGTGAACTACCCAGATCGCACTGTACTCAACTATCTGCCTTATATACTTGATTCTACACAAATTGATTGAACATGAAGTGTGTGCCTCTGAATGAGTTTCATTATGAGCCATTTCTCTCTGGAAACCCATATGCTCATGTTATGTTGTTATGTTATGTGAAGTTTTAAAGCACAGCTAATCACCTGTGAGTGTACCCAGGTGCCGGGTAGGGCAGGCCTGAGGGCCGAGGAGGAGATCATGCCTGTTTTGTCTAGAAGAGTCATGTTTTAAGGTTTCTTTCAAAGTACACGAGGGAGGGGGAGGTTCCTAGGTGTTTCTGGAGGTCGTTCCAGGTCTTGTCTGCAAGATAGGAGGAGGAGCAGCCTCCACTTCTGGGCAGCTTAATGCGACAGAGGTGTGCTCTTGCCCTGGATGCAGATCGAAGGAGTCAGGTGGGTTGGTAAAAGTTGAGGTAGTGGTTAAGGTAAGCTAGACGGGTGTTGTGGAGAGCTTTGTAGGCATAGATAAGTAACTTGAACTAACATCTTTCCTGGACTGGGAGCCAGTGGATATTGTTGAGGTGTGGAGAGTTGTGTTTATTTTGCAGGATGTTCAGGACAAGTCTGGTGGCGGCATTCTAGGTGGTTTGAAATTGGCGTATGACATGGGTTGGGATTTTGATGTTGAGTGCATTTCCATAATAAAGTCTACTCATGATAAGAGTCTGGGTGACTGTTCATTTAGTATTCAGTGGGATCCACTTGAAAATCTTGTGTAACATTCACAGGATGTGGAAGCATGATGAGGAGATGGCATTGATCCGTCTGCTCATGGAGAGGTTGGTGTCCAGAATGATTCCCAAGTTCTTGTCATGGACCGCAAGGGTGAGTGGGGGTCCAACCTTGGTGGGCCATCAAGAGGAGTCCGGGTGAGGGAGCGTGGGGGGGTGGTTGCTGAAGATTAAGTCTTCGGTTTTATCTGTGTTGAGCTGGATGCAGTTGTTTTTATCCAAGCAGCAATGTTTCTCATGCAGTAGGGGAAGATTGCCTTGTCGGTGCTGGTTGAGTCAAAAAGGGAGACAATGAGCTGTGTGTGATCGGCATAATATACTAGGTTGATGTTGTGAGATCTGAGGATGTCTTTGAGGGGCGTTGTGTAGATTTTTAAGAGTGTTGATCTGGGCGATGATCCTTGAGGGCCACCGCAGAGGAGTTTCTTGGTTTCCTGGATGCAAGGAGAAGTCTAACTCATTGAGTTTTGTCCGTGAGAAAGGAGGATTTACACTTGAGGGCCGGTTTGTACATACCCAAGTGCTGAAGCTTTCTGATGAGTGACTTGCGGGAGACCATATCGAAAGCTACTTAATCTTGCCTTGCCAAGTGCTCATGAATATAGAGCATGCACTGGTGTGGCATAAAACAATCTTGATGAAGGAGGCACATTGGTTGTCATATAGGAAAGACGATTCATCCAGTAGCCATTTCATCCAAGATCCATTGAAATCAACACTCAAAACCCATTGACATGTTATTCATACACATAAGCTAACATATTAACAGTAATATATTAATACATGTGATTTGCTATTTTAACTGCTTACTATCAGCTTCAGATTAATACTTAGCATTAATTTCTCATTAGCAAATGATTCCATTGTTGTTAATTACTTCTAAAACCAGTCAATCCCCAAGTTGTGTATTTCGGGTTTAATCATGCTTCTCATGGAGAAAAAGGGTTAAGTGCACAACACACACAATCTTGTAGGTTTTGGGTCCTTAGGACAAGGTTCAGAAGTCTGTGTATTGCTGACAACGGATTCAAGAAAATATACTTATTGGTCTACATTGGATATGCTCAATATATGTGATCAATGTATGGTGAAGTGACTACGAATCATTGATCGCTACCACCAACAGGGGCAGCCCTATGACCCGAACCCGGGGACAAATAAAGACTAGAATCCTAACAAGGGTTCAAGTTATATCTCATCCACGGTGAGAGATATAAACATAAAAAATGCCAAGAGATTAGGGCAAAGAAATAATGAAATTAAGAAAAAAAAAAAAGAGAAAGAGAAAGGAAGAGAAAGTAGAGCAACATTTTAAACAAGTGATATCCCCACAAATTCAAATAGTATATATGTAGAAAATGTATTAATAAGACAATATTAATAGAAACAATAAATTACTAATGGCATAAATTACTAATGCTAGACAAATAAATCAATTCGGGCCACAAACTCAATTTGAGGTCCCCCCAGGCGAGCCAAACTTCCCATGCTAGGAATAAATCGGTTAAGGATCCGTCATGCTGGTAAAGAGACCGTTCCGACAAGTTGCCGGACAAGAACGCCTCAATTTCTTGATTTGAAGTTCCATGAATGAAAACAAATTCTGACGGATAGTTACACCCATGATGCAGATTCGACGCCCACATGTGGCCCTACTTAAAGAGGATGCATTTTTGTTATGTGTTGTTTCTTGTTTTGTCTAAACCACATATATGTAATTATTCCTCAGCGACTTTTTATGTATACACAGCATATTGCCATTATGGTTGTTTGTGTATCTGGTTGAGCGCCATTAGTATTTTACTGTTTCTATCATTATTGGCTTATTCTTAAATTGTCTACATATATACTATTTGAATTTGTGGGATAGCACTTGTTTAAAATATTGTTCTACTTTCTCTTCTTTCTCTCTTTTGCTCTCTTTTTCTTAATTGTATTATTTATTTGACATAATCTCTTGCCATTTTGTATGTTTATATCTCACACCATGGATGAGATTTAACTTGAACCCTTCTTAGGATTCTAGTACTGATCATTGATGACATTTCGTTAATTAAAGAGTAATATCACAGGACACACAAAAAAGCATGTTCCCTTCTCTGCTCAAAAATGCAGAAAATGAAAATAAAAGTGATTGTATTTGCCACTACTTATTTACAATTTGTATGCGGAAAATTCTACACTGGTGGAAACGAGCAAATTTTGAAGATTTTCACATAATTAGCAACAAACTTCAAAAGCGAACACTCACTAAAAGTGAAAGAATGCAAAGGTTTCTCTGAGTTTTGTAATTGCCCTAAAAGTCGTAGATCTATTACGAATGTAGGCATAATCCTCTGATGAGCAGTATAACGCCTTTTCAAAGGGTGTTTTTAAATCGACCACCAAATAAGTAAACCATTGAAACAATTTCAGTATAACAATTGCCCCATCAGTAAGGATTCTGCAGCACAGTGCCATGAGAGCTGTCAAATATCAAATCTCTGAAAAGGTTTGTGTTGAATATTGATGGGTGATATGCCAATAAAACATATATTCTTCATAAGTACTTAAAGAAGCGTGTATGCTCATATAAATGTATATCAATAAAGATAGTGTGTTTAGGGCACTGTGATGTAACATTGCTAATAAGCCGTAGGATGTGACTTTCACCTTTATAGGTTACACACACGGCTGACACAGCATAGTGTTGTGCTGTATCAGGCCTTTGGGATGGCCTCGTGACAAATCTCCCCTGTGGTCTGTCTTGGGTTGCCCAGTTCTGTTAACCTGAAGAATGTGTTACCCTCAGCAGTGTTTACAGGCCTCCAATGCCTCTGCAGTTCAATATTTCGCTGCTGGACCACATGGCATCTTTCTAATGAGAACCAGCTCTCCTGACCTTTCCGCGTGCGTTTTCAGAGCCCGGCCTAATTAACACGCTGTCCTTTGCGTTTCCTGTCTGCTTCTTTGGAGAGGCAAGATGACATTTCACAAAATGAAGTCTGAACAGGGTTTTGTTCTGAACATCATTCAGTTCTTTGCTTCACCTTTTTTTTATGTAAATGAAACTATTAATCTGCCTTCTTGTAATTCAATGCAGCACATTCTTGATACACACTTTAATAATCACTTGTTATAATATATATCATAAACACTTTAGAGCTGAAATGTATAGATTAAACAATGTGTTTACTAACCCTGGTCAGTTGCATTGGCTTTCCTAGATCAAAGGTGAGCCCTCCTTTAATGGTAAGGTCACTTTGCACAGAACCTTTATTACTTTATTCTCACAAAGGCCTAGCGTTGCAGTGCGCAGACCTGTCCGCGCAGCACGAGACATTTAGTAGGTAAAAATGGGGTTACAGAAGCTGACTAAGGAATAATACACGCACAAGCGTGTGCTTTTCCGCTTGTGGGCTTTGTGTGCATGTTTTTTACCAAGGGAGCACGCAATAGGCCAAAGGCGGGCGCATTGCTCCGCCCATGGCCTACTGGTGTCTATTACGCGCACCGGCCGTCATGTAGTTTCAATCATCGTGCCCAGACTCGCAAACTTGTTCTTTCTTTTGGTATTCATTTCTCAGGGACGCAACTAAATGAAAAAAGCTGTGTTTTGTTCGGCGCCACTTTCACACCTCCCAGGATAGCGATGTTTATAAAAAAAAGTCTACCTATTTGAATGTGGTTGGCAGATGGTGAAATCGTTAAGCTTAACAGCAAACAACATTTGTAGCATATACATTGTCACCCATTGAGGTTGCTTTGGTCAATGCCTGGCTTACTTCCAGAACCACCTGTAGCAGATACCCAGACTGTGTCCTATTCTTCGGAAGGCAGATCTGCTCTTCAAGTAAAGTCAACAGCAAGGGCTTTTCAAAATCTGCGGGAAGACAACAGCAACCTCAACAGGCACCACATTTCAGTGTTTTAAAGACAAGTTCTAAGTGAATGGGAGTAACCTTGATGACAGCAATTGGACTAGTGCTGATGAAAATGTAAATAGCGCTGATGATACCAATGCGACTAGTGCTCCTGAAAACAATGAGAATAGCCTGATGATTGCAATGGGACTAGTGCTGATGCCAACAATGAGAATAGCACTGAGAGAGCGCAAATTAAGAAAAACTGTAGAAGTTCACCATATTTATAAGCACGTCATATTAGTCTAGTAAACATTATATAAGAGTGTCGAATTAATAGAGAGAAAATACATAAGAGTGTTTAACTAAATATAGAATGCATATATCTATGTGAGAACTAATGTAGAATTGTGTAGAAATACTAAGATGATGTTGGAATCCTACGTTATGTGGCTGTGGAAGGGGAAAATGTAATTCTGCTAAACGTAGAAATGTGTAGGCCACATGGCAGTTCACATAGAGTACAAGATGCTGTTACACTTTCTTGTTAGATAGTGGATTTCAATGTTATTGTAATTCAAAGTAGTATTGATAATGGAACTGAAATATATTTTATAAAAGTGTTTTTCATATAATCCGTGTGTGTAGTAAGTTAGAATACTGTTTAACAAAGAAATTAAATGTTTTACAGAGTGCATAGGCTTGTTTCATGTAATTCTAATAGGCCTAAATAGACAAAGTCATTTCTTTTGATCTGCATGTACTCGTTAGAGAAAGGACGTGTTAGACACAAACTGTAGAGCCTGTTCGAATGGTTTACGACTTCAAGATATGGTGGAGGCCGGAATTTGGGGCCCACAGAGAAAGTGTCTTTTGCAGGTGCGAGGGGGTTTAATCAAGAAAGTGATGAATAGACTTTTGTTCAAGAGAGCCTGGTACAGGCCTGGAGGAGGCTTCAGGAATTTCCTGGGGGTACCGTCTTGCCGGAGAGGAGCCTGGGAAGCAAGGTCAACGCTAACGATGGGCCTGGAGGAGTACCAGCATGGAAATTGCCGCCAGAACCAACACCACGTGAGGGGCGTCTTTAGGGGCGTTTCTATTGGAAATGTGATTTTGTATTAGGGACAGCACCTCTGGGTGGAGTAGAGGCAGATGATCTGAGGAACCTAAGAGAGCAGATGGGTAGGCAGATAGGGAACTGCGAGACATCGTTTTGCAACAAAGACTAAGGGAAGTGTGTGATCTTCTTTGGAAGTCACCACTGCTGACACCTTTTCAGGTTAAGATCTTGCTAAGTAGGGATGTCATTTAGTCTAGTGTAGGGACAGTCTAATCTGAACTTTTCCTTTCTGTAAATGACTCATAAGCTACAGCTTTTGTCTATTCTCGTAACTTTGATAATTCTTGAGTTTGTTTTGGTGATATTCTTCTGCCGACTAAGAGCATTCAGAAAATTCATGTTTGTATTGATACCCGTATATCTTTTGAATCTTATTTTGAGATGTTTGTATCTCCAGTTAAGTTTGGCTTTGTAATAAACTTTTAAACTTCCCTTAAGATTCAGTGGTTCTTTAGAGGGGTGTGAGTCATTAACCGACTAACCTAGTAGTGGATTGCCTTTTACTCAATGACAGGTACCAACGGTTCAGTCGACCTGAGTAGGGATCTAGATCTATAACTATAGACCAGAAATCCTGCGTTAACAGCACTGATGATCACAATGGGACTAGTGCCGATGTGAACAAAGGGAATAGCACTGATGATACCAATGGGACTAGTGCACATGGCCATAATGAGAATAGTGCTGATGAAACCAATGGGACTAGTGCCCATGACAACAATGAGAATGGCACTGATGTTAACAATGGGGCTAGTACCGATGCCAACAATGAGAATAGCGCTGATAACAATGAGATTAATGCCGATTTCAAAATGAGAATAGCGCTGATGATACCAAAGGGTCTACTGCCGATGCCAACAATGAGAAAAGCTCAGATGATACCAATGGGACTAGTGCCGATGTGAACAATGAGAATAGCGCTGATGATACCAATGGGACTAGTGCTCATGACAATAATGTGAATAGCGCTGATGATACCAATGGGACTAGTGCCCATAACAATAATGTGAATAGCGCTGATGATACCAATGGGACTAGTGCCGATGCCAACAATGAGAATAGCGCTGATGATAACAATGAGACTAGTGTCGATGCCAACAATGAGAATAGTGCCGATGATATCATTGGGACTAGTGCCAATGCCAACAATGAGAATATCGCTGATGATAACAATGGGACTAGTGCCGATGCGAACAATGGGAATAGCACTGATGATAGCAATGGGACTAGTGCCCATGACAACAATGAGCATTGCACTGATTATACCAATGGGACTAGTGCCAATGCCAACAATGAGAATAGCACTGATGATACCAATGGGACTAGTGCCCATGCCAACAATGAGAATAGCGCAGATGATACCAATGGGACTAGTACCCATGCCAACAATGAGAATAGCGCTGATGATAACAATGCGACAAGTGTGGATGCCAACAATGAGAATAGCGCTGATAACAATGGGTCTAGTGCCAATGCCAACAATGAGAATAGCACTGATGATAACAATTGGACGTGCGCCGTTGCGAACAATGAGAATAGCACTGATGATACCAATGGGACTAGTGCTCATGACAACAATGAGAATAGCACTGATGATAACAATGGGACTAGTGCTGATGCCCACAATAAGAATAGGACTGGTGATAAAAATGGGACTATTGCTCATGACAGCAATGAGAATAGCAAGGATAACCATGGGACTAGTGCCCATGACAACAATGAGAATAGCACTGATGATTACAGTGGAACTAGTGCCGATGCCAACAATGAGAATATCACTGATGATAAAAATGGGACTAGTGCTCCTGACAACATTGAGAATAGCACTGATGATTACATTGGGACTAGTGCCGATGCCAACAATGAGAATAGCACTGATGATAACAATGGGACTAGTGCCAATGCCAACAATAAGAATACCACTGATGATAACAATGAGACTAGTGCCAACGCCAACAATGAGAATAGCACTGATAACCATGGGACTAGTGCCGATGCCAACAATGAGAATAGCACTGATGATAACAATGGGACTAGTGTCCATGACAACAATGAGAATAACGCTGATGATACCAAGGGGGCTAGTGCTCCTGACAACAATGAGAATAGCACTGATGAAAACAATGGGACTAGTGCCCATGACAACAATGAGAATAGCACTGATGATAACCATGGGACTAGTGATGATGCCAACAATGAGAATAGCACTGATAATCATGGGACTAGTGCCGATGCCAACAATGAGAATAGCACTGATGATAACAATAGGACTAGTGCCGATGCCAACAATGAGAATAGCACTGATGAAAACAATGGGACTAGTGCCCATGACAGCAATGAGAATAGCACTGATGATAACCATGGGACTAGTGATTATGCCAACAATGAGAATAGCACTGATAACCATGGGACTAGTCCCGATGCCAACAATGAGAATAGCACTGATGATAACAATGGGACTAGTGTCCATGACAACAATGAGAATAACGCTGATGATACCAAGGGGACTAGTGCTCCTGACAACAATGAGAATAGCACTGATGAAAACAACGGGACTAGTGCCCATGACAACAATGAGAATAGCACTGATGATAACCATGGGACTAGTGATGATGCCAACAATGAGAATAACACTGATAACCATGGGACTAGTGCCGATGCCAACAATGAGAATAGCACTGATGATAACAATGGGACTAGTGCCGATGCCATCAATGAGAATAGCACTGATGATAACAATGGGACTAGTGCCGATGCCAACAATGAGAATAGCACTGATAACCATGGGACTATTGTCCATGACAGCAATGAGAACAGCGCTGATGATAACAATGGGACTGGTGCCATCAATGAAAATAGCGCTGATGATAACAAGGGAACTAGTACGGATGCCAACAATGAGAATAGCACTGATGATAACAATGAGACTAGTGCCAATGCCAACAATCAGAGTAGCACTGATGATACCAATGGGACTAGTGCCGATGCCAACAATGAGAATAGCACTGATGATAACAATGGGACTAGTGCCAATGCCAACAATGAGAGTAGCACTGATGATAACAATGGGACTATTGCCCATGACAGCAATGAGAATAGCACTGATAACCATGGGACAAGTGCTGATGCCAACAATGAGAATAGCACTGATGATAACAATGGGACTAGTGTAGATGTCAACAATGAGAATCGCACTGATGATAATAATGGTACTAGTGCCGATGCCAAGAATGAGTATAGCTCTGATAACCATGGGACTAGTGCCCATGACAACAATGAAAATAGCGCTGATGATACCAATGGGACTAGTGCTGATGCCAACAATGAGAATAGCACTGATGATACCAATGAGACTTGTGCCGATGCCAACAATGACAATAGCACTGATGATAACAATGGAACTAGTGCTGATGCCAAGAATGAGAATAGCACTGATGATAACAATGGGACTAATGCTGATGCCAACAATGAGATTAGCACTGATGATACCAATGGGACTAGTGCTGATACCAACAATGAAAATAGCTCTGATGATAACAATGGGACTAGTGCTCATGACAACAATGAGAATAGCCTTGATGATAACAATGACTACAGCTCTGATGATAACAGTGGGACTAGTGCTAACGAGAACAGTGGGAATAGTTGTAATTACTTTATTCGGTTTCAATTTATGAAAAACCATAAAAGTACATACATAGAATATTGATACAATTTTCAAGCAAAAAGAACAAAAAATAGTTACATTTAAAAAACGATTTAGTTAAAATACACATCAAAGGATTAAAAAGGAAAAAAAAATTCAATTATAGGTTTTTTCTGTGTCAAATAGAAAATTTTAAAAACCTAGCGATATTTAGTGCTAAGAAATCAGACTCGAGAAGTTGGAGAACCAAGAGGGCGGGGCGACATTGACGTAGTCCGAGGCTTTTTAGAATTGGAACAAGATTTCTCTTTCTAGATTCTATATAGAATTTACAAAAAAGAGTCAAATGTAAAGTAGATTAGAGAGAGATACCATCACAGGGGCATTGACAAGGCAACTGCGACCAGTCATTAACATTAGGGAATGTTGCTAGCCGAAAAAAGTATTCAGCCTAAACCTGGTCAGCAGGAATCTATCGTAGCTGCTTAAGTTCCAGGTTAAATAGGGCTGGATCAGCATGGAAGTTTGAATCAATAAAGCATGCTGAGCTGAGGGTTTGCTGGCTTCGATAGGCCAACGAAACTCATCTAGATGGGATAGATATTGATTTTTCAACGCTTTCCTAGAGATCAGATCCAATGCTACTGGGTTAAGATAGAGTTTCTCTAGGCCCATATCATAGAGGAACCTTTTAAAATATCGGAGCCAGCCAATCTTGTTGACATTTTCTAGCAGAAGACAATCCCTCACAATGCTTTGGGTGAAAACCAGCTTATCCGAGGTCCATAGATGGTGCCATAAGTGTATAGGTTCAACCTTTATGATGTCAGTAATATAGGGCAAGCCCAGCTCTAATGGGCAGCTAAATGTTGAAGTGCGCTGGGGAACCGCAAGCAGGAACCTCAGAAAGCTGTTTTCCACTTTTTGAAGGGATTCTGCCTGAACGTAGCCCCAAACCCCAACCCCCGTAGATAGCAGTACTAATACATTTGGCCTGGTAAATGTGGAGCAACACCTCGGGAGCTCTTCTTCCCAATCTCTGTGTAAATTTTACCAGGGCCATAGTTGATTTTAGAAACTGCAATTTTCTTGCCTCAATAGCTTTTTTCCAGGTTCCCCTTTCATCTATAAGGACTCCAAGGTATGGGTAGGTGGAGGTGTACTCTACGCTAGAATTGTTAATGTAAATTGCTCTTGTTTTACTTCGTTTGTGGCCACATTTCATAATATAAGTTTTTTTAATGTTTATTTTTAAATCTAGATTTGACATAAATGAATTATATTGGGACAGTGAGTGCTGAAGTTCAACGGGGGTACGGGCGATAATCACTGCGTCATCAGCGTAAAGGAGAGCGGGGATAGGACGGTGTTGTATTAAGGGTAGGTCCATGTCCCCCTCCAACATGGCTTCTTCTAAGCCATTTGTGTACAAAATAAAGAGGAAGGGGGCCAGAACGCAACCCTGTCTGACTCCCCGCTCAACCCTAAATGGTGCTGTCAGCTCACCCCCCGTGCCAAATCTTACTTGAGCTGTGGCATTCGAATACATTGCTCGTAGAAATTTAACTAGCAATTGGTCAACTCCCATTGCTGTTAAAATAGTCCATAACTTCGAGTGACCCACGCAGTCGAACGTTGCAGTAAGATCTACGTAGGCTAGATGAAGACTTCCACCTTTTGGATCCACATATTTACCCTGATTTAAAGCATGCTCGATGGTGCCCAAACCTTCCCTGAATCCGTACTGAATATCAGTTATGATCTTGTTATCTTTGGACCATAACTGTAGTCTTTCTAGGATGATACGCCCCACAGTTTTTTTAGAGGAGTCCAGTAAGGAAATAGGACGGTCGCAGGTTGGATTGAGATGATCGCCCTTTTTGAATACTGGAATCAAGATACATTTTGACCATGAATCCAATAGTCCAATTTTGCAGGTTGCGTCTAATACTCCGAGAAGAATTGGGGCCCAAAGGTCTATATTGAATTTATAGAGGTCAACCGGTACCCCATCGGAGCCCGGGGCCTTTCGCTCCTTACTAGCTCCTAATGCTTTCTCGACATCATTTAAAGTGAAATCCAGAGCAAACGGAAAGGAAGGGGTGCTAGTTCTGTCGGAATTTGTCCCTCGGGGGCACTGATCTATAATCGAGTAAGCTGCAATCCCAAATATTTTGGAAAAATGGGCGATCCAGGATGGTTCATCTATTGTAACCTGTATTTTATTTGAATCAATAGGACCTCACAAGAAAGTGGTGTTCATCACTTCACAAAAAGCTGCACTGTCATTTAGTCTGCAACTTTTATGTAATTCTGTCCAAAGTTCCTCTTTTAATTCTAATTTTCTTGATCGTATAGCTTTAATATAGGTTTTCCTAAGTTGAGCAATCTCTTTCCTATCTCTAACTGGTGTGTTAAGGGCTTTTTTCAGATTTGAATAGGCTTTGGTACAGGTGGAATTAAACCAGCTGACCTGGTTATTTTTTGCTCCTTTGGATTTAATAATTAGAGCTTTTTGTATGGAGTTGGTCACTATCCTAAAGTTATCATCAATCTCCTGTGGGGACGAAAGATCTGACAAACAGGTGATTATTTCTATCATGGAGCTCTTAACAACTTTTTCAGTGATCTTTTCCGGGTTGACCTTGGCCCACTTCAGGGCGTAGCCATTCAACCTAGCCTTAAGTAAGTCCCCCCCGTAAACATTTCTCTGTTTATTCATTCCTCCTGTCATCGGGAGGGAGAGAGTAACTGATATGGGGAAGTGATCACTAAATACGCAATCGTGGGTGTTAAAGTTTGAGATACAGGAGGAGGCAGTAATTGTTAAAAGTATAAAGTCAATGCAACTAGAGGTGCCTTTACCGTTGAAGGTTGTTGTTAGAGGAGCTATGGGCGATACCAATTCGTTAGCCAAGGTTAATTGGAGGCTCAAGATCATCTCGTTCAGACAGGCCCCATTTTGGGAGTGAATAAAGTGAGTGATGCTGATATCATACTCGTCTAGGAGGCCGCATATGATATTATCGTTATGTGGTCAAAGTGTCAAATTAAAGTCGCCTCCCCAGATGATAATGGGCTTTTTTCCTTGGTGTTTAATATTAAAATCTAAAAGAAAAGTACGGATTTCCTTTAAGGTGGCGATCCAGTGAGGCTGAGCTAGGTTATTATAAAAGTTAACTAACACAAGGAGGTCCAATTTGTTTATATCAATTAAAATGATCTGACAATTGGTCTCTATTTTTAAGGCAGTAATTTCCCGGACTTGAATTAAATTGGTAATGTACACCTCTAGCCCTCCTTTTGTAAGTCCCGATGGAGATTGTATTGCGGGGGAGAAATACGTTTTATAGCCATTTAGGTGAATGGGTAAGAAAGCCCATGTTTCTTGTAGGCATATAATGCCGTAGTCCCGGACAAAAATAAGCCACTCACCTAAATTAGCCTTTGAAAGAAGGCCGGCGATGTTCCAAAAGATCATTTTAAGCGGGACCCTTCTTGTGACAAGTGCATCTGATGAGGGGGCTACTAAGTAATCTCTGATTTCGTTTGCCAAATTTACATCAGGATAGATGCCCGGGACAGAAATGGGTCTATCATTTAGAGATTGAACCTGAGAAGAAAATTCAGTGGAAGGTTTAACTAACAGGAAAATATGCTCCCGTTCTGATGCAACCGGGATAGGGTCAGGGAACATGGGCGAATGATGTAACACCCTATCTACTGCCAAAGGGGATTTAGAAGGGAGAATAGGGGGATAAACCGCACTGTTTACCTCATTCAATACCTAATATGAACCCGTGACCATGAGTTTGTTGTCAATCTATTTCCTCAAGAGAGGATAGCTGCTTGAACCTATTCGAAGTTATAACTGAACCGTTACCTTCTCTCCTGGTATTTACTGTGGGGTTATATAAGAAACCCAAAGGAAGAGCCATTATAGTTGGATAAAGAGAGGCGAGAAGCTCTTTATTATTTAGAAGAGAACGGACCATTCGTGGGGACTTGAAGTTAACAACAATGCAATCACCCTGTATTGATTTAGGTGAGGAGCCAAACCAACCCACCCTGCGAACCATAAGAATTTTGTTTGTATGGTCGGGGTTAAAGCGCTTATATTTAGTCAGCCAATCTATCACTTTATTTCGAAGAGATGGCCAGGATTCAATCTGTCCTTGTTTTAAGGCTGGAACCCCCGTAAGAACTAGAACGTATGGACAGGAGGCTGGTGGTAGGTCCAGATTTACTGGATTCGGTCGAGTTATGGGATTAGATTGATTTTCCCTATTAAATGGCCCTTGTCTGCTGTTATACTCCAGCCTAGAGGTGGTCGTTAACTTAGGGGGAACTAAGTCGTGTCGTGTTGGAATTTCTAAATATGTTCCCTTAAAGGGCCTGGCATGGTCTCCTGCGAGCTCTGTCTGGGGCCTTATTTTTGCATAAAAGCACCATCACCATCATACTGAATGGGATTTGGATTTTCTGGGGATGTTCTAAGTGACTCTAGGTCCTCTTTTAATAAGTCTAACTTCCGCTCTATGCTACCAAATCTTTCATTGATGAAAGAGCTCACTAAAGTCATCATGGCCTTGGTGTGTGCTTCTAAAAGGCCTCTGATGAGCTCTTCTATAGCTGTGTTAGGATCATTGGGATGTTGTTGGGGGCCTTTTATAATCGGGGTGGGTGCTTCTACATGGAGTACGGGGTAGTTATCAGTTACCTCTGTTTGACTTTCTACTGATTGCATTCCTGCAGGGTTTGAGCCTTGAGGCCCTAGTAGTTTCTTCCTCCCTAGATAACGGAAACATTATGGGATCAAGGGAGAGCCTTCACTCCGTTAATTCGATCTCATGCGTAAGGAGCGATTCAGCTCTAACCAAGAAAGCGTCTAGGGTACCCACTGTGCTCTTTCGTTTCTCCATCGTTTCTTTGAAGTAATGGCTAGAGAGAACTCAAAACCAAGGGTGGCAGCCCTGCCCTGTCCCTTTCTGGCCCTGACGGGCGCAGACGGGCCCGCCGTTGGCCCGGGATTCGCCCGGCGTGCGCGTGAGTGCCGCTATGTAGTGCGGGGAGGAGGAGCAAAAGGAAACACAGGTGAGGGTGGTTCAGGGGCTCCTGGGCATGGTGGTCTGTCACCCACCAGCAAGCAAATGGTCCACCAAGAGTCTGCGGCTTCGAGCGGCACCAGTGAGAATAGCGCTGATGACAACACTGAGACTAGTGCTAATGACTACACTAATGACAGCAACGACAATAGCTCTGATGATAACAATGAGACTGGTACCGATGACAATGAGAGTAGTGCCGATGACAACCAGACTAGTGCTGATGACGAGACTGGTGCCGATAACAGCAATAAGAATAGCGCTGATGATAACAGGACTAGTGTAGATGGCAAAACTGCATAATTAAGAGACTGTTACTCAGGGTCCGCACTGCTCTTTCATAGGAGACACTGCCCTAGATTCACATGCCTGTCATTAGTGTGCACACTGGTCTTTAACATATTCCTCCATCAGATTCTAGCACATTATTACATGTTAATATGGTGCTTGAAAGGCCTCCTAACTCCTGCCATTGGGATTTAAGTTATGCCACTAGGTTGATTATAATTCCAGTGATGGAGCATTGTGCTTTTGGTAACACAAAGCCATCTCGTGCTTTACCTGTACTTGTTTGTTTTTGTGAGTAACGTTAAACAAGCCAGTATGCACTGTAAAAAGGGCTTTTCAGTAACAACAAGCATTTGCAATGCAATAGGTCTCGCATTTACGCGAGTTTGACCTATTGGCTTTGTAAATGACAATGACTTATATTTGTGTTTCAAAAAACAAAACATAAATAAAAGGCAATGTCATTTACAATAAAAATAGCTCAAACTCTCACAAATGAGAGACCTATTGCATTGCAAATGCTTATCTCACTTGCTAGGGACTCAATACTACCATGGTCTGTGGATCCCCCTGGAGGGAACTGTGAAAATAGCCAAAATGTTGCATAATTTGTTTGTGTGGAAAATGTGAACAGGAACAAGCAGTGTTGTAAAAATAAAAAATAAACAGTTTCCATATTTTTATAAGTGGCAGTGAACCTGAAAAGCTACACACTTCAGAAATTCCAACTTCAGCTAGCAGGCATGTATGTACATGTACGTGCTCAAGGTTTCCCAAAAAGCTAATAATTGATCCTAAACATGACCAAACATAAGCAGAAAAAATAAAGCAATCGGTGACTACATTTTTACCTGTAATTCTTTGGCATGTGGCCAATTTATAAGAGTAATATACTTTTACAAATAGACAAAGTGGACAAGTCCTTTAATAGGTTTTAGGTCATAGTTCCTGACCTTCGAAAAAGGAGTGCAAACAACTGTAAGTTGTTTTAGGAAACCCCTCACCTACCTACCTAGTAGGTGGCATGCTCCATCATCAGGCCCCAGCTGGATCACCTAGTGCAATCCAGCTGTGTTCAATGCCTGAATTACAGCGGAGCTGGTTGTTTGTGTGAGAGAAGTGAAGTGCTATGTGAAGTGCAGTTATGTGATAAAAATGCCTCTAGGAATAACCCTTATAAAAGTTTTAATAAAAGGGTCCTAGGACATAGGTAAAAACATTGTCGGGATCAGCGTGAGGTTTTAAAATGTACCCCTGTATCCCCTAGGTCTACTGGTTTCAACCTTCAGATGTGTTAAAGAGGCTTTCGTCAGGACCATTTAAGTGTGTGGCCAAAAAGAAGGCAACATTGGTGCAAATATCAGCACACACCCTAAAGTGTGCTGTGAGTATGGTGGGATTAAGCATGGGCGTAAAATCCGTTCCACTCGCGGATTTTGTGGATTTTCGGCAAATTCGCAATCCGCGAACTCTCGCGAACTTGCCGAAAATTCGTAAAATCCGTGCGAAGCGGATTTTTTGCTTGGTCGCACTTGCCAACTAGAATACTATACAATTTCGCGGGAGTAAACACTTGCAAACACGTAGATGCGGCGGACAGCGACAATCTCGCAATTGCGAGATTGCAAAATTTGCAATTTCGCACAAGAAATCCACCAGCAGGCAGCATAAACCTTGAAAATTATGATTTGTATCAGAATAACTCCTCAGGTTGACATTTGCCTGCACTTTTTCTTTGCAAGGAGTC
Organism: Lissotriton helveticus; assembly: GCF_964261635.1. NCBI lineage: Eukaryota > Metazoa > Chordata > Amphibia > Caudata > Salamandridae > Lissotriton > Lissotriton helveticus. The sequence continues at coordinate 177,588 of NW_027611932.1, forward strand.
CATTTGGGGGGGGGGGGGGTGGGAGGAAGGAAGTGCCTGTCCAGCAGGCTCCTCCCAGTGCTTTCTTCATGTGCTGGTCACTTTGATTTGGATCTTGACCTGGAAGGGTTACTTTTTGTGGATGCTGCTGGATATTTGGATTTTTGCAAAACTGAAAGCACTCAGCAGGTGCAAAAGTTCAATCTTATCATTAGTAACCTTTCCCTGTAGTGCTTCATGAGGGGCCCCTTCAGAGTTCATTTGCCTACTTGCAACTATTCTATGACCCTGCTCTGACCCTCACAGCAGGCTCAGAGAATAGCTACAAGTATACAACAAAGGTCCTGTTAAAAAAATTACACTGCAACAGAAAGCAATTACAGACAAAACTGAAATCACTCAGCAGGTGCAAAAGTTCAATCTTATCATTAGTAACCATTCCCTGTAGTGCTTCCTGAGGGGCCCCTTCAGAGTTCAGTTGCCTACTTGCAACTATTCTATGACCCTGCTCTGACCCTCACAGCAGGCTCAGAGAATAGCTACAAGTAGGCCACAAAGGTCCTGTGAAAAAAAATTGCACTGCAACAGAAAGCAAATTACAGATAAGGAAGCAGGTGCCAGCCAGACTGGAAGTTTAAATTCAGTGACACATTAATCAACCCCAAATTAATTCATGTCAGTTGAAGCAGGGCAGGTGTGCTTGCTTTTTTTCACCCCCATAATCCACAGTGATAAACCAACCAGAGGGTGGCAGTGATGTACCAGAGGGTGGCATGGGTGTACCATAGGGTGGCAGTGGTGAAACAGAGGGTGCTGTGAACCTGTGATGATGAACCAGACGTAGAAACAACATAGTCGCGGCCGTTGCGAGCCGTCAAGTAAGTTCGCAATTGCGAACTGGTACACAACCCTCGCGAACTGGCAGAAACCCTTGCGAACACAAAAAAAAAGAAAATCTGCAAATTTGCAAGAGTTCGCGGATTTTGCGGATTGCGAATCCGTAAATACGCAAGTTCGCGGATTGCCAATTCGCAAAATCCGCCCATGCTTAGGTGGGATCTTGTTACTTACAGATCCTCAGCAGGGAGTACCTGTAAAGGAAAGAAATATTAAGTGCAGGTACAATGCGACAAGTTTGTTTTGTCATGCATGTCTTATTTGTTAGCGCTCCTATATGCGAAGAATAATTAGATGATGGCATCATGCATGTGACTGGGTGAAGGCATGCATGATGACTATCTGAAAAACAAGCATTTGCAATGCAATAGGTCTCGCATTAGGAATGTTTGAGTTATTTGTCCTGTCCATGACAAATTTGTTATTTATGTGTTATTTTTGAAAATTGTGAAATTAATAGCTTTGTCATTTACAATGCTAATACTTTTATTTTTTAACAATGTGACACCTATAGCATTTTTAATTGAATTGAATTGAATTGAAACAGCACTTGTATAGCGCTAACTACCCGGAGGCCTCGTAGCGCTTATGACAGAAACTTAATTAGCGGGGGCTCAAGGCAGGTCAGCAGAGGGTAGCATACAGGTGTGTTTTTAGAGTTTTCCTAAAAGAGAGATGGTTTAAAGTTTCCCGCAAAGGCAGAGGAAGAGTGTTCCAGAGTTTTGCCGCAGTATGTGAAAAGGAGCGGCCACCCCAGCGAGCCTTCTTGACTCTGATGGGAGTAGCCAGCTGGGAGGAGCTGGAACGAAGAGGACGAGATGGAGCATAGGGAGTGACCAGGGACTGAAGGATTGCAGGGCCAGTGCGATGGAAGGCCTTGTGTAAAATACACATGGCCTTAAATTGTATTCTTCCAGCAATAGGAAGCCAATGAAGTTCCCTCAAAGCATTCCTCGCTGACTGCCATCGGGGAAGGTTGTAAAGTAGACGGGCTGCACTGTTTTGGGTGACTTGGAGCCTCTGGATGGTGTAGGCAGGAGCTCCCATGTAGAGGACATTCCCATAGTCCAGGCGAGATAGTATAAGGGCCTGGACCAGGATCCTCCTCGCCTGAAATGGGAGCAGAGGGAGCACCTTCCGTAGCATCCTCATCAACCCAAAACAGGTAGCCGCAGTCTTCGTAGCTTGTACCGAAAAGTTCAGGTCGGTGTCAAGCCAAATCCCCAGGCTTTTTATTTGAGGTTTGGGCGTAGGGGGTGGGCCTAGACATGGAGGCCAGGAGGATGCAAAGCCAGAGAGGGAGGGTTTGCCCAGCAGGATAACCTCTGTCTTCTCCCCGTTAAATTTTAGGCATGAGGATTGCATCCATCTGGAGACCGCCTCCAGACAGGAGCCTAGGGTGTTAGACGATCCCTCCTGGTGGTCTAAGGAGACCACCAGTTGGGTGTCGTCTGCGTAGGTGACAATACGCACACCAAAGGGGTGGACTATCCTGTCTGGAGGCTCCATGTAAACATTGAACAGAGTGGGGCTCAGGGAGGAGCCCTGAGGAACCCCACATCTGAGAGGGTGTTTAGGAGATGCCACCTCGCCCTCGAAGACCTGAAAGAAACGGTCGGCCAGGAAGGATGTCAGCCATTCTAGCGCTGCGTCCGACACACCCATTTGGAAAAAGATTAAGACGAGGAGTTTACTACATTGAGAATGCAACATGTTTTGTATTTACGTGACTTAGAAGTATTGATTTTACAAATAATGTTTTTTTTTTAAAATAATTAATACTTAAATAAAAGTTATTGTAATTTATAATGGCAATAGCTTAAACTTTTGTAAATAACTTTTTTGAAGATTATGTTCAGTGTATTTTATTGTGACTAAAATATAAGAACAGAAGTGAAATATCAACTTTTTTTGTGACATTTGTAATAAAGCTTGAAACATTGAGCTAAATTAATACCTGTTTTACGAAAAGAAAATGGGGGAATCACTTGTTCTCCTCTTACAAGCGTACCATTGTCATCTGTATGCTCAGCTCTCACCTCACACAATGGTCGAAGGGATTACGTAATATTACACTTGTTAGGCCATTCACTATTAATATACCTCAACACTTCTTGAAAACAGTTATCATTTCTGCACTGAGTTCCACTCAACCACTTTGAAAGCAGGCACACCGCCGTCATGCACGAATGCGACATAGAACTCATTTCATATTTCATCCTCGCATTCTTCCAAATGAATAGGCATTCTGAAAGGAAGTCGACCATAACATTATCCTTGCCAGGAACATATAATCCGGTACAAGGGCAGCACACGTCCTCCCATCCCTGCTTCCTCCACTAAATGCCCCACTCCCCAGCAACCCAGCATCTTCTAACAGCATTCTAATCATTACATGTACTACGTTCTACATTCTACAATCCAATTACAACACCAGTGTGCTAAACTCGAGGAGTAGAATTACATGTCAAGAGGTTAAGATGGTGTTGCGGAAATTGGATGGCTCACCATGGCTTGGATTGAAAAGCTATATGAAGTGCTCTATCTGCATGTTTGATGTAAACTTTTTTGACGGTTTGTCAACTGTTATATTACTGTATAAGAAGGTAAAACTAAATAAAATGTTCATTATAAAACAAATAGTTGGAAAACATAGCATAAAAATACCTTTCTACTGAAGTCCAGGCTGCTAAAGATATACTCATGAATTATTTTAAAATGGCAATTGAAGGCAACGATCAGAGAGTTGCCCACATTGTAGACTTAATAGGAATTAATGAGAGGAAATATTTGAAGGTTTTTGTGCGCTCTACGAGGGAATTGGGCTTTTTGACAAACAGTAAAAGATGTGTGTGCGGCAAAGATTTGTGAAGAACATTTTAAGGCTAATTTCAAACTGCGGTAAAGAGTGTGCAACACAAAATGAAACAGGTGTTGCTTACTGGATTCTTTATAAGCAGTTCTAGTATGGACATGTGAATACGTATTCAGAGGAAACAGTCTAAAAAATACTTTTATTTCTAGGATATACTGACTTTTCATATGCAAATTGTTTTGCATACTGGAAAGGGCAAACCTCCATTTAAAAATTGGTAGGTTTTAATAAGAATAACTTGTTGAGTCCACCATCTCCAACACTGTCAAAGCTTGTCTTGTATATATTTCACAATTTCTGAAGCAGAAAGCTTACAATAGAAATGTCACACTACGTGGGGAAAAACAATGAAGCACAGCAATGGCAGCAAAACAAAACAACCTGCCACAAGTAACCAATTATCAGGCATACAACCCTAACAAGTGACAAAGTATTATGAAGCGGTGCCTCTTTTGATGAGACTGAACATTTCGGGGCTTCATCTTGAGGACACCCCAGAGATGACACAAACAGGAAGCAGGCACAGAGTGGGTGCGTTTCCTTACCATGATGCACGTTGTGCGGGTGCTTCTCTGCTGCAGGGAAGTGGCGGACGCAGAACACCATACACGTGTGTATGAGGAGGAGCAGGAGGGTCACAGGACAGCTCCTGGACAGGGATCCCAACCTCATCTCTCCTGTCAACTGATGGATGCAGTGCAACAGGTCCGCACCGCAGTGATCACTTCCCAACCCAGGAAGCAGCTCAGTGACGCCAGGCGTCACGTGACGTGAAATCAGGCTAGCGCATGCGCAGTGTAACTCTACCCAGCGTCTGTTCCACCCCGCCCCTCCCGAGACAGAAGTCTGTTTGAGCGCTTCTCTCCGCCTGAAGATGGGAGTATGGTCGGAGAGCCGAGACTGCGAAGAGACAGTAAAGGTGTTCGGTGAAAAGCGTTGGTAGGCATTGTGAAACGGGGACGGTGCTGATGAAGATAGACCTGCAATGGTGAGGAGTCATGGTGCCACTGTGGGGGATTGAGACACCTTTCAATTCAAATTGCCTCTCGTTTGGAGCCCGCCACTTAATTACATAGTTACACACATTCTACTGTAAATCTTCCGGTCCCCAGCTCAGAAAAGTGTTTTAAAATACAGCAGTCTGAACGAAAACGTAGTTTGTATTCAGCGTTCTCACCCAGATGATCCCACTATGTACTCGAGGCGAAAAGACTACAAAAACGAGCCCTAAAAAGAGTATAGCAGACCCGGTGAGGGGGGGCGTTGGGGCACATTGACGGTGCCCGCCCCCCCAGGGACGGAAGCCCTGCGTGTGCCCGGTGAGCGGGGTTGGGAGTGTGTGTGTGCGCGTTTGTGTGTGTATGTAAGCGGCAGGCGGCGGAAGGGCGCTTGTATGTGCCTGCGTGTGTTGTACCTGTGTGTGTGCCTGCCTGTGTGTACGTGTGCCTGTGTGGCGTGTGTGCAGGGGCTGGCTGTGTGCGCACGGGAATGTGAGGCACGAGAGGGGCACGGCGCCGTGCGCGCCCATGAGGTCAAATCTGCGCTCGTGCACCCTCTCGTGTCTACATTCCCAAATACGGGCCACAATAGGTCTTTCGCTGACGCTCGACCTAAAAAACTGAAAGTCTCCTGGGTCATTGAATCTATCACGCCAGGGGAACTTACCATATTGTTCAAAAATACTCCTAGCTGGAGCTCTGTGCTCTTTAGCTGGGATGCAAGACCAACTTGTGGTTGTTTTTATAACTGTGTTTTGCGGGCGGAAAAACGTTAAATGAAAGACTCAAAGGCATGTTGATTTTACTTAAAAGAATACATGTCTCTAATTCTTTCTTTCAGAATTTTTTAGCCCACCAAAATGCAATTATAAAAACTGTGTTAAAAGAAAACTCACAGTGATGTTGATTTCTTTTTTTATTAAAATGTATTAAGCATTTTTTATAAGATTCACTATTATTAAACATTGCCTTGTGTAAATTGCTGAAATATATATTTGATTACACATATTGGTGATTCTTGGAGAAAGATGATAGAGCTACTTTACATACACTGATATGCTCACCCCTTGATAAAGCAAATACGGCCCCTTTTTATATTTTGTGTTTTGACTCTTTAACAAAGAAAGTAAGTCTGCCTGAGTGCAGCCAGGATCTGTGAGACCAACCACATGGTGTGCATGCCAGAAGGCCGTGCGCTGTATGGGTTTGCTTGCCTGGTAGGGTTTGGACACAGGGACTGCGGCCACGATGTGGAGTTGGTAAGGAGTTGGAAGTAGGGCTTGGCCACAGGCCAGACATTGGGGCCAACCCTGAGCACAGCAAATGCTGTGCTCGCCATGGGGTTGGTTTTATGTATGATGGTACCTATGCCCTGTCTTGGAACATCAACAAGCAACAACAACAAAAACGAGAGAGGATGTCCTGTCTCCCCTCCTCTGCCTTAAACACTCCACTCTCCGAATAACATTTCTTGCTATCCTCAATGTAAATATATCTCCCAGTCTGGTCTCTCCTCCTGGCCTTCCTTCTGCCTCCCCTCACCCCTCCACTTCATCATACCCTCAACACTTTTCTCCTCCTCTTATGTAAGTGCAAACCTGCTCCAACGCCATCACAATATGGCCCAGATATACTAAATATGTGCGCTGACACAGACTGATGCAAAGTAACACACTGGTCTTTAATTTCCAGTTCAAAAAGTATTTTGCACTTGGAAGTTGTCCATCTTCCAGCACAAACACTTCATTAAAGTGCATGCTACACTTTGCGTCAAGGGACTGTTTCCTGGCTGTTAGCTTTACTTGGTAAGATCACCACAAACGCCCGTAGGTTTTAATACAAAGCCTCATCTACCGATATAGCCAGAATATCTCAAATTCTAAGGCCTCCTTGAAGCAGGCGCTAGCAAGCATGAATGTTTTCATTCCTCAAGCAAAACAATGCATTGCCTGTATCCTAAAAGAGACAGAACATATCATGGGAATCGTCAACCCACTGCTTTCACAGCTACAGCAGAGGGGGGGTTAGTGATGGGCCTCTTCTGTCTGCTGCTCGGCAGACAACGGCTCACATTTAATGTGAAAGGGTGGGAGGGGCGAGGGTCGATGGATGGATGGAATAAGTGGTGGGTGGGGCATGGAATGAATGGTGAATGGATTGGATGGTGGATGGTGAATGGTGGATGAATGCATGGATGAGTGAAAAGATGGATATAAGGATGGTTGAATTAAAGGGAGGCAGGATGGATGGAGGAGTGAAAGGGTGGATGGATGAGTGTAAGGGTGAATGGATGAATGAATGAATGAATGGATGAGTAAAAGGATGTATGTATGTATGGATGGATGTATGGATGGAATGATGGATGGATGGATGGATATTTGGATGGATGGATGGATGTAATAGTGGATGGATGGAATGTATGGTGGATGGATAGATTGGATGGTGAATGTATAAGTGAAAGGATTGATATTCGGATGAATGAGTGGAAGGGAGGGAAGGAAGATGGATGGAGGAGTGAAAGGGTGAATGGGTGGATAGATGGATGAGTGAAAGGGTGAATGGATAAATGAGTAAAAGGGTGAGTGTATGGGTGGAATGGTGGATGGATGGATGGATGGATGGAGTGAATGGTGGATGGAATGAATGGTGGATGGATGGATGAATGGAGTGGTTTAATGGATTGAAAGGATGATGGATGGATGGATGGATGGGCGGATGAGTGAAAGGGAAGGAGGATGGATGGAGGAGTGAAAGGGTGAATGGATGAATAAGTGGATGGATAGGCAGATGGATGGATCAAGTGAAAGTATGGTTGGATGGAGTAAAGGGTTGGATGGATGGATAAGTGAAAGAATGGATGACTGAGTGAAAGGGAGGATGGATAGATGGATGGATTGGATAGTAGGTGGATGGATAGGTTAGGCTATGGATAGGCATACTAATGGACGGAATGGTGACAGACTAAATGATGTAAGGAAGATTGAATGGAAGACAAAATGAAAATGTGAAATGGAAGATAGCAGGTGGATGGAAAAATGAAAGGATGAATTGATAGATGTGTGGCTGGTAGAAACAAGCAAGCTCTTCTGGGGAGGGTCGCAAGAACTTGCTTCACCTATTTGGTGCCATTTTAGCTTTGATTCCAAGTGGGGGGTATTTTAATTTATTGGCTACTCTCTTGGAACACATCCAGTGTATGTCTGTCTTGACACAGGAATTTGTACAAGTAGGGTATTCTTTCAATAGCAATCCCGTGCTAAACACCACTTCGTGGCTGTGCATTGTACAAGGCAGCCTTTAAGTGCACAAGCACAAGGGAAAACAGCAGCAACAGGCCAATTTTAGAAGATATGTCTCTGTGCTGTGTTTTCTCGCTAGGTTGCTGCAATGCTTGGTGTAAAAAAACAGTGTCTCTATGTGCAACCGAAGAGCAGCAGTGCAGCAGTTCCCCAGTATCTGTGCAATTTTTGATACCTGACCATGGGGTGAATGAATGTTTAGATTTCCCCAAGAAGAACTATTATATTGTCGAACAGCATGCCACATATTTGCTTTCACTGTATTTACCAATTTATAATTTTGCCAACATCGAGAGCCGAGCATCATTACATTACAAACTTGATAAAAAAATGCATAAATAACTAAATAAATAAATACCGCAAATCACCGCCGTCACTCTGCCGGCCTGCGACCAGGAAGTCAGGCAGGCCGGCGCGACAACCGGAAACAGGCAGTAGGAGGGCGGGACCCTACCCCGCTTCCCAAGGAAGAGCCGCGATTGGTTGCAGCACCGGAGCCGAAGAATGGAGGAAGAGTCCTGCTGCCGGTGAGTGGGGCTTCGCTTTGTGGCTGGCCTGCGAGGGCGGGCATGTGTGGGCGGTGGGCTGTGTATGTGTGTGAGCGTGCGTGTGTCTTGGAGTCTGTGTGTATGCGTGTGTGACTGTGGGGGAGGAGGAGGGGGTTGCCTGTCTGGGTGCCTGCATATCTGTGTAAGTGTAAGTGCGTGTGCGCGTGTGCGCGCGCGTGTGTATGCAGTGTGTGTATGTGCGCATGCGTGAGTGAGTGTTTGCGCAAGGGAATGTGGACAGGAGAGGGGCACGGCACCGTGCACGTTCACGAGGTGAAAACTGAGCTACTCTGCGCTCGTGCACCCTTTCCTGTCCACATTCCCGAAAACGGGCGACATAAGGTCTTTCGCTGACGCGAGACCTAATACTCATGCGTGGCTACAATGTGCCCCGGTGGTAATTATTTCGATTAAAATCCAAAGATTAATGGCACACGAAGACTGTTGCGTTTTAGAGCAATGGTGGACTGAATCTGAAGGCTGAAACTAGTAGACCTAAGGGATATAGAGGTACATTTTAAAACCTCATGCTGATCCCGACAACGTTTTCTCCTATGTCTTTGGACCCTTTTATTAAAACTTTTATAAGGGTTGTTCCTAGAGGCATTTTTATCACATGACTGCACTTCACATAGCACTTCGCTTCTCTCACACAAACAACCAGCTCTGCTGTAATTCAGGCATTGAAGCACAGCTGAGTTGCACTAGGTGATCCAGCTGGGCCGCAAGGCTGCCAGGGCGTCATTGCATCGTCATCGCATCGCCACATCAAGGGCGCCATCTTCTCGCATCGCAACTGGATCATCACACCGCATCAAGGCGCATCTACGCATCACCTCTGCACAGGTAAGGCTCACAATGAGTCCCCTACTCTGCGCAAGCATTGAGGAAGGACGCAACCGTTCCCCCGGGTCACGGAACCGACGCATCTCCCCGTCAGTGAGTCCTTTTGTTTACTTTGCGTTACGCATCCAGGTACTTTGTTGAGAACTTTGTCGCATCTACCATCAACTTGAACTAAGAGACTTTTAAGTAATCTTTAGTGTAGTATTGTGGATTTTTGTCATTTGTGGTCTTGTGTTTAAGTCTATATAAAGAATACTTATTTTTATAAAACCTGTGTTGTGTCCATCTGTAGTGTTATCACTGTATTACTGTGTATATTCACAAATGCTTAACACACTGCCTCTGAGATAAGCCTGTCTGCTCGTGCCAAGCTACCAAGGGGGTGAGCAGGGGTTATTAAGGAGTGTAATCCCATTATCCTGACTTAGAAGTAAGGGTTCCTATTTGGAAAAAGGTGATAATCATTGCCAACTAGAGACCCCCAGATCTGACATTGGTGGTCAGCGGTGAGGATTTGGACTATGCATTTGTGTTTCATATACAGTGATTGGTGTACACCAGTGAGTGCAGACCAAACACGACCACATACTATTTTTAGAATCCTTTTTCCTTGGACTGTTAGTTTTTTCCTGAAGACTCCCAATTTTTACTACAATGAGTAAAGCAGCATCTGTTGCATCTATGGATCTTGATTTTGAGGAAGAGAGGTTGAAAACCTACACTGTGAAACAGCTCATATATCTCTGCAGGAAATTGAAAGTTGCTACACCAGGCATTTCTAAAAAGGAAGACTACCAGAAGGCGCTGAGGGCCTGGGTAGAAGCAAGAAATGCCCCGGATCTTGTGGTGGAGCCTGTTGGGGATGCAAATGGGCAAATTGATGGGCCGGAATTTCCAGCCAGGGGTGGGGTGCCATCCCCACCTGGCAGCAGCATCTCTTCCAAAGATCTGTCCCCCAGGCACCTGGAAGACAGGGAGAGAAATAGGGCACTCAAGCTGGAGTTGGCTAAGCTTAAGATGGAGGGTCAGAGGGGACCATGCAACCCGGTAACCGTAAGGCATTCCGCTCAGGGCAGTGACGGCCCCCGTGGTGGGACCTGCACTGATGGGGATCCGGGTACCAAGTTGTAATGTCCACCAAGACCAGGATAAACCTGTTGCCTATGGCTGTCTTGGGGTCCAGTGGCCCCACAATGTAAAATGCCCACCCGTTCAAAGGGGGTACTGACTACAGGGAAAGGTTGGAGAGGGGCCTTGTGCCTTTTTCCACAGTGACGGCCCCCGTGGTGGAACGTGCACTGATGGGGATCTTCTCCCGTGTGGGGTTCCCCAGGGAGGTTTTGTCTGACCGAGGTACACACTTAATTTCTAATTATATGAAGTCTCTGTGGAAGGAGTGTGGTGTTACCTACAAGTTCACCACTCCTTACCCCCCACAAGGTAATGGGCTGGTTGAAAGGTTAAACCGGACCCTTAAGGGCATGATCATGGGTCTTCAAGAACCAAGGAGGTGTAAGTGGGACGTCCTCTTGCCATGCCTTCTGTTTGCCTACCGAAAGGTACCACAAACGTCTCTAGGGTTCAACCCCTTTGAGCTTTTGTATGGTCACCCGGTAAGAGGACCTTTAAGTCTGATCAAGGAAGGCTGGAAGCAATCTCCCAGGAAACCTCCCCAGGATGTATATAGCTACATGCTGGCCTTCAGGAACCAGACTCGCCGTTTCAGGGATCTCGCTCAGGTGAATCTGGAAGCCAGCCAGGAAGAGATGAAGTGGTGGTACGATCAGAATGCCACTCTGATTGAGCTTCAACCTGGACAGAAAGTTTGGGTCATGGCCCCTGTGGAGCCTTGTGTGCTCCAGGACAGGTGGACCGGTCCATACGAGGTGATGGAGCGCAAGAGTGATGTCACCTATCTGTTGAACTTGCGGTCTCCAAGGAACCCTTTGAGGGTCCTTCATGTTAACCCCCTGAAGCACCACTTAGAAAGGTCTGAAGTGGGCATGCTCCTAGCGATGGAATGGAGGAGGAGACCGAGCCTCTTCCTGACCTCTTGTCTGCAGCAGAGCAAGATGAGTCAGTGGATGGTGTCAGCCTTTCTGCCACCCTGACCCCTGTTCAGCAGCAAGATTGTCGCCAACTGTTGGGGCAATTCTCCGATCTATTTTCCTTGGTTCCTGGTGTCACAGAGTGGTGCGTCCATGATGTGGACACTGGCGACATCCCTCCTGCGAAGCACAAGGCTTACAGAGTGACTGACAAGGTTAGGGCTTACATTAAGGAGGAAATCTCCAAGATGTTTGCTTTACGGGTCATTGAGTCCTAAAACAGTCCTTGCGCCAGCCCAGTGGTCTTGGACCCAAAGGCTGCCTCGCCGGGTGCCACACCTGAACTCCGACTGAAGCACACCCCATCCCCAGAGTTGATGAGCTCATTTATCAATTAGGGGCTGCACGGTACCCCAGCATGTTTGATTTGACGTCTGGGTACAGGCAGATCGCCTTGACTGAGGGGGCTAAGGAGAGGTCAGCATTCTCCACACCAGATGGGCACTCCCAGTTCTGGGTTATGCCCTTTGGGATGAAGAATGCACCTGCTACCTTTCAGAGGTTGGTCAACCAGGTGTTCGCTGGGCTGAAGGATTTTAGTGCCGTCTACCTGGATGACATTGCAGTGTTCACCGCCAGTTGGGAAGAACACTTGCAGCACCTCTGGGAAGGCAGGCCTCACGATCAAGGCAAGTAACTGTCAGGTCGGGCAAAGCTCCGTTGTGTACTTGGGTTACCAGGTAGGAAGCGGCCAGGTGGTGCCCCTACAACCCAAGATTGATACCATCCTGGCATGGGAACCCCCAAAGACTCAGACACAGGTGCAAGCCTTTCTAGGACTCACGGGGTACTACAGGAGGTTTGTCAAGGGGCATGACAACATTGTTGCACCCTTGACTGAGCTGACATCCAGGAAGGAGCCCAAGAAAGTGATCTGGACTGACACCTGTCAGAAGGCTTTTGATGACCTGAAGACTGCCATGTGCACAGCACCCGTGCGTCAGGCACCCAACTTCTCAAAATAATTAATTGTACGGACAGACGCTTCAGAGCATGGTGTGGAGGCTGTTCTATCACAGATTACTGAAGAGGGCTTTGACCAACCTGTAGCCTTCATCACTAGGAGGTTACTTCCACAGGAACAGAGGTGGGGTGCAATTGAGCGTGAGGCATTTGTTGTGGTCTGGGCACTGAAGAAGTTGAGACCATACTTGTTTGGGACTCACTTTCGGGTTCAGAACGACCACAGGCCCCTCAAATGGCTGATGCAGATGAGGGGTGAGAACCCAAAGTTGTTGAGGTGGTCCATCTCCCTACAGGTTATGGACTTTAGGCCAGAATGGGCAGTGAAGATTATTACATTCTTATAATCCTAACTGATTTAGTATGCCTGAACTCAGAATAATAAAATACATCTTTTAGCACAGTTTATTTTAATATTCTGTGTTTGCAAATACCACTTTTAGAAAGTAGGTATTTGCTTGCCTAACCGTTTGAGCCTGCCTCTGCTGGTTTGTGTATTCCTTGTCTGGGTTTGTGTGTGACAGGGTTGGGGAAATTCCAAGAGACAGTCTGGGACAGCCCAGTGGTGAATAGAGAGATTTACATACAGATGCGAGTGAGGAGTGCACCTGGGACCAGAATAGGGTTGGGTCTTCCCTCTACAATGCTGGCTCCACCCCCTGTGGCCTGTCTAATGTCTCTGCCCTGCACAGTGAAAGGAGAAGAGGAATCCTGTCAATAGAGTGCTCCAGAGCTGTATCTTCCCTCCCCTGTGCTGGCTCCACCTCCTGTGGGGCGACTGATGTCTCTGCCCGGCACAGTGAAAGGAAGAGAAGAGTCATGTCAACAAAGTGCTCAGGAGTTGGTTTGATCTAGGCAGAGGCCTCTCTGCCTTCAGAGAACAAAGGATTTTGGGGTATAAATATTGGGACCCTGATCCCAAGAAATTAGATCACTTCTGGAACAAGAAACCGTTCAGCCAAGGAGAAGAACCAAGGAAGCTGCAGGAGTTGGACTGCCCCTCTGCCAGTGTGCTGTTTGCTGGGTTGGCCTGCAGTGGTTGCTTCATTGCCAAGGGAAAGGAGAAGGAACTTTGTAAGGACTTTCATCTACAGAAAATTCTCCAAGGGCTTGAACTGTGCTTGCCTCTTGCTGAAGTCTCAGGGCCAAAAGACTTCACCTCCAGCTCCCTCCTGAATTTCCTCGCTGGGAATTCGGACTCAAGTCACTTGCGTGCCGCTAGGAGCTGGAAGCGCGACGCATCGAGAGGAAGTGTGTCGCCGCCGCAGCTGAAATCATCGCAACGCCGGAGAAGCGAGCCTTCGTCGCATCTCCCTGGAAACGTGTGTTCATCGAAGCTGCCTGCTGTCGCATCACCGGAGAAGCGTGACGCCATCTAGAGAGTCGCCATTGCATCACCGGAGAAACGTGTCACAGGGCCTGTCGTGGCTCCAAAGTACAGAGTCGCCACAAGGCTGCCAGGGCGTCATCGCATCGTCATTGCATTGCCGCATCAAGGGTACCATCTTCTCGCATCGCAACTGGATCATCGCATCGCATCAAGGCACTATCTTGCGCACCGCAACGGGCCCGCAGGCCGAGAATCTACGCATCACCTCCGCACCGGTAAGGCTTAGGACGAGTCTCCTACTCTGCACAAGCATTGAGGAAGGACGCAACCGTTCCCCCGGGTCACAAAACCGACACATCTCCCCGTCTGCGAGTCCTTTTGTTTACTGTGCGTAACGCATCCAGGTACTTTGTTGAGAAATTTGTCGCATCTACCATCAACATGAACTAAAAGACTTTAATCATTTTTTAAGTAATCTTTAGTGTAGTATTGTGGATTTTTGACGTTTGTGGTCTTGTGTTTGAGTCTATATAAAGAATACTTATTTTTATAAAACCTGTGTTGTGTCCATCTGTAGTGTTGACACTGTATTACTGTGTATACTCACAAATGGTTAACACACTGCCTTTGAGATAAGCCTGTCTGCTCGTGCCAAGTTACCAAGGGGGTTAGCAGGGGTTATTAAGGATTGTAATCCCCTTATCCTGACTTAGAAGTAAGGGTCTTTATTTGGACAAAGATAATAACCATTGCCAACTAGAGACCCCCAGATCTAAAAAGTTGTATTCTGTAATCTCAAACTTAATGCTCAATTCGAGGAGGCATCTTGGCTTTAGGATTGCCAAATATTGTCAGTAGTGCTTGATGTTTGATGACTACCGTGAAAGGCTTTCCATACAGGAACACATAGAAATAGTCCACACCACTGCCAAGCTTTCTTTCTCAGGTTGTGAATAAATAGAGTTGGGATAAAAACTTGGCACTATTCAATTAAATTATCATATCAGCAATGCGTGGTCCTGAATGTTATTCTCTCTCAATTGACTTGTTGACCTTATGCATGTTAATGCAAATACGCACAGCTCCTTCACTGTCTCTTTTAGGCACTACTACTATGGGAGAAACCCATGGCATTGGACAAGTGGAGAATTCACTTATATCATGTTTGAGCAATGAATCAAGTTCTCTTTTGACAGCTTCTTGCAAGGGAAATGCAATTCATCTGTATCTGGGCATTAGGATGAACATCCTCATTTATATGTAGATGTACTTTCATAATTTTGAGCTTTTATTACCCTAAAAAAAATGAAGAAAATTAACTTACTATTCCATGATAAGCATTCACATTGTAGTTCACGGATATTAGGACCATATGTGCAGCAGTGTTGAAACTGAGCAGATAGGCACATGAAGTTGCACCTTGAACCACATAAATAGGCACTAGCACCACTGTTTTCTTGTGTTACATCATAGCTATATATGAACCTTGACTTTTTAATAGGTATAAACGCAACCCATATATATACTACAGTTTTTGATTGTGTAAGCTGTGGTAAAGGAGACAATTCCTGATATTTCTCCTCAGGCATAATATTTATCGATGCACCTCTAACAATAATAAAAGGTATTGAATACTCATTTATCTTCAGGATAATCTTTGGCCAATGTTTATAGGTCATTGGTGCTTTCCTATTTTGCTGAATATTTTATATTTGTTTTATTTCACATTTGACTAGTTCCAGATGTGCATGCCTATATGAAGTAAACATAGACATTGCAAAGTTATCATTGTCACTTTGCTTAAAACCGACACTGAGGAACTCTTTGACAATGACTTTGACGATGATTGACTTCATTTGGTGTCAACTAGCCTCTGTTTGGTGTGACTGCTTGGCCTTGTATGTGCGCGCCGACTGTCGTAGGGTGATGTGGCGGCATTTCTCATGCAGTTAATGCATTGCTTTGGATTTTGATGAAAACAGTTACATAACCCACCTGAGAGGCCCAGAGCATGAAGGAGGCACCTCAGGCAAGGGTAGGACTCACAGAAGGCAGAGTCCAGCATCACCAGCAGAATTGTAGGAATTCTTTTTTGTCCCCGAGACTTCAGAAAACAGGAGGCAAGCTAGAAAGCCCTTGGAGATCACTTGGAGGGAAGGCAGAGTCCAACTCCCCTTCTAGCAGGGTCAGGGAATAGCAGGCAGCAGGGCAACAAGCAGAAAATCCGTCCTTACAGAAAAGCAGACCAGTTAATTCCTTTAAGCAGAACAGCAGTCCTGACTGAGGTTAAGTTCACGATCCAGGAGGGTCAGATTGTAAGGGAATAGTGACCCAGTACTTATACCCAAACGTGCCTTTGAGATGGAGGTGACCTTAAAGAGCACAGGACCCCTTTCAGGCCAGTCCTATCTGCAAGGCTAACCCCAGGGGGTAAATCAGTGCTTTGTGTATTTAGCAGGACAATACCTATTGAAGTGTGAGTGTCAGCCCCTCCCGTTTGTCCCTGCCCAAGAAAACCCTTTCACATGCTGGTGAATGAGATGAGTGTTCAAAATGCATATGAGCCTCACCGTCCTGTGTTTGTTGCTGTCTAGAGGGAATGTACAAAGTGTAGCTGTCACCCAACCCAGACGTGTATTAGAGACAGGTTGTCAGGAACAAAGAACAGTAAGTTCAGCAAAATGTCCACTTTGTAAAAGTGGCATTTCTAAAACAGTAATGTTAAATTCAACTTTGCAAGTAAAGGAATATTTATCATTACCATTTCAAACATATGAAACATGAAAAAGCTAATCATCTTTAATCAGGAATTGCTGCTTTAAAGTGTATTAGGAAATCACAATGCTGGCCTATGAAAGGAGGATGCTTACAGAAGTGAAAAACAAAATAGGCTGTTTGTCACTACCAGAACATGCAAAACATACAAGTACATGTCCTACCTTTTATTTACATAGCAACCTGCCCTTAGGGTCACTTAGGGTCGACCTTAGGGGTGACTGGCATTTTTAAAAGGGGAGTTTAATTCCTGGCAAGTAGTTTTAACTGCTAAGTCAAAGTGGCAGTAGACTACACACACATGCACTACAGTGGCAGGTCTGAGATTGGTTTGAAAGGCTACTTCAATGGGTGGCACAATCAGTGCTGCAGGACCACTAGTAGCATTACAGTTACAGGCTCTGGGTATATGGTATATCACTTTACAAGGGACTCAAAAGTTAATCAAATATGCCAAACAGGTATAAACCAATTATATCATGTTTAGAGGAGAGAGCAGATGCACTTTAGCACTGGTCAGCATTAGTAAAGTGCCCTCCATAGTTCTAAAGCAAACAAAAAGATCAGAAAAAGAGGAGGAGGGAGGCAGAAGGTTTGGGGTGACCTTTCAGAGAGGGCATTTTCCAACACGAACCCCCAGCCTAAAGCCAGAGCAGACTAATCAATACCTTGATGGACATCCTTTCTCCACTCCACCTCCCACCACGTCAGGCGTGGTATATTGAACCTGATCCTTCAACCCAAAATCTGCACCCTTAGGCTGAACATGTGCCTGGCAAGCCAGGACTTCCAGGGGAGAACAACCACCACTCCCAAGGGAAACATCCTCTGCATGTGTTGGTCAAAAGTCTTCCTGGTGCAGGTCTCCTAACCCCTGTCCATGTGACAGAGCATGTAGATTCCCCAGGCCAGAAGTGGCCTCCACAGGGCCAGTCTTGGGGTGCTCCTATATCAGAGTTGGCAACCCCTATCCCACTGGTCCTTCCTCTGGGGATGACCTCCTCCTCTTACCCCTCCATCAGGGCTTTTGCCCCTCCAGGTGTGGAGTGGTACTGCCAAAAGACTGGACTGGTTGGATGCTTGTGTCAGCCGCCCCAAGTTCTGACACTGTGGAGCTGCCCTCAGTGGATGGTCTCTCAGTACAATCTAGGCTCCCCGGCAGGTGCTCACTCTGGGAATTACCCAAGCTCTGGGGCAAGGAACAGGGCACCCTGGGTCTCCGCTCTCACCCACCTCTCTTTCTACTCTGAGGAGAGGCTTGGAGCCTTTTCTCCCGCCCCACATATACTATACTGGGACCTATCCGGGTTACTATGAATCTCACCCGCCCTCGGCTGGGGAAAACGTGAGCCAGTCACCTTAGGATCACTGCCAAATGCCTTTTCAGAAACTCTGGTATTCACCCAGACGTCTGCCTCCTTTGCACATTCCCTGGGGTCTGAGAACTCACACTCAATTAGGTGTTGGCATAACCCTGGAAAACATTAACTGAATATGTGCTCTCTGGCGATCAAATTGTTGTGCTGGACCCTATCTTCAGGGCTCTGATTTCCTGCTCCTTGAGACTCAGCTAAAGAGCCCACAAGACCTTTTCTCCTCCAAGGCTCTCTCAGCCTCTGCTTTTATCTTCTCTGCAGCCAGCTGGACCAGCTGCAGCCTCATGTCCCTCTCCATCTTCCTGTCCTTGAGCTCCTCAGAAGCCAGGGTTTGGAAGGAGACACTGCTACCACTATAGCATCCAGTAGGGGACTCCCTCTTTGTGGGCTCCTCTCTCTCTCTCTCTCTCTCTTCTAGAGACTTTGCCCAGTCATTTCGCTTCTTGTCTTCCTTCTCAGGGACACTGCCCTCTTGGGGCCATGAATATGAGGTCAGTTACAACCACGGTTCAATATTCTCAAGAGTGTTGAAGTAGTCCTCTTGAGACTCCTCTGATGGTGCAGATTGCAGCAGACATCCTTTCAAGCTCTAAGGGCAAACTGATACTACATTTTTGGTTTACCCTTTGGGATTCTCACACCCCTCTCTCTGCACAACCTGCTCAGCTCAGCTCAGCCTTGCTGTAGCTCTCAATTTTGTTGATTTCCAACACCATATGTGTCTGGCAACAGGTATATACACTGCACCCTCCCATCATCTCAGGGTTCTCTCTCTCTGTTGTTACTTGCAGCATCCTGACTTCCTTATAGGCTCTAAGGGCTATCTGTATGTATGTTGTGGAAGATTTCCTGCCCACATCCAGCACCCTCTCCATGCAGAACCCCCTAAGCTCATTTCCAGTGTAGCATGCTAGGCAGCTAAGATCCATGGACATCCTGCCAAGCAATCACAAGTGCAACAACAAAAAGAGTCCCAAATTGATGATGGTGAAGCAAGAGTCAAATTTGGAAAAATTTCCAATGGAGAGAAAAAGAATTAAAAACAACTCACATTGGTCTTTGTGTAGAGTTGTAGTTAATTACAATGGAATTGCTTCAAACACAAGTCCGAACCTCACTGTTGATCACCAATGTAAGAAATGAGATTCCTGGTTGGCTGAGGTATGCACCCAGGCCAGGCAGGAACCACCACTCTATTCAGAGTAATGTAGATACACAATAAGATAACAGGAGCTCACCCTCTGGTATCTTGGCACAGAGAAGTCAGACTATCTACAAAGGCAATGTGTAAAGAATTTGTGCAACACACACACACACACATACACAGTAACACAATGAATACACCAAAAAAAGACTCCACACATTTAGAAACATACCCCCAGATTCATCAATCTCAAATTCTGCGATTTCTAAATTGCGAGAAATAGCGAATCGCAATTTAGAAATTGCAGAATGGGATTCATGAAAATTTGCGATTAAAAAAAGTGAATCGCAATCGCCGATTGCGAGTTACCGAAAATCGCAGAAAAATCGCAGAATCGGCCGTTTCCCTTGTTGAAATTGCGATCTCGCAATTACCGAAATCGCATATTGCGATCTCGCTAATTGCGAGATCGCAAAAAGTGGGAAGTCGCATTTTGAGCACAGTGATGACATCACAACCAGGAAGTAGGCAGTCTCCACCCTCCTTCTGCATGCTGAGCCTGAAGTGGAAGCAGCATTGTCCTGAGCTCCACTCCAGACTACCTCCAGCTCAAAACCAGGAGACACCCCACTGCAGAACATGTCACAGGAAGCTACAGGAGAAACTTCCTCGGGAAGGAAAAGGAAAATAAAGTTTTCTGAACAAGAACTTGAATATCTCTTAGAGGGAGTGTGCAAGGACCATGACCGGCTCTTTGGGAAGGACTTCAGAAGGGTACCTGAGGCTGACAAAAGGAGGATTTGGGTGCGCATCCGCGCAAAAGTAAATTCTGTGGGAGTGACCCAGCGATCTGTGGATGATTTGAAAAAAAGGTCGTACGACCTGAGAGGGCGTGCCAAGGAGAGGATCGCAGAGAGGCTGGGGGAGCGTGTGGCAACAGGAGAAGGAGAGCCCACTGTCCCACCCAACACCCCACTTGAGGACCGTGTAGAGGACACCCTGAATCCCCAGGCATGCGTGGGGGTAACCCAGTTGGACTCCTCCCAACCAACCCAAGATTCCCAAGGTAAATGCCATGCGACTGTGACACTGTCCCCTTACAATGGCCATGACCCCAGACCAACCCATTAGAAACCCCAGTCATGCAGCCAAAGCCCACCACAAGAGCCCTATTGCATTGTGGGACATGTAGTCTGACCACAATTACCACCTAGCACCATACAGCCAGACCTGTCCAGTGAGAGTCAATCCTGCAGCGAGTCAGGGAATGGTAGCCTGCATGCATGTAGCAACCTTCAATGTGTAAGATACATGTCATTAATCAACGTCCACCTTACATCACAGGTGGCGCTGAAGTACCCAGTACGGATAGCGATGCCCTTCAAATTGAAGATATTACTGAGGACACCGAGGGAGACGTCCATCCATCCCCTCAACCAGGACCATCACTGCAAGCTGCAGCACCAGCGGTAGTACCACCACCTGCCCCTGTGGACAGTGCCACCCAGGCACCACAACCACAGCGTGTGACTCACACGCCAGTGGGGCTGACAACACCAGCAGCAGCACGAAAACAAACCCGCTGCACTGCCACTGTGAGGAGCCAGTCCAGCAGACTGGTGAGGGAGCCGCGCAACACAACACCACGCGCTGGCAGGGGGGTGAATGTGCGGGCACCTGGGCTCTCTATTGAGCGCCGTATGCTCCACATACACCAGACACAAGCCCGTCATCTCGCAGCAATACACCTACAGCTCAAAAAGACCGCTAGGAATGTTGGACAGCTGTCAGACAGGGTGGAGAGGATGACCGCTGCAGTGGAAGCCAACACCCAGGCCATGTTGAGCCAGCGGGACGTCAACCGGCACAGATACCGCCAGCTGCTGACCCGCCTGTCTGCGTACACGCGGTCAAATTACATAATAGGGAATGCCACCTCCCAGCTCTCACGACGCTCATTGGCCATGCAGGTGCAAATGATCCAGTGCTGCCAGGATGACGCAAGGGCACTGGAGCAAGTGACCACTGTAGTGCAGGGTATGCAGGCAACTGGCCATGGCCAGGCGGGTGGGGGGGATGACACTAGTGAGGCTAATTCAAGCCACAACAGCCAATCCGTGCCACTGGTGATAGCACCCTGCCACAGCACCAGGCCCTCTGCTGCCTCACGGGCAAATCCTGAGGAAGAGCTAGAAAGAAGATTGGGAGCGTCCGCCCAGAGGCGCCATTGAACAATTGTAAAGTACCATGAAGGGCCATGCTGCTGAGACAAGCATGCCCTCCTGAAATACATGGGACATATGACTCAATATTGCTCTCATGTTACTGTGTTAGAAATTCCCACTTTATTGTGAACAAAACAATAATAAATATTCAGTTCCAGTTAATCTGACTCATGTCATTATTTCAATTGTCATGAATGAGTGAAGTGTTGGGTGAGGGGAGTGGGTGCACTAGAAACAGTTAATGGTGATTTGGTTGCGGCGCCTGTGTCCCTCTGCAGGATTCTCGTGTATGACGCACATGTGCAGGTGGTCGGTTGTCCCCTTCCGACTCACTGCCAGAGGTCTCTACAGATATCCTGCACTTGGTAACAATGTTGTGGAGTATTGCACACACGGCCACGATGCGGCAGCAGACCTCAGGCTCGTATTTCAGGGCCCCACCAGTCTTGTGGAGTATGCGGAATCAGCTCTTCAAAAGGCCAAATGTCCTCTCGATGCAATTTCTTGTGTGTATGTGTGCAGCAGTATAACGCCGTTGCTGTTGTGTTGCAGGGTTGAGGTATGGGGTGAAGAGGTACTCACGGAGACCGTAGGCGCTGTCACCTGAATGAAAGGAGCAAAGGGTGAGTGTCTGTTATGCGCAGCTACATGGTCACATAGTACTAATTGTTGGCAGGTGTACTTACCGAGTAGGTGTCCTTCGCCAAAGTCTCCCCTGGCTAGTCGTGTGTGAATGCAGCTGCCGGATTATGAAGGAGTCATGTGTGCTCCCCGGGTATTGTGCCACTATGTCTGTGATGAATGTCTTAGCGTTGCACACCGACTGGATATTCAGGGAGTGGTAGGACTTGCGGTTCCGGTACATGTACTCTGTTTGTGCAGGTGGGCAGATGTGGATGTGCGTACAGTCAATGCATCCTATTACATGTGGAAATTGCGCAATGTTGTAGAAATTAAGCTTTGTTTCATTTAAGTCCTGTAGGGTTGTCGGGAATGAGATGTAGTGGTGTAGCCGGGTCAGCATTGCCTCCAGGAAACTCCTCAGGCAGCGGGACATGGTGCTCTGGAATATCCCCCCTGCAACAGCGACTATCCCTTGGAAGCTTCCAGAGGCCAGTAGGTGCAGGCTGCCAAGGACCTGGACATGGGTGGGCACGGCATTGGTCCTCCTTGTTGGGTGCTGCATCAGGAGGTCTAGGTCCCGGATCAGCTTGATGATCATTGCCCCATTCAGCCGGTATTTTGAGTAAATTTGCTCTGCTGTTTGGCCCAGAAGGGTGATTTGCTGGCGGAATATTCGCTCCTGGATCCTGCGCCTGTTCCGTGCTGCAGCCTGGAGCCTTCGCCGCCTGACCACCATGTAGAGTCCTGGCATTGTGAAAATCCTCATGCTCCTACTGTGTCTCCTTAAGTATGTTTGATCAGGCCTGCACCTGTGGCTAGTTAGGAGGGTTTTTTTTTTTGGTTTTTTTCCTTCATGGTTACCACCTGGTTTTGGTTCTCCTTAAATTGTAGTGTAGCTCCTATTTTCCCAATAGGCTCTGCGCATTGGAATAGTACCTACAGCAGTAAAGGCCTAGGCCAGACGTTAACTAGGTCTACTACTGTCGATACTAGACTTAATTTTTGGGTTTGCCAGCTAAGCTCAGAGTTCGCTAGAAACTTTCTCGAATGTTCAAGGAAGGAATTAACTCCCCTGATTAGACAAGAAGGGATTTAGTTTCTGACAACCATAGAACATGACAACTTTGCTCTCCCCTAATCAAGAGTCAATCTCGAGAGTCGTGTGAGCACAAGGCAATTATTTTACTCAGTCAGTACGTGCATTCTTAGTCTCATCAGAATGTAGAGAAAAGGAAGAGACGGGCGTGTTCAATAAAAGATGTTATTTATTGATCAGTCTCTTTTCTCGTACAAGAGAAATGGATCGATATTATTGCAATACTTATAGTTAAGTAAAGTGCATACATTAAAAGCAATAGTATAAAATAATACTGTAAAAACATTGATATGGTTTCTGAGCCATATGATGTTTAAAATGATTAAAATATATTTACATACACATATACATTTTGACTAAACGTGCTCAACTGGTGTTTCTAAATATGCCTACCCCGTGTACCTGAACTAAGTCTAATGCGTGGGCGGGAATAGAAAGTTACAGTTTAAGTTAAGTTTGTTTTTGCCAAGTGAATAACTAAAGAATTCTCTGTGAGGGGTTATTCAGTTCTGTACCTGGAAGTTAGGATGAATGAGGAATGGTATCTCTTTCTCTGCTCTCGATATCCCAGGCTGCCTGCGAGGGCTGCCCAGAAACGCCGGTGCTGGGTCTCTCGGCTTGAGATAGCAGCGCGTCTCTCAGCGCGTCAGGAAGGCGGGGCTGCTGCCAGCGGAGTCTACTTCTGCTCTCGGCTTCAGCAAGTATGGCTGCTCCGTCTTGTCACCACGCGTGTGTTTGCATAGGGCAAGATCGGCAATATTTATACCTTAAAGGTGCCGAGATTGACGTAAGGATGGACATAGATACGTCAATAAAGATGTCATACGATTTGCTCGTTAGCACATTCTTTACTAAAGTTCTCTGTGAAATCAAAACAATGGCCGCACGGATTTTCCAGGTTGTCATAGGTCTGATTTGTTATGAGAACGTCGTATGCCTTATCAGGGGCTGGAGGAATGTCGCTTGTCTAATTAGATCTCAAGCGTTATGACCTAATCAGATAACACGTTCCTGTGCCGTAGTGTGACTGCGTCAGATAACGGTATCTGCATCATGGGGGTTTTCTTGCCTCATGGGCTGACTGTTAGTTAACTTGATAGTTAGTTTAACCAGAATAGGGTCAGGAATAGGGGGATCGATTCAGAACCTATAGAAATAC
Source organism: Lissotriton helveticus (assembly GCF_964261635.1). Lineage (NCBI taxonomy): Eukaryota > Metazoa > Chordata > Amphibia > Caudata > Salamandridae > Lissotriton > Lissotriton helveticus. The sequence goes on from NW_027611932.1 coordinate 201,830, forward strand.
ACGACACCCACTCCACGCTAACTATGGTCATATCTACTAATCTATGCATAGTATAACATAGTACAACATACTATAGAGTATAGTGTATACCTTACCACCCCAAAATACATAAATGCATTTCGAAATTTTCAAATATACTGAAAAATTGCAGTCATATATATTGTATGCACTTAAGCTATGAATTAAATGCAAAAGTAAACACGCATTGTTATGCATTATTGCTTATTGGTATATGAGAAATACACATGAAATGGCTCTTAATATAGCTATACAGAAAGGAAGTTCGAGACCATCTCATCACATAATAAAATATTTGTGAACATCCCAGCGGGCAACTAAAGTTTATAAAGTATCTAAAAATAGAAATCTTAGTTCTCTAGGAATAGTTTCTTACTTTAAGCAGAAGATAAGTGTCCCGAAAAATTTGTGAAAAATAATTTGGGGCTGCTAAAAAAATTGTTGTCCGTGAACTGGTGGGAAGAATTGTTCATGTGACTTTATTTTTAAAGTTGAAGGCCGAATTCAGGGAACGCCGTGTGCGAGCTTGCTCAAAAGTCTCTATTTCTGTTCTGGAGAGAACATCATATCATTCAGGCTTTCGAAAAAACTGTCAACAGCTTCATGGGAAAGTTCCACTAAGTCGGAATAGGGGTAACCATGCATTCGTGCGCATGATTGTCTGCATTGACATTCTGATTCGCATTGCTGACAGAAGGTCGTACCTGTTCGATGCTGCTTTCATCTTGAACTTCACTACTCTTCAATCGCAGTGGTGAAGATTCCAGGAATGCCGTCATCAGGATTGGCAGCCTTTGAGGGCAGCACAAAGCGTGAACCTTGGTAGGAACCAACAGTGTATCTGCATCCACTGGCGCATCCGATTGTAGCGTCAGACAGGTGTCTAACACGCATTCTTCTCCGCATAGCAGACACCTTAGTACAGGTAAAACACATCTTTGCCACATTGGTCGAAATGATAGAAACCAAGTCATGTTCAGGTCTCTAAGCCGGGAGAGTCCCAGGATTTTTGATATCCGGTCCCGGTATCCAATGGCTAGGATCGTATCTTCCATTGTCGTGAGAGTTTGATCTGTGACATGGGTTGCCATAACGAAAAATAAGGACTAGGAATAGGATTCCTGCAATTAGTCCCAGGATCAGGGGAAGTCCGCCAAAAATCGAATGGACGAAATCTGGAAAAATACCCAGTATGGCTTTGAATGGTGTTAATGCCATCGAAAATACTGTCTTAAATACCCCTGAGATCCCATTGGTATCAGAAATATTTAAGATTTCGCTCAGGATTTCCGCGAAATGTACGGGGGAATTAGTTGATAATAATGTATGTATCTCTGCAGTCGTCCTTGCGACTTGTAGATCATACGTTTCTTTTGATGACGTGAGCCTTGTAGGCGTCTGAAGAAGCACTGTTTTCATTCTGCTTAAAGTATCTATTCGAATAGAAGTAATTTTCAAACTGGGCCATGCCCTTGCCTCCCTGTCTGGAAAGGAGCTGGGGAATAAAGAGCGTCCACAGCACTTGACCTTCGCCGTCGTAGTGACTAGATAAGGAGTCCCGGGCCTAAGACTACAACATCTGCGGTCTACAATAAGAATGTAACTCCCATTATAGAGTCTTTGAAAGAATGGTTCTATTTCAGTTGCAGGTGCGCCTTGCTGGTGACATGAAAGGTTGTATGAATTCCCTTCACAGGCTCCGTGCAAACTAATACCGTTACACAGAAGCGTGCCGCTTAGTGACATAGCACAATTGTTGCCACTAAGAAACACTTTCTGTCCTTTATTACTGACACATGCATGTGAATAGGGCAGGTTCCAAGTTGTTTTAAGGTACCCCTTTCCAAATTTCTCGTACATGCCAGCCTGTATATATTTTTGGCAGTATTGAAACCTGAAGGTTGAGATTGGAATATTTATGATTCCGTGGATTATCCATTCACTGACAGGTCGTTCTGACATTGTCATTGGTAATCTTTCTAGTTTTTCAATGCTCAAGATTGTATAATCAGCACCCTTTTGCGCCATACCGATTTGTCTATCAGTAAGGTTAAAGATTTGAAATAGTGACGTTGTGTTGATTAAACGCCAAGGCACATAGCCTGAACGCAGATTTTGTAACGTCCAGCCAAGCTGTGCAATAGAACGCAATTGTGACTGACCATGTTGTAATAACAGTAAGTCTTGCGATAATATATCGATTGCTGAAGACACAATGCTGTCCAATGAAAAAATTCTGGAGGACAGAGTCATTAACCCATTGTCCACTACAGAAAGTGATTTTTCCAAATTGATACGGTCAATTTCCCGTATTCTTTCTGCTGTCTCAATTTGAGTAACCTTCCAGGCCTCATTGTATGCTGCATATACAGAGGCTGCTATGAAACGCTTTTGACGCTGTTTGCGTGGTCCCATTATGAAATCACGCAAGTCAGCACCATCAGTAAGTAAAGTTAGGTGTTGCTTAATTTCAGGCAGTGTGGAAGTTTGTAGCCATTGAAGGCATAATTTGCCCACACTGTAGGTTGTTATTATCCCTGGGTGATGTCTTTGGGGATATCTAGGGTCTGGCCTGGTCATTTTGAAACCCTGTGTTTTATTCAGGAATCTATCTTGACAGTTATTTGTATCTGTGGGCCAGATCAACCATTGTTTCCAATCAGGATGTGTTCTGTTTTGGTTTAATATATGGTTTACGTCTATCTCTTCATCTGTATCAGAGCTATTGCTAAACATTGTTGGCTTTGGAATAGACGGTTTAATTAAATCTTTGATTTTTGCTAAGCCAAGACAGGTGGTTTGTTGAACAGTGTCATTTAAAAATATCATTTGTTCTGGGATCATGCAGGTTCTAAACAAAGCTTCTATACCCTGTACTTGCCATTCTTTTGTACCCCAAACACTTTTCAAATCAACATTTTTGTCCCAATAATCAAATCCAAATGTATTCATTTTTTCAAAGAATGAATCTGAATATATCAATTTTGTGTTGGTTATCATGGTTTTCATCCCTGTCTTGTTTGACAATTTAAAATAAAATGGTTCAGCATTACTTATGTTAAAACCTGAAAAATATGAATATTTGTCGTAAACGGTTCTTGAGCTCCCTTTTGGAGGTGTAGCACAGTGTTCCCATTGATTGTAATTCAAAACATTTCTAGGTTGTGCAGATTTATGTAAAAAATGGTTACCATAGTGGTTATAGCAATACATACTGTCATAATTTGTAGAACCTTGCAAATAATCATGTTTTGTAAATTTAGCAGACATTACTAAGTCAGACATCATGTTGTTAATACTTTCGAAGTCCCAATCATCAGCAAATGAGTTTGGTTTTGCAAAGTCACTCAAGGAGATCTTGATTTGGTGTGGATATTTCAGGATCTCGACCGGACCATAAATTTCATAGTCAGTGTTGTCCCAGGCTACCCCACCAGGTATAGGATTGGCTGTGAAGTTGGCTGAAGAAAGTTCTCTTTTCTCGACGTGTGAAGATGTGTGTGGTTTGAGGACCAAGTTGATGTTCTGACTTGCTGTGTCCATTTTAGCATATTTTCCCTCAATGAAGCGTCCCAAAGTAAATACCATGATGAGCCAAAGTATGAGGATAAATGCACCAAAACCCACCCAAAATTCAATCCATGGAGAAACCAGATATGTTTCTTTCAGATGTTTCAAAAGTTCCTTAGCTTTGTCTTTAAAGGATTTTGATGATGGCTGTGTCTTTGATTCACTGAAGCCGTCAGAGGAATCATCGAAGTTGATGAAGTAACCGGATGCAGTTCTGTCAATTGTTCCAATTGGTTCAGGATTTTTGTTTTTTGCATTTTCACTTGGTACTTCAGTATAGATTGGTGTGTCTCTGCTAAATGTCTTTATTTGGGTTTTCAGAGGTCTGAGTTCTATTGCATTGTTGCATAGTCCTTCTTGTTCTTCTTTAGGCGTTTCGAATGTGATGAGCCTTTTTGTTAGGACCTCTGTACTGGTAGCAAACCTTGGTGTTCTGCTACTTATTGGGAGTCCACTTGGCCTACTGTTTGTTATCGGCCACATGTTGTGGTTTTACCAGGTCGATGGATACAACTCGGTTCTCCTTTTTACCAGCAAGTGGCGGTAGTACAACTGATCTTGTCCCGTTGACAGACAAGACAGGAACTGCTTTTCTGTAAGAAGGCCCAAATTCCTTCTTTACCGCGATCTTTTCCCTGACTAGATCCCCGACTTTTGGAATCCAGACAGGTCTTGCTGGGACAGGTGGTGATTCTTCAGTGGTTGTTGGCTGTTGTTTCAACTGTATGTTGCTCAGGTCTTTTCTTGTTTTGTTTAAGTCCTGCAAAATAGCCAAACGGTCTTTGACATCAAAGGTTTTTTCTATTACCACTGAAGTCTGACTATCAAGGTCAGAGATCAACATCCTAGTTCCGAATAATAATTCGTACGGACTGAATCCCTTCAGAGAATTTCTTGGCAAGTTATTTAGACTACGTTGGACACTTATTAGATGTTTGACCCACCCAGCTCCCGAACCTAATATCCTTTCTATTATAGATTGCTTTCTGCCTTGGTTTTTTCTTTACACCATCCCGTACCCTCAGGAAGGAAGTGAGAAGATTCCCGCTGGACTGTGCTCATTTGGCCATGTTTCCCCCCAGGCTGGTTTGCCTGAGTGAAAACAATGGTCAAACGTAACATGCTCTTAGCGTATATGCCAATTAGACTCGCAAATCTTGTATAATAGTCCGGACGTCAGCCGAGTGCTGGTGATCTACATTATAAGTGGAAACTAGCCTGTATATGTTAATCGCAAGCCATTCTTTTTGCTGGTAATATTATCTGCCTTGATACGACGAGGTATTAAACTGCTTCTCTCCCCACTGCGATCTCTGTTGCAGTTTGGGCAGTTTTTTACAAACATGGTGTAGTGCAGGCTCATGCCTGGCCACCAGTACCGTGATTGTAATTCTTCCAGAGAATCTTTTAATTTAAGGTGTCTGAGACCCTCGCCCATGTGTGCGTCTGCGATTAACAAGTTTCTCCTGTCCATGTTTGGAATCACTCTATCCCCCACTCCAGGGATTCGAGCAAAAGGGACGGAGTTTGCATCGATTATGTATGTATAATTGAGTGGATAGTTGATCGGTAACGCTGAGCAGTCGCCTTTTGATGACGTTTTCACTGCCAGCATTGTTTCACCGTCAATGTATTTTAATGTATGCTTTTTTCGATCTACGGGAGCCGGTTTAGTGGCTGCCGCTGCGGCTGTTTCAGCCAATGAATTCCCCACAACGTGAACGCCATCACGCTGATGACTCAGTGAGTGTGTCACGTGAGTCTTTGGTAGTTCTTTTTTCAAAAGAGCTACTTGTTCCCAGAGCAGTCTCTGCTTTATTGGTGCATCTGTGTCATCTTTATAACCGTTCTGAATCCATGTCTGCAAATCCTTGTTATATGCTTTGACGCAGTAATATGAATCTGACACTATAAGCGTCGGGAATTCGCGATCCGCATTATCTAGCGCCATTTTCAAAGCTATTATTTCAGTTTGTAGTTCTGAATTAGTTTCTACTGAGTGTGATTTTGTTAATAGAGGTCTTAGTTTACCTCCGCGCCACACTTCTTTTGTAATCTCACATGTGGGATTGTATGCATGTTCTCCCCAAACGGAGGGTTGAGCACGTCCGTCTGTATAGATTACACAGGCGTAATGTCGTAGAGGAAGAATGTCGATTGGCAGAGGATACGTCTTTTCATATTTTAGATTTTTTAATTCTTCTAGTTCTGGATCAAAGTAGTAGTATACTTTGTCCGTTGTGATTGAATTCACCCATTGTATCCATTCCGGATTCAATGTTGTTGTTGGTAAATTACAAGGTGTTGTTAGTGCCTCAAAGGCTGATTCTGCTGTTCTGACTGTGATATGTCTACCGTCAGCTATGTCTTTTTCTCTAGCTATTGCGGTTTGAACTGCACGAATGATTTTTTCTGTATTACTGAATTTCTGTTCAGCTTCTGTGTACAAGTGTGATTTGAATGCAATTGGTACCTTTTCTCCTTCATTAGAAGTCAGGTATGTTAATCCGCATCTCCCTGGGATGACTCGAATCACAAGATTGCGTGTGTTATCACGTGTTTCTAATTTTGTTTTAATTAGCATGTCTGTTTGTAAGGATCTCAAAATTTCTGTGTGTGTTTGAGTCCAATTGGATCTTTTAAAGTCTGGTTTAATTAGATCATAAAGGGGTTTGACCCTTTCTGCGTAATTTGCAATGTATGTTCTTCCGAAATTTAGGAAGCCTAGAATTGACTGTAGGTTTTTTAGTGTTTTAGGAGCTTGGATTACGGCACATTTCTCTAGGAAATTGTCTGCCAGGCTTTTACCTTCACTTGATAACTCATATCCTAAGAATAGGACTGTCAGATGGGCAATTCTGGATTTTTTAAAGTTGAATTTGTAACCCTCTGCAGCGAACCCAAGTATTATGGTGTTCACCCTTTTCAAGTGAGTCTCCAAGTCATCATCTGTTAAGTAAATGTCATCGACATAAGATAATGCTTCATCATCATATAGTTGTAGTAATTCTGTTACTCTCGCTGAGAATACCCCCGGGCTGTTCTTGTACCCCTGGGCTAACCGACAGAATTGTTTTTGAGTGCCATTTACTGAGAATGCAGTTAAATATCTGCTCTCTGGTGCTATGTTTTGACAAAAGAATCCATTGGAGATGTCCAAGGTTGTTTTGTATTTTTTGCGCACTATGTTATTCATTAGTGCAGCACTGTGTGAGTTTTGCACTGCAAAGGTTTTGCAACATGTGTTAAGGTGTCGGTAATCCAAAACTAGACGATATGAATTGTCTGGTTTGGAGACCGGAAACAAAGGGTTGTTCATTTGTGAGGTGCAAGTTTCAATCACCCCCTGGTATTCTAGCTGATCTAGTATTTCATTTACCTGTTTTTTAGCTTCTTGCTTAATTGGGTACTGCCTTTGTGCAGTAGGTTGTGATTTTAACTGGATTTTGTGCGGAGGAGAATCCTCATCCCATCCTACAAGATTTTTATATAAAGCAGGTGCTAAGGCCACTGCCCACTTTCTAGCAAGTGTGTATTTTTTATGAATCGGTATTTGATTCGAGAAGGCAGGCATAATTACTTCTTCGCCATGAGGGCACTCCCTGACAAACTCTGGTGGCCAGTCTTTTTCAGCTAGAAGGATGTCATAACCCTTTGAGAGGTTATCCCAAAATAGTCCCCTAATTTTCCTAGTCTTATCTCCCTCTATACGTAATGTTATCTCGTATATCTTGTGGGGCTTGCTAACTCTGGTGTCTGCAGTTTCCACTTGAAGGTATTCATTCGTGTCCACTGTCTCCAGATGATTCATAAGGACTTTGCGAGCTATGCTCACCTCTGCTGCGCTGTCTAGCATTGTCTGAGCCCATTCTCCGTTTTTCAGTTGTGTCCTCAGTATTCTCGGCATTTTTAACTACCTTGATACTGGCTACCTTCTTTTTTGGAAATTGTAATTTCTTTTTTGGCTGAGCAGGTTCCTTGTCTTTGGACTTGGCGTGCTCTTCTGATCGTCCTCTTCTTTCCGATTTCTGCGAGGAAGTCTGAAAAGATTGAGAGGGACGTGTATCAATGTCTTGATATCTATCAGGTTTTTTAATATTATCCCTATTTCTAAGGTTATATCTATTCCCAGAGGGGTCACTCTGCGGTGACCTTTGTCTTTGGTTTGGAGATTTCTCTCTTCGCCTAGGAGACCTTCCTCGGGACTGGAATTTCTTTTCTTTAGGATTGGATTGTTTGTTTCCATCCCAGTTCTTTTTTGGTGAATTATTATTAAAAAATATTTTTTCTGGACTTGTAGTCAGTTGCGGTTTTACTGGTATTCCACCTAGACTATCTCTGCCTAGTTCTTCATAGGATTTTTCTATGATTCTGGCAATTTCAGCTGGTTGGTCTGCTATATCTGTCTCTTTTAACCTCTGGCGGATCGCCACGTTTGCTGCTTCACCTTTTATGTTGGCTAATAATATAGCCGAGACCTGCTTGAAGTCTTTTAGTAATTTCATACCAAGAGTTAAAGCAGGTTCTGGACCGTATTCATCTTGAATTTGTTTTAGCACATCTGGTATTACCGAAATGGATGGAACACCGTGCGTTTTTGTGTAGATGGAAGCAAAGACTGTACCCCAAGTGTCACAGTCCTCAATGTGTGGTGCGATTCCCATTGGGAGACATATAGTCAGAATCCTGTGTTTTTCTAATGGGGTGGTGTCAGGAAACACCGCCTCTATTTGGGTAATTTTCTGTGCCAACCAGAATGGTATCTGTTCCCGTTTAGCTGGAACTTTACCTAGGCAGGATTGGATGTTCTGTGGTGTAATTTTATTTGTGTTCCCCTGGTGAGGGGTCAGCTGTGGAAGTTTAATCGCTGGCTGAATTGTTGAAGTCCGCATTACATACTGAACTAATTGTCTATGAATTTTTAGTAGTTGTTTTAGCTGTATTAACAGCTCTGCTGCAGGCATTCTATCGATGTCTGGATGCGGTGTGTATCCGGCTAAGACCGGCCACGTTGCTCCTGGTCTTCCTAAAGGACCGAGTCTTGTAATGTGATTGTTATGTATTAGGGCGCCATCAAATAAGAGCAAATGCTCTTGGAATTTGAGTGGTACTTCCACCTCCTCGAAAGGAGTGTACGTTTCAGGAGGTTCCTCTACTTTGTAATAGTGGAAGTACTTTGTTACAGCATTTGCTGCTGGAAAATGTATCCATGAATAGTATACCTCTGTCTGCCGATATTCGTGTGCCTCGATTACGAATATGACTGTGCCACCTCTAGGTGTCAGTCCATTTTCTATAAGTTTTAAGGTTATAGATCTCCTTTTAATGACCGGAATGAGTGTTATATTCGGGTCTGCTGCTTGCATGGTAGCATCAGCATCTGCGAGTTCAGTTGCTAATCTAACTGCCTCTCTTTCATCATCACTCTCTGCCATTTTACAGACAGGATGGTATTATGTTTGTTTGCAGATCAGGTTTCTTTATGGAAACAGAGATTAGTTACACAATATTTTGGGAATGTTTTTATCCTTCAACGTTGACTATACCAAGAACCTTACATAGGAGTTCCCTCCTGCGAGGTTTTGGAGGATATTACCTTTCACCCACTCCAGACGTCTTTGGAGTATAATGGAAAAAGGGGTCTGAGTGAGAAAGCACGACTGAGTTACTCTAAATGTCTTACGTTAGTTTTATCGCCCTTTCCAAACGTGTTGGGCGCCATGTAGTGTAGCTCCTATTTTCCCAATAGGCTCTGCGCATTGGAATAGTACCTACAGCAGTAAAGGCCTAGGCCAGACGTTAACTAGGTCTACTACTGTCGATACTAGACTTAATTTTTGGGTTTGCCAGCTAAGCTCAGAGTTCGCTAGAAACTTTCTCGAATGTTCAAGGAAGGAATTAACTCCCCTGATTAGACAAGAAGGGATTTAGTTTCTGACAACCATAGAACATGACAACTTTGCTCTCCCCTAATCAAGAGTCAATCTCGAGAGTCGTGTGAGCACAAGGCAATTATTTTACTCAGTCAGTACGTGCATTCTTAGTCTCATCAGAATGTAGAGAAAAGGAAGAGACGGGCGTGTTCAATAAAAGATGTTATTTATTGATCAGTCTCTTTTCTCGTACAAGAGAAATGGATCGATATTATTGCAATACTTATAGTTAAGTAAAGTGCATACATTAAAAGCAATAGTACAAAATAATACTGTAAAAACATTGATATGGTTTCTGAGCCATATGATGTTTAAAATGATTAAAATATATTTACATACACATATACATTTTGACTAAACGTGCTCAACTGGTGTTTCTAAATATGCCTACCCCGTGTACCTGACCTAAGTCTAATGCGTGGGCGGGAATAGAAAGTTACAGTTTAAGTTAAGTTTGTTTTTGCCAAGTGAATAACTAAAGAATTCTCTGTGAGGGGTTATTCAGTTCTGTACCTGGAAGTTAGGATGAATGAGGAATGGTATCTCTTTCTCTGCTCTCGATATCCCAGGCTGCCTGCGAGGGCTGCCCAGAAACGCCGGTGCTGGGTCTCTCGGCTTGAGATAGCAGCGCGTCTCTCAGCACGTCAGGAAGGCGGGGCTGCTGCCAGCGGGGTCTGCTTCTGCTCTCGGCTTCGGCAAGTATGGCTGCTCCATCTTGTCACCACGCGTGTGTTTGCATAGGGCAAGATCGGCAATATTTATACCTTAAAGGTGCCGAGATTGACGTAAGGATGGACATAGATACGTCAATAAAGATGTCATACGATTTGCTCATTAGCACATTCTTTACTAAAGTTCTCTGTGAAATCAAAACAATGGCCGCACGGATTTTCCAGGTTGTCATAGGTTTGATTTGTTATGAGAACGTCGTATGCCTTATCAGGGGCTGGAGGAATGTCGCTTGTCTAATTAGATCTCAAGCGTTATGACCTAATCAGATAACACGTTCCTGTGCCGTAGTGTGACTGCGTCAGATAACGGTATCTGCATCATGGGGGTTTTCTTGCCTCATGGGCTGACTGTTAGTTAACTTGATAGTTAGTTTAACCAGAATAGGGTCAGGAATAGGGGGATCGATTCAGAACCTATAGAAATACACGACAAAATTGTGCGTCGCAAATTGCGATTTAGTGATATTTCGCTATTTGCGATTTTTCATGAATTGCGTTAGCGAATATTTAGCAAGGTTCGCAAGAATCCATGGATTCCCGCTATTTGCGATTTGCTATAGGGGTTGCTCCTAGATTCTGCGAATTATTTTGCGAAGTCGCAAATTTTATTTTGCGAATTCGCAATTTCTGTGTTTTTAACATCATGAATTGCATTTCTGTTAATGGCGAGCACAATAGCTAATTCGCAGCTATTGCAATCGCAATTTTGCTTGATGAATCTGGCTGATAGAGAATAAGTATCTGAGAAAAATAGAACCAGAACAACAAAATTCCAATTAGTAGAAGTTGAGATTTGAATTTTTTAAAGAAAAAAACAAAAATAGTGCTTAGAAATCACTAGCAGTTAAAAGGTTACATTGAGGTCATGAAGGACAGGTGCAAATCCAAAGTTCAGGTCAACCGCGAAGAATGACAGGCCCCAAAGAGGCCTCACAGTAGAGAAAAACGAAATAGGCTGTTTGTCACTACTAGGACATGTAAAACATACAAGTGCATGTCCTACCTTGTAGTAACATGGCACCCTGTCCTAAGGGTCACTTAGGGCCTTCCTTAGGGGTGACTTAAATGTAATAAAAGGGGATTTTAATGTCTGGCAAGTTAAATATCAAGTCGAGGTGCCATAAACTGCAACGACACAGGCACTACAGTGGCACACCTGAGATAGGTTTGAAAGGCTACTTCTGTGGGTGGCACAATCAGTACTGCAGGCCCGCTAGTGGCATTTATTTTTTAGGCTCTGGATATATGGTATGCCACTTTACATGGGATTTACAATTAAATCTAATATGCCAAACAGGTGAAAACCAATTATACCATGTTTAGAGGAGAGAGCACATGCACTTTAGCACTGGTCAAATGTGGTAAAGTGTAGAGAGTTGTAAAGACAACAAATAGAAGGTTCAGAAAAAGAGGAGGAGGAATGCCATTTTCCAACAGTACTGATTGGCAAACTTTTTAACACATTGAGCTTCTTTTGGTAATAAACAACCTTTTTCAATCCTTCTATAAAAATGCTCCCCGATAAACTTCCTGTTAGTGCTGAGTGAGTAAGCCATTACTGCTGAGTGTGAGATCTACCTTCCCAGCACTAAGCATCATTAGCAGAATATGGGTGCGACACGAAACAGCCTGAAATTGAACCAGGACATAGTTTCATACTCAGCGCCAATTACAGTTTAGTTTTACCGGCACCCAGCATCATTAGCAGGGTGCACACATAATATTTGCACGCTACAAGACACAGCATTTAAAAGCCCAACAAGCGGGTATTACAAAGGTAACATGCAGGCACCAGTGATGTGATTCTACGTTTTTTAAAAAGGCGAGACCATGGTGAAGAAAGTACACCACAGCTGAGTGAATCCTCTATCCAGGTTCATGCATATTCACACTTGTGATTATTTTTGCCTCTCTGTTTATTCTCGGAGTGACAACAAGCTCACCTGATCACCTTGGGACCTATGAAGCACTATTAGTGCTTTTTATATGTGTGTAGTGTTATTTTTCTACATTTGTTTGTATTGTCCAGTGTGCATGTTCAATGTGGATATTCTATCACAGGGGTTTTGACCAACAAATATTAAATATGCTCACATTGTTTTCCTCATTCAAAACATAGAGAACTATTTTTAGGAGCAAGGGCAAATACTACGATAAGGTGTATTGTAAAGCGAGCGGCACTTCACTAATGTGCAGAGCACACAGTCCTTACTAAGTACCCTCCATCTGGGCAAGCTAATTCTACGTAGCTATATTTAAGATATTGTAGAACAAAACACCAATTAGCTATATGGTTTCTAAGTGCATGCAGAGTATGTGATGTAATCACACTTTTCACTTATAAAATAAGGAGTGGTCTCTGGAAGGTAGGGGTTATGGTCCTGATGAAAGCTAGAGGGAAGGGTATCAGAAACATAAATACAAAGTTTTAAAAAAGTACGATCATCAAATCTGAGATTAAGTTCTACTTTTTCTTCCCCTATTTTAATCACACTGCCTGGAGGACCAAATAAAACCCTGTTTTTCCTGCCAGACAGGTTATTTTAACTAAACTTTATGAACCCCGCCAACTTCTATCCTCCATCATTCGGGTGGATTAAATGCTTCACAGTGCTCCTATGTAACCCACAGGTTGCAGCATCCCTGTTCTGCAGAGGAACGTGAAGAACCCAGTGATGAAGCATGCCAGCCAGGAGCAACCCTAATGGGTGAGGGTCACACTAATAAAAACTGTTCACTTTTTGTCACAAAGGAAGATTAGTTCACATGTACAAATAGAGCTCTGGTTTTTGATGCACTTTAAAAAGGATGAGCCCTCCTGTATAATACCTCCTATCTCCCTGCATTTTTGATACACAACACTGCCATTGTCCAAGTAGTAAGAGTGGTACCAATCCGAGTGATTGGAGGGGACCTGTTCCAGAACTGGTTTGCTAGGGGAGTTTCTCATTTCCCTAGTCAAACCTCAGGGATGTGCCCAGAGCTCGGACTAGGGGAAAAAACCTTCTGCTGTGCTAGATTTTGGCAGAGCAGCACACTGTGTGATTGTTGAGGGTCAAACTCCCAGGAAATTGTGTCAAAGTGGGTAGGGTTGCCACTGGAAAGTTTTTAACTATTGGACTGGGAGTTTCCCCACCCACAAGCTAGTCGTAAGCATAAAAGTGGCACCCTTGGATACCTCAGAAAACTTCTGGTCTTGAGGAAGACAGAACCGTTTGGAATTCAGAAAGAGGAATTTAGCTACTGTAACCTGTGGCGAGAAACACCAACAACTGAACCTGCTCCCACTTCAACCCAGGACAGAAGCGAGGGTCCCATGGGCTACTTGGCTAGCCTACTGTTATACTAAGGGGACATAAAGACTACAAGAAGCCCACCTTCCTGAAGAGCCACACTGACCAGTTTGAACTGGACCTATTCTCGACACTGCTGGTAGCTTCTCCTGGAGAGAGTCCTGATGCCCTGGGATAAGTGTGAGAGTGTACCCTTTCTGTCTAACTCTAAAAACTGGAAACTTTTTCAAGTCTTTTTGCCAAAAGAACCAGAGGGTTCCACCGGACGGCCGACGGTCCTCAGCCGCTGCACTAGTGGCCTGATTAAATTTTTCTGGTTTGCCCCACTGAAAATATCTCGACTTTCCAAAAAGTTCAAAGGTAAAAATATTCACCGAGCAAAGACACCAAAAGTATCCAAAGAGCAAGCGACCTTCCCTTGGCATGAATTTCAAATTGCTCCCTCTCTGAGCTTTCCTTTTAAGAGCTATCAGCTTCACCAGGACTTCGTCTGACAGATATCCGGCCTCATCAAACCCTTCTCTGCCACCTTCCTGTTCTCTTGCCCCACTGAAGATTTTTGACTTCCATTCCAGAGGCTAAGTCAGAAAGTAAAACTTTCCACTGGACCGAAACCTAGTCCCTGTATCCAAGCCAGGCTCCATTGTAGTGAGCTTTAACTTTTGACTTCGACCCGGTCTAGGGCGGCAAGATAACCATGGGGCGTAATATGCATTTTGGGCGCTAGAAACAGAAGAAAAAAAACACCTGAAACATCATATCTCTAGCTCCCAACGTCTGCTTTTTGTTGTTTTGGGTCTATTTGCTGAATAAAATTTTCTCTATTTTGTTTAGGGTGGCATGGTAATGTGCCGAAGCAAGATGGTGGCAGTCTGCTGAGCTCCATTCCGTACACGGACCTAAGTCCTTTTTTATACCCTACATAGCCATATCTGGTGCTTCCTGACACAGCCTCTGGTTTCCTTTCCTATTTGCATGCTCGCAAATCTGTGGGAACCTGTGAAGACCATTTCTTTTATCCTGCTGCCGAGGTGTTTTTTTTCTAGTCACTCGTGAGCTGCAGCCATTTTATCGACACTCTGTTTGTGTATCTGATCTCCGTACTCAGGTATTTGTTCTATGGTCTGAATGAGAGGCTTACTCAACTGTGGCTCCCTTTTTTGGGCACATTGACAGCTGGAGCGCATGTATGCTTGGAACACGTAATGCAGTACCAACCTAATTAAGAAATGTTATCCTAGACATTTCAAGAATTGGAATTAAATGTAGCTGCCTCTATCTGCCCTATATATTGGGGTCCAAGATGGAAACTGTGTAATTCAGAAGAAACTTTCTCTTATCGGGACTGTACTGCGGTAGTGACTCTACTTGATTGTATGCATCATCACTCACGGCACTGGCTTTGAGAATTTTTTTCTCATTGTGAGTAGGGGCATGCATTTCCAAAGCATTTCTGGTATTTTTGTAGTGGAGCTCTAAGTTGTGAGATGGTCTTCAGGAGATCTCCTCTTCCCTAGCTTCCTTACACATTTGTAAGCCAGTGGGAAATATCGTACATTCTCTAACCTGCTGTTGTGATGAATTCCAGTCATATGCAACTGACCACCATTTTTTCAATGCTCCGCTTCCATTTTTGGATTTTGGTCATCACAGCTTCAACAGATATTCAACACTTCATGCCTCAATTGTGTTGATCAAATTGCCTCATTTATTTATGGAGTTCTGCATTTCTTCTATACAGCATTATCCTTTCGCTCTTTTACAAGTATTACAAGCATGCCTACTGTATTGATATATTTCTATTTATTATTTTCTATATATCAGTACCCTTCCTCCAGTTTACTCTCTATTGAGGTAAATGCCATGACTGTAGCCCTTTGATATTTGTATTCACTATTACTACATTTTATGCGCAGGCTTTGATCCTCTCAAAAACTATCTCAACGCTCTCTGCATTTCATCAGAAAGGCCAGTGATTCCCATATTGCTACTAAACAATCGTATTACTACTGAACCATCGTCTTCTGGCAATAAACCTTGGAGATCCAAAACTGACCCTCCATCTCCGATCGAGGTGTCTCACAATCTTGTTTTAGACACTAATCTAAATGAGGTACATGCCCATAAACCTTTCATGACTGCCACTAATGAAAAATTCCAACAGATTGAGGTTTGTTAGAATATTATGGAGGGCAAAATGTTTGATACAGAACAACGTGTAGGTCACCTTCAAGATACCAAAATCCCCATGCTGGAGCAAGAAATTCAAAAATTTAAGTTACACACTGAAGACCTCGAGAAATGAAACAGAAGAAATAACCTTCGCCTTTATGGTCAACCTGAGAACATTGAAGGCCCTGGCCTTCTGGAAGAAATTGTTACCTGAGCTTTTGACCCTCAGTCATTTTCTCCTTTCAACACTCATAGAGCACACTGTCTGGGCCATCTTCAACCTAACTCTTTTTGGAATTCACTGACTTGATGAATGTCTTGAAAATAGCAAGGGAAAAGCTTTGTCTAGTATAGTCTGGTCACAACATCTCTATTTCTCAAGATATCTCCAATGCAACAAATGCTAGATGTAAAGAATCTTTGGCTCTACGTACTCAACTGAGACATTTGCACATTGCCTATGGCATTTTACACCCTTGCATCTGTAAAATCACCTATGAGCGGATCTCCCACTCTTTGATGATCCAGTCGAGCTAAAAAGGTTCCTTCAGAAAATAATAAATCAACCTATGGATAAATATGCGCAATGTTCTTAAACTGTTGATTTTATGCATGGCTTCTCTTTTTTCTTTTTACTTGTCTCTTCATCCAACTTTATATGGCATTATTTTCTTTTTATTCTTATAGTTCTATCTCCATTGCCGTTCTTTCCTCCAGTGCTGACATGTTTTGTACTCATTTTTTCTCCTTTTTTCAGATCTGGCTTTTTGCCCTAGATCTGTTTCTTTATTCTTTTCTCATGCAAATTAATTTTTCTCTTTTTTTTCTTTTGTTTTTTATCCTATTTTACTTTCCTCTTTCTTTATTTTTATTGCTATTTTCTTTTTAATTATATGTGTTTTTATTTGTTTCTCCTCTTTATTTTATTGGTTGTATCTTCATGTTATTTTATTGTTGATATGTGGTGTCTTTTTGTTTCCCTCCTTGTTTCTGCAGTTTGTCATCATCGCTCCTGCATCCCTGTTTCTCCCCAACAACATGTTTATTGTTGTCTCTTGAAATGTTTGTGGTTTGGGTCACCCCATCAAACGTCAAAAGGTGCTCTCACATTTATCAAAACTTCATTGTCACATTACTTTTTTACAAGAAACTCACTGTAATTATCCTGAATCACTCAAGTTTTAACATCAATGTTATATATGTTTGGATATGTAATATCCAAACATTTTCTAACAGCCTTCCTAACCCTCTCTCTATGCTGGACATTATGGCTACTCTTTAGAAGGACATAACTCTCCACGGGCTTTTAGATGCTATTACATCTTTAAAGAAAGCTAAAGCCCCTGGACCTGATGGTTTTTCTATTTAACTATTCGCTTTTGTTCAATTTGTTTTCTCTCCTGCTGTTAATTGTAAGGGTTGTGTAGCTATATTATGTCACAAACCATAAGATATTAAAATGTTATCAACTAAATGTGATACAAAAGGATGATGGGCAGTGCTTAATGCCACTATCTTTAAAAAAACGAATTCTTTTTTCCCCCAATATTTATAGCCCTGTGAAACAGACCCTGACTTCTGGCACAATGTTAAATTAAAATTATCTTCCATCACTAATTCTAATATTACTGTGCAGGTGATTTTATTGATTGGTTCGACCCCTAGGGAATCTAAATCTAGATTTAAACCTGATAAACCACACAAAGCATTCCAATCTGCTATTGCCTCTTGTCTATTCTTTGAGGTATGGAAAACTTGCAATCCTGATATATGTGAATTTACATTTTTTTCTAATGTTCATCATACTATGTCTCGAATTGACTATATTTAGGTCTCCAAATCTATACTCCCTTCTATTAAATTTTTAAAAATTGGTTCTATTTCAATTTCTGATCATGCCCCTGTTTTATCCTCTTTCGATTTATCTCTTAACACTTCTAAACATGCTCAATGGAAATTTAACAATTCCTTATTATCCAATCACACATTGTTTTTGGAAGCTACTTCCTTTATTCTACAATTTTTTCAATTTAATCAACCTACTTACACTTCTGTTCACAATAATTGGGAAATTTTTAAAGCTTCATTTAGTGCCTTTGATATTACCTATACTGCTAAAAAAATAAACTATTGAACTCCCAATACCTCTCTACCTTACAACACATTTAGACTCTTGAACATACTTTCTTTACTTCTAAATCCCCTTCTTATTTGCGGGACCTAATCATGGCCGAATCCAACCCTAAACTCCCTACTATTGATGCATGTAATATCCTCCTCAAAATTAAATCTAAATTTCATGGAGGTCAAAAGAAAGCTTGTGAAATGTTGGCCAATTATCTCAAAGTTAAATCGAAATGAAAAAAATTGGACCTATTCGAAATGACCATACAAATAATATATTGCACTCCGACTCCGATATTGTTAATGTCTTTCAATCATATTATGAATCATCTTACATGGAAGATACTTATCCTTCTGAATATAATATCCAAACATTTTCTAACAGCCTTCCTAACCTTCTCTCTATGCTGGACATTATGGCTACTCTTGAGAAGGACATAACTCTCCACGGGCTTTTAGATGCTATTACATCGTTAAAGAAAGCTAAAGCCCCTGGACCTGATGGTTTTTCTATTTAACTATTCGCTTTTGTTTCAGCACTTTTTGCTCCTGAATTGCTTGAACCTTTTACTTCTGTTTTATTGAATTCTAAAGCTGAAGGTTCCTTTTTAAATGCCCTTATTGTTATTATTCATAAACCAGATATAGACCTTACCCTCTGCAAACATTATCAGCCAATTTCATTAACTATGACTGTAACCTTTTGGAAAAAAATTCTTGTGTCCAGGATAGAAGATGTTATTCCTCTTCCTATTAAACCTGATCAGTCTGGCTTTATTGAAGGTAGACTTGCCTCGGATAATGCTGGATGTTCTGTAATATTCTCAGAATAGGGAAGAAATATTCCTCCCCTCTCGCTGCTTCAGTTGTTGATGCTGAAAAAGCATTTGATTGTATAAATTGGCAATTTATGTTTATAACGCTTCATTGGTATGGTATTGGCCCTAAAATTCATTTCCCATATCAAACTATATACTCAGCACCACATGCTTGTGTTTTTGTTAATCAATGTTTCTTCCCTTGTTTTAACTTACATAGAGGTACCAGAGAAGGTTGCCCCCTCTCACCTTTATTTTTTCTTCTTTGTCTAGAACCCTTTCTTGAACGCATTCATTGTAATCCTTTCCATATCTGGTTTTAAACACAACTCACTCAAAATTTAACTTTCTGCTTATGTGGATGATGTTTTGGTTTATATATCTAATCCCCTGACTTCCTTACCTCCATTTTTGCAGGAGATTGATTTGTATTCTAAAATATCTGGTTCTAGATTAAACTTCTCTAAAACTGAGATTTTACCAATAAAGTCCTTATGTTATCAGTTTGTTTTTTATAATACCAATTTCATGTGGTGTCCTTCCACAATCAAATACTTAGGTGTCTGGTTCTCTCCCACCATCTCCCATACTCTCACTCACAATGTTAATGCTTTATAACTTAAAATCCAAAATTAACTTTCTACCTGATCCCCTCTTCATTTATCATGGTGGGGTAGAAAGGATACTATTAAAATGATGATTGTACTGCATGCTCTCTTTATACTTTCTATGCTACCCTTTAAAATTCCCAAATATTACTTCTCCAAAATGAATTCCTTTTGTAACAAATTTCTCTGAAGTAATACAAATGCTTGTATTGACCTGAAAATGAGGGTAGTGTATGTTTCCCTAATTTTACTTTATATCACACTGCGTTTTTATATCAACAAATGTATGCTTTGAACGGATATTATCAAGGTTTCCCGATACCTAGTTGGATCACGTTTCAACGTTCTTTATTGGTTGAGTTTTCTTTTCAGGATAATATCTACATTACTAACGGTACATTTATATCTAAAAACCCTGTTTTAAAACATTCCCAACATTTAATGCATTCATGGCTTTGATTTTTATCAATCTTTTCTAGCCTCCTCTATTTGGTACAATACATTTATTAAGTTTCGTCATAAGACATTTTATTTTAAACATTGGAAAGAGAGGGTATCCAGTATGTTCATCAATGAATCTACAAAAACTCTGTTATCCCTTCTACTACACTACTACAAGAATGCAACAATTTACCCTGCTCTTGCTCACCTCAATATTCTCAACTATCACATGTACTTCAGTCATTTTTACTGACAAATAGCTTTCCCCGTCTCTACTCTGTTCACTCCCTTGACACCTTTGTATAATATTGCTTGTGACTCCAATCCTAAAGTATCCCTTATATACAAGCTTTTATTTGCTCCTATTTCCATCCAACTCAAATCCTCTATTGAATTGTCATGCGAGCAAGACCTCCCTATATTGCTTTCTGTTCAATAGTGGGATAAATTGTGGAATACAATTTTCACTACCTCCGAGGCTGCCACTATTACTCAGTCTTTATTTTTTGTGTATAATAGAACTGTTTTTAGTCCTACTTTTATTCATAAAATTAATTCCTCCACTTCACCTTTATGTTGGTCATGTCTTTCCTCCAATGTTACGTTACTCCACCTATTATACTATTGTCCTAATGTTTTCAATTTTTGGAAATCTATTTGGTCTAAATGTTCAGCGATATTTCATTGTAATATTCCACTATCAATTCAAAATGTTTTTTTGGGACTATGGGAGATTATTTTCAATACCATTCTCCGAAACCCATGTTATTTGATCTCTTTATTGCGCTCGCTTTTAAAGATAGAAAAGATCATTCTAAACATGGTGGAATCTTATTTGTGACAAGCATAGAATATCTACTGTTTCCTCTTCATCGCTTTCTCAGAAAATCAAATCTGGTTACTTTGGTTACCTTTTACTAGTTTTTTTATCTTCGCACTCATCTTCATCATGATTCCTATGTCTCTCCCTTTTATTTTCTTTATCTGTACCCTCTTTTCTTCCCTTTTTCTTTTATTCTTTCTCTTTTTCTTCATTTTTCTCTCTTTTTCTATAAAACATAACCTTTAATATAGTATTGACATGTATCCTGTTTATCTCTTTCCACTTCCCTATTAGATTGTTTTTTATATCTTTTTATCCTAATGTTATTGTTTTTATCATTACCCTCTAAGCTATGTATTCGAATACATTATTTCTTTTTTCTTTTTGATGACTGTAATATTCCTTATTCTTTTCTATTCTAATACAAATTATTCAACAAAATAAAAAAAACTCTATTTTATCAATTAAAGTGGGATAATTTTCTTGTGACTTGAGCCTTTCAACTGTCTTTGTACTTTACACAAAGTTTTTTAAAAAGTAGAAAGTTTAGGAAGCTAAAACCTACACATACCAACCATTATGTAGATTATCAAGTTATGGTTATAAGCAAAAGGTTAACACGTTTCATGTCCCCTACCAATATCAACATACTTACATGCAGACATCAGTAGAAAGAAAACTGAGTAGGAGACAAAAAACAACTTACATTAAAAGCACCTCTGACAAATAAGACAGGATAAAAGATAAAAAACGTGAATAGAGACTAAAAGCTTTGCCTCCTTTTTAAAATCATAGTCTTCCAGATTCTGACTCTCTTCCATGCACTCCTTTCTCCTGGTCACTTCTCCCAACATCAGTTCCCCAACATCAGGCAATCTTTCACCTTCATCCAAGCCGACAGTTTTGCATAAATAAAATTGTGCATGGAGACTACCAGTGACCCTCAGGGCACTTCGGATTATGTAGACACACTCATAGCCATTCATTGCTAGGATGCACCTTTGGACGTGGCAGAGAACTTTACAAATACACCTTTCATTTCATTTCACTTCATTTCAGTAAGGAATACAAAAAACACAAGGTTTTTAATTGTCCAGAAAGGGCTGGTCCAGGAAGCTAGCAGACATGTGGCTAGCTACTATCTAATAATGGAAACCATGGCTTTAAATGGGCCAGGTCACGCCAGGTCTCAGACCCAGTAGTAATTAAAAATGAACATTGAGATTTGTCCCCATTAGGCCAAATAATCCTTAACTGTAATGGCAAAATGACTGTCGATTTGTGAACAATGAATGTAAAAAGCGTTAAGGAATCCATGTCATTATGTAACTTACAGCCAGATTCATCAAGCCAAAATCGGCTCGCAAAGGGCCAGATTCTGAGAATCTGGCCCTTTGCGAGCGCTATTTTTGCATTTGGGATTCATCATCCCAAATGCAAAAATCGCAATACTAAAAATCGCTAAATTGAGAATAATTGCATTTAAGGAATCTCAATTTGAGATTCCTTAAATGCAATTCATGAACCATTTTAAAATTGCGAATTCGCAATCTGGGTCCGCTATTTACCGCGAAGTCTAACTACGTGGTAAATAGCGAAAACTTAGAAAAATGCACTTTAGTGCATTTTTCTAAGTTGTATGTTACACACACACATGTCCTTTGGACATGTGTGTGCGCAACACCAGTGTACATTACCATTTTAGGGGTGCTACAGGGTGTCCTTTGGACACCCTGGCACCCTTGAAATCGCTTCCTTATTTGCGATTCGCTAATTGCTAATCGCAAATAAGGAATGACTCCCCGTTCATTCCTATGGGCCTTTAGGCCCATAGGAATGAATGGGAAAGCCATTCCTTATTTGCGATTCGCAATTAGCGAATCGCAAATAAGGAAGCAGTAGAAATCGCAAAAAATATTGTGATTTCTACATGCATCCCGTTTTGCGATTCTTTAATAGCGATTCCTTAAAATTCACTATTAAGGACTCGCAAAACAGGACTTTGATGAATCTGGGGAATAATGCTTTACTTAGAGACATCGAAAAGCGCATGCCCTTCATTGAGGCTTATAATGTGTTTGTCTCTCTCAAATAGAAATGTAGCCAGAGTACCAAAACATGTTACCACTTGGATGCTAAGCTTCCTGCTGAATTTCAATGTAATTTCCATTGAAATGAATGGGCACTCCATGACGAGCTGAGCTCGTCATGAGCGTCCAAGGGGTTAAATGGAGGTAGTGGTTATTTTCTTTCCTATTTATTTTTCACATGTGTAATTTAATCTTGTGTTCCCTAAGAGTGTAAGTTATTTCCAGGATGTAGTGTTTCTGTGTTTTATTTTAGTTTACCATATTATTACTCTATAGTGCATACTTTCAACTGATTCGCCTCCAGGTGCTTATAACGAATCACGAATAACAGCTCGAATTGAGGCTGAAGACAGGTTACGTTTCTCACAGTGACTATCAGTGGGTCAGAAAGGTGTTCAGAATACATTGCCATCCAATCCTTGGCCTCTCTACAGAGCGCACAGAACAATTGTCAACTATTCCAATTGCAATTGTGACTATGCAAATGTGCTCTCAGAAGGCATGCAGTAATCCAATTATTGACTTGATGGAAGTAAAAGAAAATGCAGTCCTTACAGCTGAGTGGGTGCGTTGTGTGAATAGGGGGGGTGATGTGAGGAAGTGCACTCAAGAGAGAGTGAACAGAGGGTGCTGAAGAGGAAAACTATGCAGATGGAGAAGGTCGAGAGAAATAGGATATACATGTCGAACATGCGGGGAACATAACAGGAGTGATTGAGACACCATGATGATCACGAGCCCTTCCTCAGGCCCCAATAATGTTCAATTTGTAGTCTCATAATTGAAACATTTTCAAAAAAGATTTAATTATTTCAAATCAAAATTATTGTTGTTATTTATTTATCTTACAAAGGTAACAACCATTGACAAGGCCGACAGTCGTGGCTGATTTTAGAGTGTGTGTCAGTTGTTGCATTATATATGTGGATGCAATAACAGAAATCTCAGCAAGGAACCAAAACACCAGTTCGGTGGCACTCTATGAGACTCACAAAATGTATTTTAGTCACGCCTTTAATTAAATAGGACACGCCCCTCTTTGCACCCACCCCTCCCTTTTTTTAAATAAATCCACGTAACGCCTTGATGGAGACATTTATTATTTGTTGAGATTGCTTTAGGCCCCCGCTAGTGACACATGAGCATAGAATTCATGTTGCAAACGACAAAAAAAGCACAGGTGAAAGACAGGGCATTGACGACCATAACAACTAGCTCGATCAATCAATATCTAACGACTCATTCCGGGATACACATTCTAGCTACAGCCACTAATAAAGACGCAGCTGGAAGTAGAACAGAGCGACGAATGCTGGGAGGCTCTTTAGAAACTGTACAGCTGGCATCAGTCGTGGACGTCTGCGGAAGTTCTACAAATAGCTCCGAGATACACTTAGGGCTGAGTCACAAGGCCACTTTGTACAGCCTCTTCCCATCCTCGCTGACCCTCTGCTCTGTTGGTCAATCGCCAGCTTCGTGTAATGGCTGACCCCTGACGATCTGCGGAACGGCCCCGCCCCCTCCGACACAGTTGTGAACTCCCGCTCTCGCGGTAATAGGCTTTGAAACGCATCTGCCTGGCATCTGAAATGAGAATACTCCTTCCCATTGCAGGGCCCGGCTTTGATACTTCTCTATGCAGAAAGCAATGCTGTGTATGTGTCCGCCATGCCTTTCTGCAGAAACGTTATAAAATGAGCTGTAACGACTGTAAAATGTTGAATTTGAGAATCATCGCTGCCTACGAAAGAAAGCAGGAGCCTAGATTTAATTATTGATAGCAATTAGTGCACAGCAGCCAAACACCATCTGCTTGCTGGCTGAAATATAACTCCATCTCACCCTGACTCATGCTCTCCACCGGATCCACAACTTACAGTTCATTGATTTTTTTTTCTCTCTGTGCAGAATGGATGTCATTTGCCATAATCATTATTGTTGATTTAAGTAACTAGCAAGTCCATTTATATACATTATAAGTATGCCTGCACTGACCAGGTGAAGTTTCCATTTTTTCAACAAGAGCAAATGGCCATTTAACCTCACCTTCCAGCTTGGCCAGCGGCTATTAGTACATTCTAATTTTGTATTTTATAAAGTAAAATATATTTTGTCCCGCAAACAATGTTACTCTTTACTCACACATAGTGGACTCGAAAGTTTAGTAGGTACTTTAAAGAAGCATAAGAACAAAGAGAAGTAGCTATAAGTTGCACGGGTTAATAATTAATAAAACAAATAGAACCATGCCTGCTAATCATGCAACATTCAGCAACTTGCTAATTCATAACCTTTGGTGGTATCAGTAGAGATATCACAAACTCTCCAAAATGATGGGTTTCCATCTCCATGGCTCATAAGGACAGTCAGAAGCTTTAATATCCATATCGTCTTTATCTTAAACCCAAGTAAGGTAGTGCAGATTTAAGAAAGTCATCATAGGTCCAATTCTTGTTTTGTGCTCCTATCTTTAGCTTAGCTACGTGAAGTCTAGTGTGGACCCACCTAGAAAGTTGGGCAACACCCAAAAACTCATAGGTTTGTTGTTATTCATCAACAATATGTAGGAGTTTTCTGTGCTGCAAATGCATATAGATGTATTCCTATCTTTCCCATAGAGAGATAAAAAGTAACAATCTTTGGTGTAGAGAAGTCGCTTGTTCTGATTGTCCACCCCATATTTTTTGCAATTTCAGGACCATAATGTTTGTGTTTTTTGTGAAAAAAACACAATAACATTTACGATGATGATGATTTTTTATAACTTTAGTGGAAAGTAGCTATACAAATATACTTTGTGCTGCCTGAGTTAACCTGGCTCAGAACCAGTTATGCTACTTGTCTCGCATTGAGAGGTTTAATACCCATTCCATTCTTGAGTTAATCACCTTGCTCTCTCACCTTGGGTAGCCGGGGTCTTGTCAACAACTGGCCACTTTACAGGAATTAGCCATCTACAAGGGGTACACCAACAGTTGGCTGAGCAAAGGATAATTCAATGTTGGCTATTTTGATTTGGAGATTTAAAACGGGGTTCGCAAGAACTTCTCCAAGTCATACTCTGGGCCCTCCTAGTCTCTCTGGATCCAGTCCCATCATGGTGAAAAGAGTTCTAAGCATAAGAAAGGGAGAAGAATATATCCATATAACAGTGAAATCGTCTAGGGAGTGCCATGATCCCTTCTGATGGAAGTAAGGCTTAGAATTTAGGAAGGGCTTGCACAGCTAATGAAAACAAGAGAAGTTAAGGCACTGTTGAACTCTGTGGCATGCTTCCAGAGATAAACGCTGTCTGTACCACTCAGCGTGATCCGAAAGAGACTACTACACAGCTCGCCCCATTGGATGAAGACTCCCTGGTGCACAGCACGAAGATTGACTAAAGAGTCTACAGCATCATATATAGTTCATCAAAAGTTGAATCCATAAGTTCAAGAAAATCCAAATATTTTTAATTCGTATCCATTGATATCAAGAACAGTTCATTAATGCTCATGAGAGCTCAAACATCATCCACAAAAATGAAAATGTCATCCAATCATAAATACTCCCAATGCATTTCGGGCAGATGACACGCCCTTCCTCAGGGGACAGCTCTACAAACGTAAAAGAAAACAGCCTAATGTCACAAATGTGTACATATTACACTTCAATTTTCACTATATCTGGCAAAAAAGTGTTATGCTGTGAACCATAAATTAAATAAGTGAAAACCCATTAATCATGCGTGATGCGTGACGCCAACCAAACATATGCAGGTGGAGCACTGCTCACAAAGAATGTGAATAACCCAGAAAATCTAAATTGCAGGTAAAAATCTTGAACATGCTGAATGCAAATTAATCAAAAGGTCTCAGACGCGACTTCACCCGAGTGTGAAAAGGACTCTAAAAACGTGTTGCATAGTGACAGAAATAGCCCACAAATAAATAACCAATGTACTCGATACTCACGGGATGATTACATCCGTGACACGTTGTGGTGAAAAGCTGTAAGAATATATAACGTCGCATTAAAACCACACGCGGTAAACAAGGACCCATATGTACACGATAGATTCGGTCCTCAGTAGAGGTACTCACTGTTAATACTGAACGTGAACTCCCTCGACAAGCTGCAAAGTGGAAACCTCCCGCATGCGAAGATCCCAGAAAGGTTAATACGGAAGTGGGTTAGTGAAAAAATAATGTGTGTAATCAAGATAGAAAAAGGATTGTGCTCAATCTTAGGCGGGCGCCATCTTTGAATGGTGTAATAAACAGGAAAACTCAAGCAATACAACAAGGATGTACAAAGACTAATTCGTCATCTGCCCGAAATGCATTGGGAGGATTTATGATTGGAAGTAAGGCTTAGTCATTTTTAATTTTGAACTTCTAGGAATGTTTACAGTAAAGCGAAGACGCTGTTCTGTAAAAGGAGGTTTACATATGGGAAGAACACAGATAGGATTGGGTAGAAATAATTCCCCAGTGGCTACTGCACATGGTGGTATTGGGAAGACTACATCTGAAGAAGGCCCTTCTGGAAGAAAGGCCCTGAGTCATTCTGACATATAGAGACTGGAACTATCCTGAAAGAATGTTGCCCTCAGTTAGAGAAAAGTGGGAGCTAGTAATTTTCCAACCCCCAGAAGACCAGTACATGAAGCTGACATGTGCCAAAGGACATCAAACTCTAGATGGGCAAGGAACCCGGCATGGTCCCACATTAAAAACAGGTTCGACAGGACTTACAGTAAATTTATCTGCCCCTCTATTGCCCTGCTGAGCTATAGTTTCTAGCCTTGAACTGCAAGAGGATTTTGATAACTAAAAAAGTTACTACGTTTAAAGGTAAACTCTTGGACTGGTGCAAGTTGACAAAGTGACCTTGTTGGTTATGAAAATCAGTTTTCCCTCTCAGAGCTTTAGGCGACAAAAACCATAGGCTTCAGCAGGAGCTAGACAATGATGTATCCAGCTTGAGGGGCGTTTGCCAGTTCAGCATCAGCCCTTACTCACTGAAGGACTTTGATCTCCAAATTAAGTGCAAAGTAAAACGTTTTGGGCATCATTACTGTGAGAAGTTGGCCTGGCATATGCTGTCCACTATTCTAGTGGGCACCTTGCACCAGTCCAAACGACCCTTATCAATGGTAGGTTTAAAGACAACCTATATAGAAAGCTAAACTCAGCAACACAGGGTTAATTAGTTATCAGAGAAAAAGCTATCCTAGTAGCAGCTAGGGAGAGAAGCCTTCAGGCTAAGTCTTGAAGGAATGTAAAGCAGCTTGTTATACCAGTTAATAATCTCATGAATGACCAAATGAAAGGAGAACTACACCAGGTATATATATAAAATATATGTATTTATTCTAAACACATCCCTCTAGTCTCTTTATGAGGCTAGTGGCAAAAGTACATTCAGTAAACTTATTTAACACACAGTAAATTAGCACAATATATATTGAGCCCTAGGGCCATACCAAACCATATACCAAGTGAGTGATATAAGAACCACGACTGACATAGATACAAGGCCTAGAGCCTTTAGAACCACTGGGGCCACCAGGAAACACCCAAGCTAGTGACACAGGGGACCCACGGGGGGGCGCATGCAGTGTCTAAACACAGCCGCGAATCACCATTAACTTCAATAGGGAAAGTCACGGTTGGAAAATTACAGATTAAGGACACTTAGAAGAGGACTTGGAGCAAACCCCTTTAGAACTAGGAGTTTCTAGAGTCAACACCCAGGAGAGCACCGGAGTACTTGAGTTACCTCACCCAGGGAAGCCGGGTGCATAGGTGTCTTTTCGTATAGGGTTTCGTCATCGATTTCAATGGCGAGCTGCTGAAAAATGCTGCAGACGACCAAGTGGAAAGTTTCCGGGGGGATCCAAGGGTGGATCAGAGATCTGAAGAACCTGAATTCAGAGAAGACAGAGTCTGGGTCACTTGCCCAACAAGCCTTGGCAACAGCAACCCACGCAGGAAGCAGAGATTGGCTTTGGTGCAGACCAGCAGGGTCTGAGGGATTCATCCTTTGGAGGGGAGTCAGGGCATGTCTGGAGCAACCAGGAAAGCCCAAGAAACAGAAGAGTTACCTTCGTGGGGACGCACCAGTCGACGAAGCAGGGATTGCGAAGGGGCCTCAAGCAGAAATGCTACAAGCAGCCTCACGGAACACTCGTGGAGTGTAGGCCCACAATCTTTGGTGCAGATGGTGCACGGGGCTTGGACTATAAATAGCTCGATGCACAACTTCAGGAAATCTCGGGAAGTGGATGCACTAGCAAATGTGCACAGTGTCCAGGAGTTCCGGTCCCACATCACTCGTGAGGACTGCGGGTCTCAGCTTTGCTGGGATCTCGTGTCGGCCTCTGAGAAGTCTAGAAGTCCATGTTCTGAATTGCAAATCCATCGGGATCCGGCGGGAGCCTTGGAAATGCAAGATGCTTCTTTGGTGCCTGTTTGAACAGGGGATTCACTTCTTGACCCCAAGGGAGATTCTTCCGTCTTCTAGTCGATGTAGAATGTTGAAGTTTCAGGATATATGTTGCAGAGTTTCGTCCAGGTGTAATCTGAAGTCCTAAGGCCTGGGGTCCCATACTTATACTAAGTTAGGAGGTTGGACATACTCTGGGGACCCAAATATGGGAGAATCCAGGGAGGGAGGTGGCTCCACCCCTTTCCCTTTGTCCACTTTCACACCAGAGCAGGGGCTGAGTGCCCCTGCAACTGGTTTGAACTGTGATATGCACAGGGACACCAAGTGTGCCCCCAGCACTGTCTGAAAAGCATTCTATGAATGCAGCCATCCACTAAAGCCTGTCTGGGAGGTGGTTACACCTACCTGTGACCGGAAACCTAGTGTCCAGGCCTCTCCTGCCAGAGTTTCGTCCAGCAGCAGGAGGCCAGACTCGTGTTTGTGGCTACAGCATCCATTTTGTGACGCTGGGGCTCTTTAAAACTATTACCGGTTAGGTCAGTGTGAACATGTCTCTCCCTCTGAAGGGTGGAATTCTACCCTTGCAGCCAGGACTGGCCAGGGGGTAGGATTCCAAAGTGTTTGACACCAAACACGACATGTTTCCATGCAGCCACTCCAAAGTTAGCATTTACAGTGAGGTTATAATACACTTAAGAGTATATGGTCTGGTTGCATCACAGAACAGCTACAGAGAATAGATTCCGAATGCTGCAGAGGGGTTCTGCTCATGCATGGGCACCCTCTCACACAAAACCAAGCACTCTGCCTTCAGGATTGATAAGGCCTGCCATAGGAGTGACTTATAGGTTTATATGTGTCAGTGATTAAAGGTAGATATAGGTAACCTATGTCTTAGTAAGGGGCGCATGCACCACCTTACCCAGGCTGCAGTAGCAGACCTGTGGTGCCATTTTGGAAGGCTTCCCAGGGGTGGCATAATACATGCCTCAGCCTCTTATAGGCCTCTGGGGTACCTATGCCCTTAGTACCTAAGGTACCATATACTAGGCACTCACAAGGGTAACCCAGTAACCAAACTGGAGTGTCCCTAATGTACATGCAATCATTTTAGAGAGGAAGCAGCTAGGCTGAGGTCCTGGTTAGCAGGGCCCCAGCCAAACTAAAGTCGAAAAACAGTGAAACAGCAGCAAAAAGTGGGGGTAACCATAGTAAGCAGATCCTACTCTCCTACAATTACGATGGCCATGGGACCACCACTGACAGGCCATCAGTGGCGGTTCAACTGACAGACAACCCTTTGGGATGACCGCCTAATTACGATGCAGGCGGTTTGGCCCTTGACGGTCAGGGGATGGACTGCTGCCTCCGACAAGATCTACTGATTCTGATGGGGCAGTGGTCGGAATCGTCATACTGAATGGAGGCGATGCTTGCTCAGGAACCACCATCAGGATCACAATATGCTTTTCCCCCAGACCTTTCATGGCAGACCCACTGCCATGAAAAGGTAGCCAGAAAGGGGCTTTAGGGAACCAAGTAGGACCCCTGTCCCCATGGGGCACATATATTGCACCCACACACATTCATCGGTGGGTCTAATGAAATCGATAGAGGCAGCATTCATGAATTTTATATGGCAATATGGGAGAATCAGGCAAGCCATGAAATTTAGGTCTTTCCCGCAGGAAAAGGGTGGTTTGGCGATTCCCAATATTAGGCTGTATCATTGGGCTTGTTTAGTAAGTCAGAGGGCAATTCTATTTGACACTCCTAGTAGCCCGACCGGTACGGTATCTGGTAGACAGACTCTTCCTTCCATTTATGAATTGATGTTGGGCAGAAATGCCTTAGGGCTTTTGTTGCAAAAAACTGACAGGTGGTATTACAAAAAAATGCGTTATAAGATAATGGACAGTGCCTGCGAGGTATGGAAGCTGATATAACGAACGCTGGCAGTCCCAAGAATAAACTTTTATGCTCCCCTGTGGAATTCTAGTATATTCCCACAACTTAGTTATGATAGGTTGGGGAAATCTTGGGAGCAGCAAGGTGTTAGAAGAATAGGAGATATATTTGAAGAGGATCAATTGATGGGATTCATTACTATCCAGCAGAAATTTGGCATTCATGCAAATCAAAGATTTAAATACTTACAAATATAAAATACTCTTGGGTATTATGCCACAGATCTCTCCAGGGGGTAGAATTAACATGATTGAGTATCTATTAACTGGAGTAACGAAAATTGGAATGGTCTACGGCTCTTTATTATTGAGTCTACAAGATGATCTTGAAAAATTTGAGGTCTCTTGGATGATGAAATTAAACAATCCGGATGTAGATCTGTATAAAGCACTGGAATTAGCTAGGAAATTGTTCTGCTTCACAAATTTAAGAGCCCAACACTATAAAACCATCTTCAACCTTTATTTTACACCTGCCAAACCATTGACTGGGGCAAGAGGGAGGATGACAAGTGTCCAAGATGTCTGGAGGGGCCTGCTAATCTGTACACATGTTTCATCACTGTGATAAACTAGGTGTAATTTGTTCGGAAATCGAGAAGTTTTGGGAGGGGCTGCTAGGTACTAAGATCAACCTATCCCCTACCCTAATGATTATAGGAACTGATAGCAATCTGGGCCTCAGTAAGGACGAGGAAGCCTTTGTTTTTATTTCTGTGGCAGACACTGAGGATATTACTGGCGGCTGGCTAGAGTCCTAGGGATCCATAATATCGAATGCTCTTTATACTCTTGTAGGGCTGAAAGATGAGGGAGTTGGGGATGAACATCTTGGCCTCTCTCAAGGGGTGGAGGGACTCTCACCTGTTTGAAAGTGTGAGGGTTGAAGATTATACACTGATTTGTGCGGAAAAAGCCCCTCTTAAACAATAGAATGGTATACATTTTAATGGATCTTGAAATCTGCATGATGTTTTATGTATATCAATTAACTGCTGCTCAAGTAATGGTAAAATGCCACAATATATTTATACGGAAGATTTTTTATACATTTTATAAATCTGTGTAGTATGGGTTTTAACAGATCAAAGTATGAAGTGTATTTATTACTGCTGTTCCAGGTATTTAATAAAAACTTATAATAAAAAATAATTAAAAAAAGGAATCTAACCATTTTGACACATCTGTAGGAACCTCTGTCTCTTATCATAGGAGGGACACCTCCCAGGAGAAGAGAGAGAACCAGCTGAGGTTTGAATAAGCCCAACTAGAGATAAGGAAACAAAGAGCAGCCTTAGAAAGGTAGTCCCTGGAGCTTGAAAGAGCATGAAAAAAGTTGGGACTAGAGTCCCATGGTGGCAGCAATGTCCCTAGTGGTAGGAATAGGTCTTATGACCATAAAACCTTGAGCAAGATTGTCCCTCCCTACAAGAGTGGGGATGACATCCACAAATGGATAACTGCACTGGAGAAGGCCTGCAAAGTACAGAAGGTACCCCAGGAGAAGTGGGCAGAACTCTTGTGGCTCTCCTTTGCAGACAAAGATAGAGTCAAGCTCCTCACTGTCAGAGAAGAAGATGCTGATAATTACAAAGTCCTGAAGAGTGCTCTAATAGTTGGGTTTGTCCTAACCACTGAGCAGTATAGAATACAGTTCAGAGACACGCAAAAGACACAGACTCAGGACTGGGTTGACTTTGTAGATTGTGCTACTAAGGCTCTGGAGGGCTGGTTACTCTGCAGTAAAGTGTGTGATTACACAGGATTGTACAACTTGATCACGAGGGAGCAGATCCTTAATCAGAATCAGCTGTTGCATCAGCACCTGGTAGACTCTGAACTGACCTCTCCCGAAGAATTGGGAAAGAAGACATACAAATGGGTCAGAATCAGGGTGAAGCAGAAGGTACAGAACCAAGGTGGTGACCAGAAGAAGCAGGATCCTAATAAGGGTGGGGAGAAAGGTAAAGGCCAGAAGTCTTCACAAGGCCCCCAAAAATGTTCTAATGCTGGGGATTCCCAATCTTCCAAAAAGATAGGCTTAAAGAAACCATGGTGTAAAATCTATAAACAGAATAGCCATTGGACCCGTGACTGTAACAAGTCAACAGAATCAACTCCAGCCACCATTGCCTCTAAGGCAACTGTTCCCCCTAGTTCATCTCCAAGTGGTGGTACTCAGCAGAAGGGTGTAGTAGGGTTAACCGTGGGCACTGAGATGGACTCTGGCCTAGTCAGAGCACCAACCCAGGCTGTCCTGGTCTCTGATGGAGGCATGGATATGTCCTCCTCTGTGAGCCCAGTAACTTGGGCAAGTGCAGACAGCAGTCTTGGATCAATGGAAAAGAGGCTTTGGCCTCCTGGAATACAGGGGCAAGTGTCACTATGGTGACCCAATACCTTGTGGACCCTGCTAGTGGCACCCATAAGATTTATTGGGATGATGGACTCCTGTATTCAGAGAGTAGAGACCCCAAGCCTGGTGTAGCCAGGAGGTTGATAATACCTTTAAGGTTCAGGGGCTTCCTATTGACACTAGCCCATGATATTCCTTTAGCAGGACACCTGGGCCAAAACAAGAATTGAGACAGAATTGTCCCTCACTTTCATTGTCCCCCCCACATGTCTGAAGACACAAAGGAGTTTTGTCACTCCTGTGTCACCTGTCAAGCCAGTGGTGAGGCAGGTGGTACCACAAAGTTCCCCTGATACCAGTACCTGTGGTGGGGATTCTCTTTGAGAGAGTGGGGATTGACATTGTTGGACCAATGGATCCTCAGACAGCATCTGGGCAGAGGTTTATCCTAATGGTGGTGGCCCATGCCACTAGGTACCCAGAGGCAATTCCCCTTAGGACTACTACAGCACCTCTGTTGGCAAGAGCCCTCTTGGGAGTGTTCTCAAGAGTGGGTTTCCCTAAGGCGGTAGTATCTGACAGAGGTACAAACTTTATGTCTAGCTACTTGACTGCAATGTGGAAGGAGTGTGGAGTGAATTACAAATTCACCACCCTCTGTCACCCACAATGCATTGGTTAAGTTGAAAGATTCAACAAAACCTTAAAGGGTATGATCAAGTGTCTCCCAGAAAAGCTTAGGCGGAGATGGGACACCCTACTACCCTGCCTTTTATTTGCATACTGGGCGGTTCCTCAGAAGGGGGTTGGCTACAGCCCTTTTGAACTTCTGTTTGGGCATCCTGTAGGAGGCCTATTGTGTCTGGTGAAGGAGGGATGGGAGTTACCTCTCAAACCCTCTAAACAGGACATAGTGGACTATGTACTTGGTCTCCGCTTCAGGATGGCTTAGTATATGAAAAAGGCAACTAAAAACCTTAAGGCTAGCCAGGAATTAAAGCCTGGCATGACCAAAAGGCTGTACTGAATGTTTATCAGCCAGGACAGAAAGTGTGGGTATTGGAGCCTGTGGCCCCAACAGCTCTCCAAGATAAGTGGAGTAGACCCCACACTATGTTTTAACAGAAGGGAGAGGTTACCTATTTGGTAGACCTAGGAACCCCCAGGAGCCCCCATAGGGTGCTTCATGTCAACAGACTGAAACCATATGTTGACAGGGCAGACATGGGCTTGCTCATGGCTACTGATGAGGTACAGGAGAAGGAGAGTGACCCTCTCTCTGACCTGCTCTCACAGAACCCTGATGATGGGTCAGTGGATGATGTAGCCTTGGCAGGCAGCCTCACTGTTCAGCAGCAAACTGATTGCAGACAAGTGCTCAGTCAGTTCAGACATATGTTCTCTCGGACTCCAAGTCAGCCCACCTGGTGCACTCATGAAGTGGACACTGGGGACAGTCTGCCTGTTAAAAATAAGATTCACAGGCAACCTGATCATGTCAGGGACTGTATCAGGACAGAAGTCCAGAAAATGTTGGATTTGAGAGTTATTGAACTCTCAGATCGCTTTTGGGCTAGTCCAGCGGTCTTGGTGCCAAAGCCTCACACTCAGGGTGGTAAGAGAGAGATGAGGTTTTGTGTTGACTACAGAGGTCTCAATGCAGTCACTAGGGCTGATGCCCATCCAATCCCAAGAGCAGATGAGCTTATAGATACTTTGGCCTCAGCCAAGTTTCTGAGCACATTTGATCTTACAGCTGGCTACTGGCAGATCGGATTAGCTGATGATGTAAAGTCAAAGACAGCATTTTCAACCCCTAGTGGACACTATCAATTTGTAGTAATGCCCTTTGGTCTGAAGAATGCACCTGCCACTTTTCAAAGGTTGATGAACAGAGTCCTAACAGGCCTGGAAGACTAATGCGCAGCATATCCAGATGATATTGCTGTCTTTAGCTCCACCTGGGAGGATCACCTGGTCCACCTGAGAAAGGTTTTGGAGGCCCTGCAGAAGGCAGGCCTAACTATCAAGGCTACTAAGTGCCAGATAGGGCAGAGTCAGGTTGTGTACCTGGGCACCCTTGTAGGTGGAGGTCAGGTCCAACCTTTGCAGAGCAAAATCCAGACTATCATGGACTGGGTTGCTCCAACTACCCAGACTCAGTTCAGAGCTTTCTTGGGCTTGACTGGGTGCTACAGAAGATTTGTCAAGGGGTATGGTTCCATTGTGACACCTCAGAATGACAACTTCTAAAAGAATGGCAAAGAAAGTTCAGTGGACAGTTAGCTGTCAAAAAGGCATTTGATGACCTGAAGCAGGCCATGTGCACTGCACCAATTCTGCAAAGTCCTGACTACTCCAGAGAATTCATTGTCCAAACAAATGCATCTGAGTTCGTGTTAGGGGCTGCCTTGTTGTTCACGGCAGAGACATTACGAATGGCTTTGGACCAAGGGAAGAAGGCCGTCTTGATTTTACTCGACCTATCGGCGGCCTTCGATACGGTCTCACACCCTATTTTGGTGGACCGTCTGGGTAAAGCAGGTATAGGAGGAGTGGTTGGCATGGCTAAAAAATTTCCTCACCCAGAGACGTCAGATCACAGTATTAGGCGACTTCAAATCTGAAGAAAAAATTATCAGCTCAGGAGTCCCGCAGGGTTCAAGCTTGAGCCCGGTACTCTTTAATCTTTATATGGTACCCCTGATCGAGCTGATCGCCTCTTACCAGATTGACACCATCTCGTATGCTGACGATACTCAGCTGATTCTGGTGATGGACAGGGAGCTTTCGGGAGCCGAGGAAAATCTGCAAAGCTGTCTTACGGCTACATTTGAGTGGATGAAGAACAATCACCTCAGATGTAACTCAGGGAAGACAGAAATATTACCCTTCGGTTCCCATAATTTCTTCTCCCCCAAACAGTGGTGGCCGGAAGGGGCGGAAGCCCCGCCCAGCACCATCTCCGCTGCACGAAACCTGGGTATTAAATTTGACGACCAACTATCGTTTAAGCAACAAGCGGTGGGTGTGGCTGGCTCCTGCTTTCAGATTATTAAATCTCTGAAGAAGTTCTTTGATCTTCTCCCCCTTGCAGCCAGGAAAACAGTGGCAGTGGCTTTGATAACATCCAGACTGGACTACTGCAATAGCCTATATGCAGGTACCAACAAAGCTGTTCTTAACAGGCTGCAAATAGTCCAGCATGCTGCTGCCCGCCTGGTACTCCACTGGCCGAGAAGATCATCTGCATCCACCGTGCTTAAGATCCTACACTGGTTACCCATTTATAAGCGGGTCTTATTTAAGGTACTGGTGATCACTTTCAGAGCCTTTCAGTCTCAGGGCCCAAGATATCTGATCAATGGCTTTAAACGCTATCTGCCAGCACGTTGCTTAAGGTCTGCCAATCACAACCTTTTGGTAATTCCTAGATTTAGATTAGCCACGAGAGGGGGGAAATCTCTCTTCGTACGAGGAGCCTGGAACAAACTGCCAGTGCAACTTCGGTGTATAACCAAGGAGAGTGAATTTAGGAAACTTTTGAAAACTTGGATCTTCTCACTCCCAGATGTGGTCTGTAGGGCACTAGTGTAAAGGAGTAAGCTGTTGAAGTTGCCTTCTGTTCACCAACCTTTTCCAGATGGGTTGGGTGCTGAGCGCCAAGATGCTCCTCGGAGCGATAGCAGCGCTATATAAGTGCGATTTTACATTACATTACATTATGGCTAAAACAGATTTTTTTTTTTTGCAGAGTTTTATATAGCGCGAACTAGACCCGAACTGAATCAGGTATCAGAGCGCTTTACATAGCACCAGTTACGTTTACATGAGGGCACGGGGAGATTAAGTGATGTGCCCAGAATCACAGGAGGTTTTAGACGTCGTTACCGAGACTCGAACCCAGGTCCCCAGGTCCGAGGTCGAGCGCCCTAGCCGTTAGGCCAACTCCTCTCTCCTCTCTCCAGATGAAGGGTGAAAACCCCAAACTATTGAAGTGGTCCATTTCCCTACAGGGCATGGACTATACAGTGGAACACAGACCTGGGAGTAACCATGCAAATGCAGATGGACTCTCCAGGTATTTCCACTTAGAACGTAGTCAAGGTTAGTTTAATGTCCCTGCGTTTGGGGGGGGGTTTGCAGGAGAGTAGGATCTGCTTACTATGGTTACTTTTTGCTGGTGTTTCACTGTTTTTCAACTTTCGTCTGGCTGGGGCCCTGCTAACCAGGACCCCATCCCAGCTGCTTCCTCTCTAAAATGATTGTATGTACATTAGGTACACTCCAGATTGGCTACTGGGTTACCCTTGTGAGTGCCCAGTATATGGTACCTTAGGTACTAATGGCATAGGTAGCCCAGAGGCCTACCAGGGGCTGAAGCATGTATTCTGCCTCCCCTGGAAAGCCTTCCAAAATGACGGCCTTTTTCAGGGCAGCAGCACAAGCTACAGCATTATTGACCACTTTTCACTCCGCCAGCCTTGCGTGCACATTGTAATTGGGTGGTGGTAGCTCCGACGTCTTGTCGGGCGGTCCCCTGTCCAAGGCGATGAGTCCGACCACCATCGTAATGTGCCCCATAGTTAGGGACAAATTGCTTGGTATATCCAACCTTAGCTCTTTTGTGCTTGACCTGAAATTGCACCTTGAATCTTGTACACCGCAAACTGATGTTTTTCAGTGGACTTTTACTATTTTTAGATGCTTTTGCCATAAAATTCAAAATTAATATCACAGCTTTTCCTCTGATTTTATTTGTTTTGGTGTATTTCTGCCTAACGTATTTTTTTCTTAACGCAAAATAAGAAACATTCCTAGATGGTCGTCTTGGTGTTCATTCACCATTAATTTTCAGGCAGTTTTCTATGCTGGAAATAAATGTAGAGTTACTCCTGGGCAAGTTAAGATTAAGTGTGAAAAGCCCTAAAATCTTTGGGAATGTGTTTCTACACAGGAAATTTTCTTTCCCAGTAGAGGAAGAAGAAATGAAAAATCAAACATTGGCAAAGCCGGCGGATAAGTCTTGCTGTGGCACCGGTTTGCTTTGCCAATGTGGTTCTGGTTTTTCCATTGTTTATGGCAAAATCCTTTGTAAGTTGGTCACCACACATTCCTACTCATGCACACGCATCACAGACACATACTGAAACGGTGGTTATATGATTTCACAAAAACTATTCCAAAATGGTCATCGTGAGTACTCAAACGCTTTCAGGTGTGGAATTTGTAGTGCAAAATCAGGCGCCACAATTCAAAGCTAGTTATATGTTGAAAAAACACACAGGGGCAGATTTATGTTGCCTGACGCATCTCTGCAAATCAGCAGAGATGCGCCAGGAAAGATACGGCACGCAAGTTTATCCTTGCGCCACCCCTGATGCGCTGCATTTATAATGCAAAAAACACAGAAAAAGTGCCTGCACCCTCCTTATTTGTTATGACACTGATATTTCAATTGAGACCAAAACAATACTTAATTGCGTTCGGTCAGGTACCTTAATTTGTACCACACATTTTTTTATTTTTTAGCAAAACTTGAATGTTCCTGGGACTTGACGTTGTCTTTGATAATCGTGAAGTAGATCTTTGGTTGAGAAAACAATAATCGAAATGTCTAATGTTTAAATGTTTATTTGGATGTTTGTTGTTTAATTTGTGAATATATTTGTGTTGTATGAAATGTATATATATATGTGTGAAAAGTAAGTCAAACGTTAATGTGTATTCATTTTTCTGCCTAAAAAACGTATGAAATTTTGCTAAAAAATGTGTGGTACAAATTAAGGTACCTGACCGAACACAATTAAGTATTGTTTTGGTCTCAATTGAAATAACAGTGTTATAACAAATAAGGAGGGTGCAGGCACTTTTTCTGTATTTTTTTATATTTATAAGGGTCCAGCCGCCCCCGTCCAGTTTAAAGGATCTAACTCCCTTGGGTTACAAAAGCATTTATAATGCGGCGCACCATGGCGCAGGAATGAACAGATGCGTGTCGCATCTAGGGCGTGAAGTTGGCGCAGTGCTGAAGTTGTGTTGCATGCGGCACGCAACTCCAGCACTTTTCCAACTTGCCCTATCTGTAACGTGGTGCGTCAAGCCTTACACCTGCTTCAAGCAGGTGCAGGGTTTTGACGCATCAGCGTTGGTAAAGGAAGATTTCACTGAGTCACTTTTCAGGGGTGTTTCTGCGATGGAACGCTCCCCCTGCGTGGAAACGCCCACATGAACCCTGACGCAGGTTTCATGTGGCGCAGGCCCTTTACAACGTGACGCATCTCCCAGATGCGTCCCGTTGTAAATACCCCGCACAATGGTGCATCTTTTGCGCCGCCGCTGTGTCACAAAAGTGACGCAACGGCGGCGTAAAAGAGGCACAAGGGGCTTGTAAATCTGCCCCGTAGTAATTCCTGTTTTCCTGTAAAGCTATGGCCACCCCAAAAAATAAACATGTTGTACTAAATATTGTTTTCCTAGAGTTAGGAAATCGATAAGAGAAACTGAAAAGCTAGTACTTCTTGTTGAAAAAGCTCTTGTAATACTGCTTTGTGACATATTTTTGCCACAGTCTCGTGTTCTGGCATCAGGCGCTGTGAAATCACACTCAGTTGTAATAAGATAGGACACGTGGGCAGTTAGGTAATTTTCTTATTACAGGCAACCAGTGATATCAGACTTAGACTGTATAAAGACAATGAGAGGCAGGTGTGTTTTTGTTTTCATCCACTGAATGTAGGCTGCCATGTATTACATAACCTGTGAACCAATCAGGTGAATGCTCGAATAGATGAAAATCTGAAAGTGGATGACGTGCGCTACATGGTCACAGTGTGCTAGCAAAGCAGTTCCTGGAATGAAAAGTGAATGCGCTCAAATTACAGAGCCACTGTCGGAAGACGAGGAGGGAAGCTGCTTGGCTAACGTGGCTCACCAGGGACTTAGAGGCGAACACCA
Source organism: Lissotriton helveticus (assembly GCF_964261635.1). Lineage (NCBI taxonomy): Eukaryota > Metazoa > Chordata > Amphibia > Caudata > Salamandridae > Lissotriton > Lissotriton helveticus. The sequence goes on from NW_027611932.1 coordinate 242,163, forward strand.
GCCATCTAAAACCCTGGTTTCAGCACGAGCCTCTCCTTTCTCGGGCAAACCATCGCTTGACTCCATCAATGTCTGGCCTTCAGCTGCCTTCTATATCTGGAGCTCTGCGTCCCCTGATGGAAGAAGGCTTTCCCTAGGCAGGAACAATGCCACTCACCCGCTTCCCAGAACACTCGCAATAAACGTGACCCTTGAGCTCCGACCGCTCAGACCTGCGTGCATTAGTAAAAAATGCATTATTTAGAGACGTCGAGAAGCGCGTGCACTTCATTGAGGTTTTTAATCTGTTGGTCTCTCTCAAACGGGAATGTAGTCAGGGAACCTAAGCATGTTTAACTGGAGGTATTGTTTTTTATTTCTTTCACTGAATGTCACACATGTGGGTCACCAGCTCACAAATAGAATGCATTGCATACGCAAAAAAACAGTCCAGGGGCAGGCGCCTCATAGCATAGGGCATTCTCATAGAGTCCAATATTTTTTAAGCCATATATGTAGATGTCACCATAGATTTTCCTGATTTTATTTTGTTTTTCTTAATCACTATAGCGGGCCATAAGGTGATGAGAGCAAGTTTATTCTCATATAACCTGAAGGCAGAAATATTCTTTGTATATATTCCATCAGGGCTTTAAGTGGGATGAAAAAACTGGGGGTGAGGGGGCTCTCAAAGGGGCGTGGCCAGTGTGATTAAGGGCGTGGCTTTAAGAAACTTGCGCTAAAAATCTGTGTTTAGCATAGTGTGCCACCCGACTTGTATTTTGCTGTTTCTGTCATTGCATCCAGATATGCGAGGCAACAAGTAACATTATACCTGCAAGTAAGGACTATGGGCTTTGTCAATGGTTATTAGTTGCATGATATATAAGTTGCAACTATGGCTTGTTACATATAATATTGAAAACGCTTCCAAATAAAGCCCTGGTGACCCTACCACAATGTTGCTGCTCTTGCATTTCAGAAACAGAAGGGAAATCCAGAAAGAAAATGACTTCCCTTCCCCCACAACACTCACCTGGCATGACGTCATGCCGTAACTTCTCCACTTGTGAGAAGTGAGCAGTGTGGGCAGCAGACATCGATGTGCTTGTTTTCTCGAAATGGGTCTCTATCGCACTGTTTTTCCGGACTGCAGTAACTGTTGTCACTGCAGTCCGAAAAAAAACGGACCGCCTGTGCCAGGGCTCAAAACAGAGCCTGAAAGACCCGTTTAGAGGCCCCATTTAAAAACACTGATGGTGCTCAGACCCCTTGAGACCCGGCATACTTAAAGCCATGTATTCATTTATGTATTCATCTAAGAGTTTTGCGAAGCACAAACATGCACCTTTGAGCGGTGTCGTTACCCGACTGCAGCCGATCCCCTTCGAAGCAAATCAACAGACTGAGGCAACACACCACAATAGTAAACTCTACACTCTAAACCCACCCACTCCCCCTCCTCCCTCCGAAGTCACAGAGAATTATACATCTCCGTTGTAGCTGTGCATGTTCCTTTCAACATCCCATATCACTGGCGTTTTTATGTTATCCATCTCGTTATGTTATGCTTGGTAGGGTTATTATGTATGTTATGCTACCGTTTGCTGTGTTGTGCTATGAAGTGTTTATTGTGTTATTTTACTCTCTGTTCTTATGTGATGCCACTCTGTGCTATCTTATGCGGCTAGAGTGTGTTATGATATGTAATCTATGATATGATATACTGGTCTGGTTTGTTGTTATATGCTAGGGGGTTGTATGTTATACTGTGGTATAATATATAGGATTCTGCAATCTCTGTATAAAAAGCCTGTCTCTCATTTCTTTATGATCGGCGCCTTGTGACACATCCAGTTGACGATTACAAAGAAATTACATTTGAAGTCAACTATAATAACTTTTTACAGCCGAATTCTGATCTCACAATACAATAGCCAGCAAACAGGGAAAAGTAAGGTCAAGTCACAGAGCAGATGTTTAAAGCAACACAATGAAATGTTGCTTTTCTTTCTTCTACTTTGTTTTTCTAGTTGTACATGGAAAGAGGATATTTATGGCAATATGCTTATTTCTTACACTTCTAAGGTCGTTATAGAAAAGTTAGAATTTTTACGTATGTTTTTTGTGTATTTTAAATGATCTGTATTAATCTGATTCCAATACTGAGTCTAATAAATTAACTGGGGACAAGCAGGGAAAAGCACGCTAGGGTACGGACCAGTTAATGTTTTTAGTTCTTTTAATGCTTCAATAACTGAATATTTTAACAGTTCTTATCCAATCGCCTTTTTGCACACTATACATACATGCTAGGCGGCACAAAGGATTCTTGTTTTCAGTGATTGTGGCACCTCCCAGGCCATGTTCGGAGCCTGTACTGGTTGCCAAGTGTGCCATCTTGTTCGACAGCCTAGTATTCTTCCCAGGCTTGGTATTTAATGTGCCTGGGAATGCAGATGCACTGTCTACTGAATTGACTGGAGAGCAGCAGGGAAAACTCACGCTAGGGTACGAAGCAGTTAATGTTTTTAGTGCTTCAATAATTGAATATTTTTAACAGTTCTAATCCAATTTCCATTTTGCACACTTGCATGCATGCTAACTGGCACAAAAGATTCTTGTTTTAGGGTATTGTGACACCTACTAGGCCATGTTCAGAGCTGGGACTGGTTGCTTAGTGTACCATCTTTGTTGACAGTCTAGTCTTCGTCCCTGGCTCAATCAATCAATCAGGGAATTGTACGAGAGCTACTCACCCGCAAGGGTCTCAAGGCGCTGCAGTGGGTGGTCCGTAGATCTGTCTAGCCGAAGAGCCAGGTTTTGAATGTCTTTCTGAAGGTGTTCAGGGAGGGGGCTCGTCTGATATCTGCTGGTAGCCCGTTCCTGGTCTTGGCAGCAATGTGGGAGAAGGATCTTCCACCTGCTCTGGCTCTATGGATGCGTGGGGATTCGGCCAGTGTGAGGTTGGAAGGTCGTAGGTTTCTTTTAGGTATGTGGAAGTTGATTCTACCATTGATGTATTTGGGTCCATCGTTGTGTAGTCCTGTGTAGGCGTGAGTGAGGATTTTGAAGGTGACGCTTGTCTCCACGGGGAGCAAGTGGTGTCTTCGTAGGTGCTGGCTGATGTGTTCGTGCCGGGGGATGCCGAGGACGAGTCAGGCGGTGGTGTTCCGTATTGTCTGGATTTTACAAAGTATGGACTTGTTGATGCCGGCATGAAGTGCGTTTTCATAGTCCAGTCTGCTGGTGATAAGTGCATGGGTGACTGTCTTCCTTGACTCAGGTGGGATCCATTTGAAGGTCTTGCGGAGGATGTGGAGGGTGTTGAAGCAGCTGGAGGTGACGGCGCTGACCGGTCGGTTTATGGTGATTGATGAGTCAAGTACCATGCCGAGGCTCTTGGCATGGTCTGAGGAGGTATGCGGGCTTCTGAGGGCGGCCGGCCACCAGGTGCTGTCTTATGCTGAGGGGGTGCAACTGAGGATGAGGACTTCTTTCTTCTCGGTGTTGAGCGTCAGGCAGCTGTTGGTCATCCAGACTTCAATGTCTTGCATTCCATTCTGGAAGTTGAGTTTGGTGGTGGTGGGGTCTTTGGTGAGGGAGAGGATGAGTTGGGTGTCATCAGCATAGGATAGAATGTTTAGGCCCTGTTGTCGGACGATGGGTGCGAGGGGGGCCATGTAGATGTTGAAGAGGGTCGGGCTCAGTGATGACCCCTGTGGGACTCCGCAGGTGATTATCGTGGGTTCAGAGAGGAAGGGTGGTAGTCTGATCCTTTAGCTTCTTCCGGTAAAGAATGATGGGATCCAGTCCAAGGCTGTTCCTTGTATGCCTGGGTCATGTAGTCTGGTGGCTAGTTTGCGGGGGGAGACGGTGTCGAAGGCTGTTGACAGGTCGAGTAGGATATGGGCTGCGGAGTGACCTTGGTAAAGGAGGGTGCGGATGTCGTCCGTGGCAGCGAGTAGGGCAGACTCTGAGCTGTGGTTGCTTTGGAATCCGGATTGGGACGGGTCGAGGGCTCAGTATTTAGTGTACCTGGGAACGGGGAAGCGCTGTCTACTGAATTGACTGGGGACAAGCAGGGAAAACTCATGCTAGGGTATGGAGCAGTTAATATTTTTAGTGCTTTTAATGCTTCAATAATTGAATACTTTTAACAGTGCCTAGGAATGCAGACACGTGCAGCGGGTGCACCACCAATACACCAAAGGCAGCCCGTCTGCGCCCATCCATTCCAAGACTGTGCAATGCACCAAGACCCCTGGCCAATCTCTATCCAAAAGGTACTCCAGGGAACTGTTGCTGCAGCTCAATGGGGCAAGCTTGCTTCTTTGCAATGTTCTTCATCCTGGTCAGGAACTGGGTGACATAAACTGCAATCATTGCAAGTGGGCCTGCCAGTTTGAACATAGCTGCCTAAAAAAGACTGAGTGTTTTTCGTTCTCTTGACCTCCTGCTGAGAATGGTAGGAGATTGAATTGTATAATAATAAATACACACTCCCTTATTAAGCATAAGATTGCATTTTGCAATTACCTAGAAACCTATACTGCTGATATGGCATTTTTAATTGAGTCCTGGGCTAACGAAAGATAAGACACTTTTGACTTTTGACACTTTACTTGTAGGTTGTTCTATTTCCAGAATAAATCGAGTTGGTAAGCAAGGAGAAGTCCTAGCAGTGGTTTATCGGGGCTACCTTGAAGTTAGGTGTGAACCTGCCACAGTAATTGATAGTGATGCTTTGTTATTTAGTTGTAAGCTACCTAATCAATTATGTTTTTTAATGGAATACTGTTATACAGGCCTCTGGGTCCAAAAGCAAGCTTCATTGTAGGCTTGTCAGATACTATAGAATCATGCATGCAGTATGCCAATTTTACTATTTTAAGTGATTTTAACTTTCATCTAGAAGATGTTAACGATATAGAGTCTGAGCAAATTCTAGATATTTTTAGTGGTTTTAGTCTCTCTCAGCAGGTGACATCTCCAACTCAAATAGCAGGTCATTCTCTGGACTCAATTTTTATCCAATAAGCCAGACCGAAAGGTTGATGATATGTGACATTTTACATGGTCTGATCACAAAGCCGTAAATTTTAGCTTAGAAGTTGTCTAGTCTGCAAGTGCTATACAAAATCAGGTGCATTGTAAAAAGGTCATCGCATGGAAAAAAATTGCAAGACAGACCTAGCAGACGTTTCAGCCTGATCCTATTCCCAATTTTTAAAAGACTGTAACCCATCTGTTGAAACATATTCGGAGTAGTTAAGTTAAAAGCTGCTTCCACCAAGCTTGTACATGTAAAAACTATCAGAAATTATAGAAAATGTTCCAGTGCCCCCTGGTTCTTTCCTCAACTCCACACAACTAAAACAAAAATGTAGAAGGCAGAAAACAGTGTGAACGAAACACCACTCGAGGGAAGAAAAGATCAAATTAAATTAATTGATCCATGAACATAAAAATCTGATTATTGTTAAAAACAAATGGTTCTTGGAGGCAATTCATTAATTAAAGAACTGCACAAGAGAACTCTTTAAAACAGTTCATGGTCTCTCCAGTTTATCTTCAAACTGCACTATGGTCCCTTGTCAGTGGATCTGTGATCAACTGGTGGATTTATTTAAAAATAAGGCAGAGGAAGTCCATGATAAATTAAACACTAAGGGTAGGCCTTCATTTTCATCCCCGGAATCAAACAATAAAAATTCCTGGTGAAAATCACCTTGTTAAGTTTCCCTTGCTTAAACTCAACTGGCACATTTAATTTACTTGTAAGTTCTGAAATAAGAACTTCGTTTCAAAAGTTCTATAAGAACCTCTATCATGAGGATAACATCGAACGTGGTGATCCCATTATGTATTTGGAATCATTTACCCCACCACACCTGGAAACGATTGAGCAGGAGATGTTAGATGGCCCAATCTCCTATGATGAAATACTCTTGGCAATTAAGGGCCTGGCTACCGGAAAAGCAGCAGGCATGGACTGAATTCCAACTGATTTTTATCTCACATTCGCCCCTCAACTTGAGAATATTGTAACTCCCCTCTTTCAAAATATCTTTTCCGGGGGGAACCCGCCCAGGTCATGGTCCATTGCCAAGATTATAGTATTTCCTAAAAAAAACAAAGATGTGAAAGAACTGGGCTCATACCGACCAATTACACTGATTAATGGAGATTCTAAAATCTATTCAAAAATACTAGCAGATCGATTGGCACCCGTAATTCACAATATTGTATCGGATAAACAACATGGCTTTGTGCCAGGCAGATCCACGACTGATCATATTCAAATGGTTATTTCCCTTTTTGATTATACGGGTGTCACAGGAGACCCTATGGCCCTCATACTGCTCGACGCGGAGAAAGCGTTTGATAGAGTCTCCTGGAAATTCCTTTGGGCGGCCCTATCAAACTGTGGGATCGGCGGACACTATCTAACAGCAATTCAACAGCTCTATGTAAACCCCAGTGCGCATGTTTTAATTAATGGGGCTTTATCCGAGAGCTTCGCTATAACGCGTGGTACAAGACAGGGCTGCCCTTGTTCGCCCCTCCTCTTTGCTATTTATATTGATGTGTTTATTAACAATTTGGAAAATAACAACTCAATTTCCTCAATTCAAGTCCATAATGTAAAAACTAACCCTGGGCGTAGTTCGCGTAGCCGCACTCCGCGACGCTACACGAAGACGCACTTGCACTCCGCGAGCTACACGTAGCTCCGCGGACATGCGTAGTAGCTTGCTAGACCCGTTCGCGCGCCGTTTTTCGTCTTCGGGAGCGCGGTGCGCGTGTTCGGGGCGCTGCCTGCATGCTCGAGATAGCTAGCGCGCTAAGTTACTCAATGAGGTTTGTCCCGCCCGCTTGCGTTCCCTTATTTCCGGTTCCGGGTCACAAGTAACGTGTTCGCGTTGTGTTAGACATGTTCGGGAACTCATCTTCTCGTTCGCACTGCCAAAGTGCGTGATCGCGTCAAATATCGCGCGAACTTACCGCGGCGGTCGCGACGGGCAGAGCCATCTTCGATTTCACACTCTGGCTATGGTTTTGGGCCTACTTTAGCATCTCACTCCTATCTCTTCCATCCTGGTCTTTTCCCTCATTTTTTCTAACTTTCTTTACTTCTTACCTATTTCTGTCTGTGCCTAGGTTTATATTTCTCATTTTATTTTTACTTTTACCACTTTTTTTGCAACTTTTCTCTTGTTTTATATTACTTCCTTCTTTTATCTTTCTTCTTTCTTCCCCTAACCTTTTTGTCTTCAACTTTCCTTCTCCCCTCCACCCAGAACCATGGTGAAGGGTGCCAGCAGCATCGGCGGCTCAAAGGGCAAGGCGGCTGTGCCTAAAAAAACCCGGCTGCCTTGCGGCAGAATGCGCCCGGCAGGAGTGACGCCCCGCCAACTTTTTGGGGAGGAGGAGGTGGCCGCCCTGGTCTTTTTTATCCAACGTCACCTCCCCTTGACTTTGGCAGCAGGCGGCAGGCCCGGCTCCGGCTACCAGCGCATTGAAGAGCGTCTCCGGCGGTGGGCGAAGGTGCGCCGTGCAGTCTTCCGCTGCTCCGGTATCCGGCGTACCCACCATCAGCTGTCCCACCGCTGGGCCGACATTTTGGACCGGGAGCAGGACCTGTTGGACCTGCTTGGTGTGGAGGTTGTGGGTCTTGGTGAGTGGCTACCCCAAAAATAAAGTGTGTATATATATATATATATATATATATATATATATATGTATATAACTATATATATATATATATATATATATATATATATATATATATACACACTTTATTTTTGGGGTATATATATATAGTTGTATAAATATTGTTATTGTATCTTTGTAAATATTGGCTGAATAAGTAACGCGATGACTGTTGCCCCTAGTTACATTTGCGATGTATTCCGGTATATCTACTGTCATTGTATGACAGTGTTCTTCTTCTTCACTGGCTCTTGCGTGTTGTTTCAACTTGGCGCTAGCTGTTGCTGTTTATTGATGTGAGATTTTCTTTATTGTTGAGAACTGAAGTTAGTTAATGCTATTAATAGAGTCTTGTCCTTCCTTTGTCCGTCAGTGAAATAGCGGTGGATGGATAATTGTACGTAGTTTGCATATTGTAGCATTTTTTTCACGGCCTTCTCTTCTGCATGAATCGAATCCTTTTCTTGCAAAGAATGCTAACGTTACTTTGTTCTTCTTACCTCAGCCAGGGCCGGCTCTAGGGGGCATGTGCAAGCTGTGCAACTGCACAGGGGCACCAAACTTCAGGGGCCACCGCACCAATAGATATCCTTAATTTAATAATACTCTAAGGATGGATACATATTTGCGTTGCGGCCCCTGGCATGGATTTGTTGCCTCCGGCTCTGTTCCACTGTAGCAGTGTTTTTTGCAATGATGTCTATGTTTCACAGCACTCAATGTTTTTCTCTTTGTTTATTATTTTTTACATGAACCACAGAACCCAGGGGCAAGCAGAATACAGGGACCGAGTCGGCGGGTGAACCACCAGTTACACAGAGCTCCTCTACTGAGGATCCTGCTGCTGTCCCCAGTAAGTCCAACAGTGCTTGTTTTTTCCTCTGTAATGTGTCTGCAGTGCTTTGGCAATTGACAGCAACCAAGTATGCATCCAGAATGATGTTTGTCTAGTATTTTTGTAAACGTTAGTATACCACTACTAGTCTTGTGGGTATTCTTCTATCTCCTATGGAGTTATATACATATTACACAACTATGTAACTATGCACACGAAAATTGGATGTTGGTACTGATAGGCAGGTTGGACCTTACTTACACCTCAGTCACAGAACTCTGAGGAACGCACAATTCACTGAACGTCAGCCTATATGGCCTGAGTCATTGGTCAATTATTCAATTCACACTCCTGAACCCCAATACCAAGATGCCGAATGCTTTTAGGACACAAACCGTTACCTAAGAAACCCCCTTTTGCTCACTCACTCGTGCGAGTCTCTAAGACAACAGACACTGAAAATAAACTTCAGAGTCAAAGTGGTCATTCAAAAGCTTTATTTTGTTAGAAGTAAGTAAGTAACATCAATGTTTTTAAGTTCTTCAGTCAAATACGTTGAAGGGCCCACCAGAAAAAATCCAGAGTTAAAAAAGGCATAATAAAGTAATCAACATTTGTACAGCTACTAGTGCACAATAGGGAAATGTGGCAACTATCGGAGACCTCTCACCAACGTATACTGGTCAGATATTCCTCTTTTTTTGTAAGCTATGGAAATGTCCGCTTCGTAGAAGGCAATCTTCTCACCTGCCGAAAAATAATGACAAAAGTGGTGCACGTTAGACAGTATGAAATACATTTATGCCAGTTTTATGCAGCCATGCTAAAAAGAAGTTGTAACCTGTAAGCAAACTCTATTCCACAATCCACATAGAAAACTTAAATACGGGCCCTTTTACTTTCCCACCTCTTCAGGTGTATGCATTGAACAATGATGTGTTGCCCCAGAGCGTCTTCTCGTACTGCGCAACAAGCTGCGAGTTAACATGCGCAAAACTGGATACATTGATGTACAAAGGTTACATAGTTCACTTCCAATTTCCAAGGACTAGAGTAGCAGGACAGATGAGATGAGCTTGGGTACCATACCATAACAATGAATGCTAATATGTGTAGTGACTCTGCTGTACTATGCAATGTGGACTCATACTGATTACGTACGTTGTACTTAACTGTTTTGAAGAACTCCATTCTTGGTGAACAAGTACAAAGGGGGCTGTGCATCCATCTAAAAAGGTGTACTTATTTTTATAGGTGCAGAACCCTTACCATCGACCAGTGCCGACGGGGACAGCGGCGCAGCTTCAGCGATCCCGGCGGGGACAGGAGGAACAGAGGCACCTACACCAGCAGCAGTGGGGGGGGAGCCAACAGCGGCGGGCGATGGTAAGTTACATTCAATAGTGATCTGCATTACTTGGTGGGAGGGGAAAACTTTCTCACTGTACTCTACTGGAAAATATATGATGTTACCTTTACTTGTCATTAGCATGCTAAGCATTACCACTACAGTAATGCAAGTGGCTGATAGCAGTCGGATGCATGGGTTGTTGTTAAAGCATGTAAAGGGGAAAACACAGCTGCCAGCGTGGTTGGGAGACACACCCAATACCGGTGGTTAGTGGATAGTCTCAGCAGCAGCGGTGTTTTGGGCAAACCCAAAGGCAAGGGAAGGAGGGGACGACTGGGTGCATGGGTCGTTGCTGGTGAAACACAAACCAAATAAGGTTTGTTGCGCGGTATAAAGTATTATAGTCTTTACTAGACATGTGCTACTAGCTGCCCCCTGTTAATTAATGTTACTTTGAGAGTGTTCCCGCCTTCCCGGAATCAGAGTATATAATACAAAAGGAGATATGAAAAAGACAGGTGTTCGTTCTAATGTGTGTGACCGTTGAAGTACACCCATGCTAATAGGGCAGGCATAATGCCGTGCCAAAAAGTCCAAAAAATTAATAGAGGCTGTAGAATGTTCAAGATAGACGCAACACAATTTCTGGTACTCCGCTTGCTGGCTAGTGCTACTGTGCCGCCCACTATGTGTTGAATCAATGTTGTGTTCTTGATTTGCGGGGAGTTTGGATTACAACAATTCTGTTTCTTTCTTTATAGTTACTCCTTCCCAAAAACCAACAAGGAAGGAGTTGGCAGTCCGGGCCCGGCAGCGGAAACTGCAGGCAATTGTAGAGGCCTACCGCCGGCTGGTGGATCAGGCCGAGGAGGAGGAGGAGGAGGCGGCGGCAGCAGCTGCTGCCTCTTCCAATGCCCCGGGCCCCAAGCCTGCAGGACTACGTCGCCGTGGTCAGGCAGCCGCCCGCCGCCGCATTGTTACATCTTCGGCGGCCCCCCCACAACAACAACAACATGCATGCAAGTGTAGGTGCCGTGATTTCAAAGCAAAGATTCTCCGCCGGGTAGCGAAGTTGGAGGAGGAGCGGAAGAAGCTGGAGGACGGTCTAGAGGAGCGTGTGAAGATAATGGTGGACAAACACCTGAAAGCCCGCCGGCTTTGAAATGGACCCTGTTTTTTGCCCCTTTTTTAATCCTTTTGTTGGTGGGTGGGATGTGGGAGTTGGGGTGTACATTTGGGTTGAAATTTGGTTGGGGTTAGGGGAGGGTAGGGACAGCTCTGGGTCAGGGGGTTACATTTGTTATATATTTTATTTTTCTATTATCATTATGAAAATATAAAAATAAAACAAAGATATTTTCACAAGAAAACATTTGAAGTTCATTTGTGTTTGTTGGGGGGGTGGAGGGGGGACTGTTTCACCAAATAATGTACGTTGTGCAACATGAACATGAACTACGAACGATAAATTAAGTACTGACTGCACCTGTAGTAGTAGGGTCACAAGTGCATAAATAATTTATATTATTAAATAACATGGGAAAATTGCCCATCACGTGAGTCTGAAGTTACTACTAGTATACTTTAATTCCATGCACATTTGCTCAGAGTCGGCTAAACAATCCTATGCAATGCATTGCATCATTCCTTTAATATACCTGTCCTAGTTGTCAGGGAAGAGGAGCTCGTCCTCAAACTCTGTGCGTTCAGACAGAAGTAGGTCATGTAACCCAGTAGTGAGGACGTCTTCTTCGCACTCGCTTTCTTCATCCGGCGGTGATTCACGTACTTGATAGTCTGGTGGTATGAAGCGTTGATTCATTTTTATCATTGTCAGCCGCTCCACGCTTTTGGGGGAGAGACTAGTCCTTTTCGATGTGACAATGGCACCAGCAGCACTGAAAACCCGCTCAGAGGAGACACTGGCTACAGGACAAGCCAGATACTTTATCGCCAGCCTGCTCAGCACTGGCCACTGTCTCCTTCTTTCATACCAATAGACCAATGGGCTTTGCTCCATGAACACCTCTGTTGTGTCATCCAGATAGGCCTGAACCATCCGCTCAATGTTCATTGGTGCTCGGCTTTGCTGGTCCTCTTTTCCCTTTGCAACAGCAACGGACTTACCCATCCCTTTCTGTAGAAAAAAAGCAGTTATGCTTTTGGTTGGGTCTGCTGAATCAGATCGTGTAGGTGCTGCTTTTGGTACTGTTGGTGCCTGCTGGAAAGCAGACGCACTGCTCTCACGCTGTGAAGAACTTGCGTCAGGAGTACTTGGACTGGCCTGGGCTGGCAGTGGCAGGCCTTTAAGTAACAGCCGTTCAGTTTCTAACTCATTAGCTTCCGCAGCTATGGAAGTTTTGTACTTGTCAACATCCTCATCTGAAAATGGAATTACTTCGTTACTGCTGACAAATAATTTGTACCGTGGATCCAAGATTGTTGCAGTTATGTAATGTTCACCTGACACAATATTGTTGAGCCTTACATTTTCACACAAGCGGTTGACTAAGCCCTTGGCTAAGGTATATGCATCAACTTTTTGTTCGTCACCTTCGTATGTTTGACAGACCTCCTTCACCTGTTGCTCAAGCATGTACAACAATGGGATGGCTTGGCCCATAGTACAGTCCTCCCTGCTAACTGCACGTGTGAAGACCTCAAAGGGTTGTAGCATCTCTGTGATGCATTTAATGAGGTCCCACTGCCACATCTCAATGGTCAGGGCTTTAAGATTAACAGTAGGATCCCCTAATCTTCTTGACATGACCTAAGCATTCAGTGGGATGTACTGCTCAAAGAGACGCTCAAGCATGAAATAAGTTGAGTTCCAACGTGTTGGGACCTCCTGGATCAGTGCTTTGACTGGCAACCTATGCTCTTGCTGAATGACCCGTAGCAGCTTCCGTCCTTTGAAAGAATGGTTAAAGTGCGTGCATATTCTTCTGCAGATGGCCATTATGTTGCTGACTTTGGCTTCATTTTTCAAAAAGTCTTGCACGACTAAGTTTATGCAGTGTGCCAAACAGGGTACCCTGAAATAATGTCCTTCTCTCATTGCCTTCACTACATTACTGCCATTGTCGGTGGAAACAAAACCAATCTTAAGGCCTCTTGGTTTCAGCCATTCAAAGACCTTGTCGTTAAAGTCAGACAAAATGTTTTCAGCAGTATGACTTTTGTCCATACCAAACATGGCTATAGTTGCATGTCTGCGCGTATCATTAAAAATTCCAGCAACGTCACGGAGGCCTGAAGTTAACTTGTCTTTAACACCTGCAAAAGAGATCCAGTGTGCGGTGATGCACATGAAATCTGTAGCATCGCAACTGCTCCACATGTCTGTTGTCAGGTGGATACAATGGACAACACTCTGTTGTAAGGCTTTCCCAATCAATTCCAGCACATCGTGGTGTAGTGCTGGAACAGCCACTCGGGCAAAATAGTAGCGACTGGGAACGTTCCATTTTGGGCAGAGGGTTGCCACTAATTCCAGAAATCCAACAGCCTCAACAAATGAAAATGGGAGAAGGTCCAGTGCTAACATTTTCGCAAGTTTGGCATTGTATAAACGTGCTACTGGGTGGTTCCGCTCGTACTTTCCCTCCTGCCTTAACATGCTAGGAATGGTAAGCTGCTTTGCATGTCTTTGAGTTGTGCTAGACGGACCACCTTGCATCGCAGACTTTGCACTCCTTGGTGTTTCCAGCTGACTCTGGTGCCACTGAGAAGTTGCAGATGCGGAGGATGTGGACTTTACCACTCCAGTGCTGGCGACAGGGGTCCATTGTGTACCACTCCTAGATAGAAGGTCATCGTCTCCCTCTTCTTCTACCTCCTGGTCAACCATGAGTGGACCTTGTACCACTGTATCCCCACCAACACGAGTGCTAACATTTTTTAAGCTTGCAAGGTGGTTCTCCCACCTGATCAAGTGTGTTTTTTTCAAATGGGTCGTTTGGCCTCCAGTCCCATAGTTTGTACCAAGCTTACCACGACTAACATTGACATGACAAATGGTGCATACAGCAATGTTCTCCTGAACTGGGTGAACCGTAAAGAAGTCCCACACTGGGGAGGTAAACTTTTGTCTCCTGCCATAGGAAGAGGAGGACCCACTGCCAATGCCGGATGGACTGGAGGATTGTGGAATTTCACTATGGGACAGCTCAGTCCTAGTACTGCCACTACCTCCTTCTGTTGAAGTGGCGCTTCTGCTGGATGTCGGATGCTGCCGGGCCTTCGCTGTTGAAAAAATTGGAGCTGGTGTTACTTTGGGTGTTGAGTGTGTAGGAGTTATGCGTGGTACCTGCTCATCAGTCATTGCAGCATTTCTGGATAGGGTGAAAATGTTGGTCTCTACATCCTCTGCACCAGGAATAACGCTTGTGATGATGACAGTGTCAGACCCGTCTTTATCACCAGCAGTATCCTGCTCACCTACATCGACCTCCATAAGTTCAAGCCTGCCTGGAAACTTCCTTTTTCCTAGCATGGTCTTCTTGGGATGTCTCTCCTTTGAATGCGCAGATAGTTGTGGCTGCCAATCCGTATCAAGGTCATCGGAAGGGATGCTTTGCGAAGAACTCGATGCACTAACCCTCCTTTCCCTTGGTGAATTCAAAGGAAATAGATCACCTACAGAAGTGGCTTCCTCTTCTTCTTGCTCGGAAGGAGGCTCTACTTCCTGAACTGCCCCGACTTCGGGAGGAACAACTACTACTATTTGGTGCGGAGATGGTGGTTGTTGTTCTTGAGGAAGTACTATTGCGGGCTGGGGTTTTTCAACAACAACTGTTGCGGGCGGTGTTTGTGGTTGTTCAACAACTGTTGCGGGAAGTGGTTGTGGTTGTGGGTGAACAACTCCTATTGCGGGCGGTGGTTGTGGTTGTTGAACATCTACTGCTGGCGGTGGTTGTTGAGCACTTCCATCTTGCGTGGATTGTGTACTACTTTGAGACAGCGATAAGTTTAGTTCTGGCTCAGTATCACTGCTCGCAAGCAGAAGGCTGGCTACCTCTTCGACCCTCATCATGTGCTTGGCCCTGGGATGCTGGCTTGCCCCCACTAATGCAGATGTGCTGGTCCCAGCTTGCACCCCAGACCCCGCTGCTGCAGGCGTACCTTTTGGGGTGCCAAAAAAGGTTTTGGGGTCCATACCAGACTTAAGTGACACTTCCTTCTGCTGTTCCTTCTTCGCAGCAACTTTCTTTGTGGTGGAGGACCTGGTAGCTTTCTTAGGGCCCATCTTCTTCTGATGTCAGTCAGCTCACAGCAGCACAAATTGCAGAGATGCCTGGTCAGATGAGTCACACACCACACGTGGCGTACAACTGAAGGACGTCCGTCTGGCAGTAGAACGAGCGATGGATGAAAAAACAACCAGCACCTCCTCAGTCTTTTTTGTGCACCTACAAGTAAAGAAGGCAGAACAACATCAGTCAAACAAGCAGTAAGGCAACATGAACAATTGAAAGACACACAGGCCAATGTATAAAAGACAAAACAGAAGACTAATAATACCAGTCCAGCAGCACCACAGCTCAAAGGCCACATGAAGTCCAGAAAGAACCAATAAAGTCAAGCAGGCCTATAGATACCAATATGGACAGAAAAACGAGGATGCCTGCTGCACATGACAGGTTAATGTGCAAGGAATAAATAGCCCTGGCTAAGACAGAGGTTGTAAACCTAACACCGCAAAAACACATACAAACAAACCCCTGCCCAGGCTCCCAAAACAACAACCAAATGACAAATTCTGTTTTTTTGGGTGCACAAGAAAGACCTGCAACATTTTTGAGAAACTTTTATGCAACTCGGGACATATTGTCCGCGAGAATGCTAAATCGGCATGTTCGGCAGCGCGAACGGAATAAAAAGTCGTGTTCGCGTTCCCGAGCAAGTACATTGAGTGCGCGAACAAGACAAAAAATGTAAGTTCACGTGCTCACACTGTGCGAAGTTACCAAAACTACCCAAGCTGTATTCCTAGGGTTACCTAATGGCAGAAATTGACAGAGTATTTAAAGTTTAAACACACCCAAAACCAGAAATACCCCACACATAAAAATAAGATTTTCTATATCAATCCAAGCCATCCATGATTTTCACATTAAGGGTACACCACAAAAACAGTTGATTAACTTTCATGACCCTATGAGTAGTACCTATGGCCTACTGCCAGAGTAGGCCACAAGGTTGGAGGCCTATGGCAAGAGCAAAGTGGCTGGAAACATTAAATGGCCGCCAACACATGGCCAGGCCAACCACAGAAAGTTAATACAATGAACTCATGCATGCCTACACACTAACTACATGGGGTACTAGGGTCAGATATTGGCTTAAAAATTAGAAACATTTTAAATTCCACAAAATGCAATGTTAGAAAAAAATTACAATTTGGGACTTCATGAAAGTACAGGCCTCCATCAATAATTTCATTCCAGGATTGAATACTGTAGTTAAAAAAAAAATCAAATCAAACAAGCACAAGTCTACATCACTCATACATTACACAAACTTACTTGAAAAAGAGAATTCCAATTCAAAAAGTCCTCATTAAATCCAAGGTAAATCAGTAATGCAGCCAACACAGACAGAAAGTGATCCTTCCAGCTCAAAATCCAAAGGAAAGTGAGCACCACATGGACAAAGCACTGGGAGGAGCCTGGTGGACAGGAACAGGAAGTTGTAAACTCAAGAGCCCTTCCTCCTTACTCTTCAAAACAAGAGTAGAAACAAAAAGAGGGGTCCTTCCCCCCTAAAAATAAAGCCAAAGGTACAACTTTAAGGTTTTTTGCTTTTTTTTCCTAACCAAAATGGTCATTTATTATGGTTTTAACATGCTCGCGAGTTATTCTGTGCAAGAATGCAGTTTCTGCGTGTTCGGCAACTCGATCTTACCAAAAAGCATCCTCGCGCATCCTTATGACGCTATCGCGCATCAAAATGACGTTATCGCGTTCGCACAGTCGCACGGGACTGTGCGAGAGTGTTTCCAAACATGGTGGCACAAGCGACCAGGAAAAAACGAACGCAGAACGAAGGTAAGCCATTGCCGCGCACACGATAATGTTATTCAGCGCGCGAGAACTACGCTACGCACCGGATCGCGGAGTTATCGACAGCTACGCGTTCTCCGCGGAACGCGGAGCTGCCGAAACTCCGCAAGCTCCGCGAACGGAGCGTAGTTCTTCGCCCAGGGTTAGTAAAAACTAAATGTTTAGCATATGCTGACGATATAGCTATTACTACAGGTGACCCTATTAACACCATTATGTCGATAGAACGAGAAGCCCATGCCTTTGGTAAAGTTTCAGGTTATAAATTAAACAGTAGTAAAACCCAGATCATTATTAATAACAAAATCACAATGCAAGACCCAAGAATAATTAATAAAGCAATCTACTTAGGTGTGAGTATTGATGCTAATATCACAAACATAGTCGACGATAATATTAACCCTCTCATAAGTCGCTCTAAGAAGGAACTACAGCGCCTTCATAATCTACAGCTTACTATTGGGGGGAGAGTTAATGTCATTAAAATGCTATTCTTCCCGAAGTTTCTCTATAATTTTCCTTCAATTAACCTTGAATTCTCCGAAGCAGTGTTTAAAAATATAGATAATTTGTTTTCACGATTTATATGGGGATATCACAGTCCACGAAGAGCACTCAGGTGGCTTACTTTACCTAGAGATCGAGGCGGATTGACACTTCCAAACTTTAAATTGTATTATTGGGCAACAGTGCTGCGATACAGCGCATACCTTTTAAAAGGAGACATAGACGTCCATAACATTCCCACCCCGCAAGAACTGATTCTGGGTGACGGTTGTGCAGGTTGCTTGTGGCGGCACCTAAACGACGATTACTTTAAAAAGGTGAAATTCAAGACTATCTCTAGCACCATTAAAGTATGGCGGAATGTAAAAAAATTAGCGGGGTTAGGCCGGTATTCTTTTTATACACCTATAACGCAGAATTTAGATCTACCGGTAATATTTCAAGACTTAGTTTTGAATAGATGGGCCGTATTGGGGATAAAACAACTCGGGTGCTTTTTCTCGGTGAATGGTATAAAGTCGTTCGAGGAATTAAAAACCGAATTTAAATTATCTAACAGAGATTTCTTTAAATATCTCCAAGTGCGGGATTTTATTTTAAAGAAAGGGGGCGGACGCATTAAATTTCAACCATGGCAAATTATGGATAAATTGCTATCTATAAAAACACCTAAAATTGGTGAGATTTTAGAAGGGCTTAATCTACTGATGCCGGACGATTTGGAGAAACATACGGCGGCATGGCAGAGTAGACTTGGCATCTCTCCTCGAACCTCTCTGGAGGCCTTAGAGATGTCAATATCAACTCTAATGTCCATGAATCTCCAAGCACAATTTTATAAAACATTATTTTCACTTTATTATACCCCAGGCAAATTAGCAAAATGGGGGGACGGGTCTAGGACACATTGTCCGAGGTGCTCCCTTCCATCAGCAGACTCAATTCACATGTTTGCTACTTGTCCTTTACTAGTGAATATCATATCGACAATCTCTGACTTTCTTTCCCTCCTCGCACATTGCCATATTAATATTTCAACTGAAGAAATTCTATTAGGTACATCAAACACACATCGACCCCACTCAATGCACAGGCTTATCTTCATTGCTATGGCTGTTTACAGATTGTGCATTGCGTCAGCCTGGATAGATCCTTTAGCACCATCGTTTGTAGAATGGAGAACCAGGCTGTTAGCAACTTGCAACATAGAAATAGCGATTTATAGAAACAAAGGGAGGATAAAGCGGAATAAGGGTCTGTTGATTTGGGCTCCTTTGCTAGATTGGATGCATGAGGAGTGAAATGCTTCAACCGTGCTGGTTTTATATCTAATGTCTCCCTCTCTTCGTGTTTATACCTTGTTTATACCTTGTTTTCAGTTTGTCAGCATAAATGTTCATGTTCAGTGTACAAATGTATTTAATTTTCTCCTTGTCTGCTAAAAATGAACAGTAAGCTAGATTGTGCTACCTGTTCTGTTGGGGTGGGGGGTGGGGTGTAACGACGATGGTATATAAAATTTAAATGCAAATAAAAATTGTTAAAAAAAAAAAAGTACGTTCCTAATAAAGTGATACTACATGCACACAGGGCCAGTACATTTTGACCTGGCAAAATAAACCCTTTGCCAAGCCTAAATCTTCCTTTTTAATACATATGTCACCCAATTGTAGGTCCTAAACAACCAAGAGGACAGGGTACAGTGTATTTCAAACATTGGACAGGTACTATACATTTTTGCATGTCCTGCTAATGAAAACCTTCTGAAGGCATTTTTCGTTACTGCAAGGCCTGCTTTTCCCATAGGATAACACTGGATTAACTTAATTTAATAAGTGATAACTTTCAATTGGGAGCCAGTAGGAATATCGAGTTTGGTGCCTAAAGTACTGCAATCTAAAGCCCTCTTTAATGGTAAAGTAGGATTTGAAGTTACAAGGTTTCTTGTACCAACCATTCAATGTCTGCTGCCTGTATCCTGGGTTACATGACTAGATGTGGCTGGCAATTGGTCTTTGAGTATTGCTCTCAGGCAGTGAAACAAAGGGCTATACGTGTTGGCAGGATGGGCCATCTCTGACTTGATGAAGGGGGAACTGTCACCTACTACATTTACACATCACAAAATCTCTGTCTGAGCACACTCTGAAAGGGATTGACACTAGTCTATTGTAACCCCAGACAACCAAAAACCAGGGTCGGGAGGCAGGAAATTCCAAACACCTCTAGGGATGGAAACCTCCGGAACTTTCTCTTACTTCAAAGTTGACACCTCTGGACCTGTGGAAGACTCAGAAGTCTTTCACTTTTCAAGTAGTACTGCTACTCTATTGCCCTGCTGCCCGGGTGCCTGAGAGAAGGACTGTCCTGTATTGTGACCCCAAGACCACCAGAGTGACTTCAAGGGCCAGTTGGCTGGCCTTCTAATCAGAAGTGTCAGGGACAGAATTAATGCCAACCATCTTGATCTCAGCATCCGTACTCAGTCCGTTGTGAGTCTTGTCCCTCAAATAGTGAACATGTGACTTTGTCCTGGCCAGGCAAAACCAACTAAATACAGTCGGCGCTGTGTGCTTCTAGGCACAATTTTCACTTAAATATTTAAAACGAAATATCTCCGGTTCTACTGATTAGACTTTTGTTGTTTTGGTGTCCAATAATGTATCACATTTTGCTCTATTTTTCTCATCTACAATGGTGTGGGATTTTTCTTGTATTTTGTTCTCACTTTATAACTGTTTGAAGTGGTGCATAAATACTTACACATTGTCTCTAACTTAAGCCTGCGTTTTTTGTGCTAAGCTATTTTATGGATAAGCACAAGCTAATTTGTGGTTTGCTTGTCTTTCACCCTGACATAGATTGTAGTTCCTGCTTGAGTAGCATTTTAACCCCGTCAACAACTAACCTAATTTCCAAAATGGGCAGAATGTTCATGTATCTTCACCATGTTAGTACGGCTTTTGGGAGATAGAGGCATAATATTGCAGTTCTTTAAGTAGCCTATGATAACAGCTAGTAAAACAATCACTCTATTTTCTTGCATGGAACCTCAATAAAATAAGTCACAAGTTACCACACAATCTTAAACAGAGCATCCTAGAACTTGGGGTCATGCTGAATACATAAGGTGGAATAATTTGGTGAGAGATAGATAAAGATGGCATGATTTACAAAGGTCGTACGCACTAGTGGTAGAGGCCCCTTAGTCGTGGGGGAATCTCCACACTTGGAGTGGAATCTCCGCAATGAGAATTCTCAATCTGGAGATTCCATGTGTCCTGATTATAGAAAAAGTGTATTTGTGCAGAAAACACTCCAGGCTGTTTGTGATGCTGCAGCTAAATCTTTGTATTACAGAATGTGTTGTTGAATCTGTAGTATACATTGCCCTAGTGTGCCTTCTAATTTTTGTATGGGTTTTTGTAAACTGCTGCATCACATGTATAGAGTCTCTTGGCAATAAAATTCATGAGGCAGAAAATAGAAAGTCAGAATACAAGCATAATGATCAGTCTGAAGAAGTTTGTGAAACGTCAGCAGGTTGAATTCTGCTTGGAGAGTACGAGGTAGAGAGATCCAGGGGGAAGGAGCAAACACCTGGGAGCTCTCCCACACCAGATCTTTTAACCTGTATTCACATGTTTTAAACTTTTCTTAGGCAGGTTACGAAACAGTGTATTGCCATAATCCAAACATGGTTAGATTAAGGGATGGGCCACAGTCACTCTGAGTGGAAAGGTTAATAAAGGAAACAGACTTCCTAACTGTTTCAGGTAGAAAATGCAGGATCTGGTGATGGCAGGTAGCTGAAGTTTCAAGGAAAACTTTGTGTCTAGAGTGATCCCAAGATTGCAGGATGAGTATTTTGGTTTGTCCCTTAAACCTGAATCGGAGGCCCAGAGGGCTTGACCCCATGTGTTAATCTTGTTGTAGATGGGTAGGATCCAGTAGCGGCTGGATCCTACCCAAATATGACAATAAAGAAAACATAAACAACAAAAAAACACTTACCTGAAACGACCGCCACCTCTCCTTTGTCCTCGTCCCTCTGACAGCTTCCTGAATCACTAGCCAGCAACAGGAAGCACCTGCCCTCCAAGCCTCCCCATAGCGCTCAGACGGGGACTGGGAGGGTTTGAATGTTCCTCACCAGACTGTGTAATTCAGTCTGGTGGGGGGCATGCAAAGTGTGCTGGCCTGCTTGGGGTGGCCCAAGCGAGCAAGCCAAGAAGCCTTGCGCAACCCATGAGTGAAAAGAACACTCCTCTCCCTACTCCGCCAGCCCCGCCCGCCCCGTCCTACAGCCACTAAAGTGTATGGGAAAAATAAAATGATAATAACAATAGTTATTATCATTTTATGTTTCCCATGTTCAGTGAGGCAACGCTTCTTCGGCTTAGCAGAGGATCCGCCACTGGTAGGATCTCTGTCTTTCTAGCTTTAAATAAAAAAAATCCTACAACTATTTTTTGGTTGTTTCTAGGTCTAAAGGAAGAGCACATGTAGATTCAGTAGAACTGTCATGCCGACTGTTAGACCCGGCATCTTTGGCATGGTTTCCCCTGTCTTTTTGCCTCTACCTCCTGTATTTTTTGATGCTGTGCTGGATTTCGTTTTTGCTGGTATAGATGCTTTGGGAACTTTGCCACTGCTGATCAGTGTCAAGGTGCAAGTGCTCCCTGTGTAAATTGTTATTTTGATTGGTTATCCATGATTGCCATATTTGTGTCACCTAGAAGTCCCTAGTAAAGTGCACTGAGTGTGCCAGGACTGGTGATAACGAATGCTACTAGTGGGCCTGTAGAACTGATTGTGCCACCCACATGAGTAGCCCTAAAATGGTGTCTCAGGCGTGCCACCGCATTGCCTGGGTGCAGTCTGTGAACTGCCATGTCCTCCTGGTCAGTGTCCCCACTGACCGGGCCTAAACTTTCCCTTTCTGTACACATTACTGTGAGTGTTGGTACATTGGCCCATTACTGTGAGTGTTGGTACAAATACTTTACACATTGCCTGAAGATTGAAATGTAATGGACAGATTATTGCTTTCTTGGGGGACTCCCCAGGGGATGGATACTTTTGCTCCTGCACAATTGAAAGTGTGTGTTACATTATGTGCATGGAGAGGCCCAATTAAAATGAGGCAAGGACTTTGCCCGTTTGTCTGCATCCTATTTATGATGCACATGTAGTGCACTCACTCATTTGAGAGGCAGCACTGGGTGCCCAAGTGACCAATCACGAGATACAGAGGTGTAGGAGTACTTGTACCTGCAGGCCAGCCTTTGGCCCATCTGAACGCATGCATGGTGCACACATACATGGTGCACACATACAAACACACTGACAGTGCTGCAGGAGGCACACTATCTCTACACACCCCTTCTGCACACTGGCATTTGAAGGGAATCCTAAAAACTATTATGACGTTGGTGTATTCTTTGACGGCATCTACTCTCGTGGTGGCCTCATGGTAACTGTCAGCCCCCCTAAATACTTTGTGTGTCTCCTATGTAAACATGAAGAGGAAGGCCAGACAGGGAGAGAAAGAAGACTCGGGCACCAAAATAAACATAGCCTCATTAGCAAATCCAAAATGGAGCATATTTGCAATCGGGGCACAATGTAAAGGTAAGCTGTATAGATGCCTCTAAAGGTACGGGACACTGCAGGTATTTTTGCTTGCTGAAGGCAATGTTTGTGGTAATATCGGGAAAAAAACAGCCCACCAGACCGTAAATAAGGCCCACAAACATGAAATATCCAACACACAAACTGATCTGTCAGACCAGCCTTTCTGGCACTACCCTGATGATCTCCTGATCTGCATCTCCCTGCTGTTCTGATAGCAGGTGTTAGACAGAATCTCCAGTCTGCAGAGGGTGCAACCAAGAAGGATGTGATTTATGTGAAATAAAGATTCTCGTTCTCATTTACCTATTCCAAACCTAGGATTATGCCCTGACTATGACTAGGAAGAGGTGTGGCGCCGCGGCCAGGGCTACTGACTCCGGAATCTGGGGATCACGGACGGTTCGATCCCCGGCACCGGCGGCAGATTAGCCCAGCACCATGTGACTCTGGGCAATAGCTTGCTAAATCTTCCCGATGGCCCCCAGCGCCTAGAGACCCTAACGGGTGATTGTGTGCTTTACAAATGTGGATGTGACTATAAGATGAGGTGAAACCTTCATCTTCACCTTTCAAAGGTGAACATTTTGTGCTAAAACATGACTAAACTGTGAAATCCATTGCATACAATTTTGATGTCTGATAAACATGGAAAAAACAATAGAATATCAAGGTCGAATTAAAAAGCATAGCTCTTTCGACAAAAGAAGACTTAAAAGCAATCCAAATATATATTATTGCTTTACTGAAATTAAGAAAACAATATTTATTATGACCTCTAAAATACTTATGTTTATTTTGAGAGTCTTATGCTAGTGTTACATGGGCACTGTAACCTTGCGACCTTGTCCTCTCTGCAGGGCCATCTCCAAAAATGTTGCTTTTCTCCTCCTACATTTTGCAGCATTTCTTTTTGTTGGACTACGGACTCTGCACTTTTTACCACTACTAACCAGTGCTTTAGTGCTTTTACTCTCTCCTTAAAATATGGTAGAATTGGCTAATTGGCATATTTAGTTTAGTTATATTTCCCCTGTAAAGTGCACTACATGTGCCCAGTGGCTGTAAATTAAATGCTATTAGTGGACCTTCAGCACTGATTGTGTCACCCACTTAACTCCTTCCATGCTCATGACGGAACGGTTCCGTCATGAGCCATGGTGGGCATGTGCTCAACATGGAACCGTTCCAACATGGCGCTCACCCTATGGGTAGCCCATCTACCCCCCAAACAGGAATGGCAGCTCCCAACCCCCCCTCGGCTATCCCTTGATGTCAGCTCACACAACACGCGCCAATGTCATCAGGAGCCCCGGACGCCCTGAAATCCATTTGCTTCTAGGCGTCTGGAGAGTAAGGTAAGTCTTTCCTGCTTGGGGGAGGGGTCATCCATGCACAGAGGCATCAGAGGAGAGGAAACTGTTTTTCCTCTCCCCTTATGTCTTTATGCAGTGCATGCCTGCTGCACGATTGCGCAAGGGTTCTCGATCGTGCAGCAGGAATGCCCCCACCAGGGCATTTTTTTAACAAATGGATGTTGTCCCTTGGGTATGGGCTACTTCGAAGGGGGATAATTTATGTCTGCTGTTTCCTGCTCCTCCTGGGACAGTTTGGCTTCTTTTGTTCAGCCTTCTGTCCCCCTGGGGGGCAGAAAAACCCAAGAGAACCAGAGAGTTTTTTTAAAAGTTCATGGGGGTGATCCCGTTGGCAAGGATTGCCCCCTATTTGTTTTTAATGTTAATGGATATTTTCTGCCCCTCCCCAGGAGCAAATTTGCCATTATTGAATGCCCATCTGCCCCTGAGGAGGGAGTAGAAAAACTACTAGGCACCAGGGATATTTTGGGGGGCAAATGGAAGAGACCCCTTGGGCAAGGGTCACATGGAAGAGACCCCTTGGGCAAGGGTCACTTCCAAGGGGACCATTTTATGTCTGCTGTTTTCTGCCCCCGGGGACTGATCAGCCTGTTTTCTTGGCTATTCTGCCCCCTGGAGGGGACAGAAAACCCCACTAGACCCAGGGATTTTTTAAAAAGTGCATGGAGGCAATCCCATAGTCAAGGATCAACCCAATTTTTTTTATACTGGTGCCCATTTTCTGCTCCTCATCAGGTGTGGGGGGATTAGAATTAGAATAGAAGCGACCCCTTAGGCAAAGGTTGTTTCCAAATGGGGGCATTTTGTTTCGGCTGTTTTCTGCCGTCCTGGAGACCGATTAGCTCAATTTTTAGGCTCATTTGCCCCCAGGGGGAGCAGACAAAGCACTACTAGCACTAGGGCTGTATTATGTTTGTGCATGTTTGTATGTGGGGCGATACCTTGGGCAAGGATTGCTCCTCAATTTTTTACATTTTTTTTATACTTGTGGCTGTTTTCTGCCTCCCGGGGGTTGATCAGTCCTATTTGTAGACAACCCACTACCATCAGGGATATGTATATATGTATGTTTCATGGTGGCCCCTTGGGTAAGTGTTGCCCCAATGGGATGGTTATCAACAACAGGGGCAACGCTGAAATGCGAACCAGGGGCAAACAATACTAAAATACTAACAAAGGTTCAAGTTAGCACAATACATAAAACAAAGAATATTGATCAGAAAAAGAAAGAATCAAAAAACATAAGAGAAAGCAAAACATATTCTAATATAAAGAACCCATGTATATGTAAATACAATTTATTGAAATTTTATTAACAAGGATAAATAGATAAATCCTAAAACATATAAGACAATGGCGCTCAACACGGTACACACACAACAATTTGATTCTTTCTTTTTCTGATCGATGTTCTTTTTTGTATGTATTGTGCTAACTTGAACCTTTGTTAGGATTTTACCAATGGGATGGGGCATTGGTTATTATTTACTTTTGCCTGTTTTTTTGTCCCCCTTGGTGACAGATTGACCATTTGTATTGACATAGCGCGTTACAATGTTACTTGTTTTATTTCTTGTCAATTGCAATTGTAGTGTTTTATTTCTCCTTTTTATTCTAGATCAAGGCTTTTGCTCCTTTGACTGATGTTCCAGGTTGCGGTTTCATGACTGATGCTTCTGCAGTTTGTGTAGTTGGATGTGTTTGATAAGAAAATGTTTTTTGTACTATTTACTCTAAATGAGTTTCATTTCCCTGAATTAATGTGATTTTGTAAATGGTGTAATAATAGCAGTATGTTTAGTTTCAGTTTTATTGAGTGTAAAAATATTTTTGCATTTGTGCTCTATTTGTTATTTGATATTTTGTCCTGTGAGAAATTTGTTTTGTTTTTTCTTTTTAGTGGGATAGCATTGTTTTTTGCTGTGTCTCTGCAGAGTAGGTGCTGGTGAGTGTAGCTGTCTCTGGCAAGTGAGTCGTATAGTTTTTTAGTATATAGATATTTGGATTAAAGCCTCACTTTGTTAATTACTTATTTTGCACTGTGTTGGTTGTTGTTGACTTGTTTGTCAAGTCTACTTTCTTAGTAAGGATTATGGTTAACTGTAAGATGACTGCTCAGCAGGTTGTTGGTATGCTTTTGGAGTCTTCCTCTGAACATGATTTTGAGATTGACTCTGCATCTGAGGCAGAAGAGGGAGTGGGAGATTCTGGCAGTGAATTTTCTGTCCGAGAGGAATCTTCGGATGATGATGTCACTCTTAGTACAGATGAAGTGCCTATTTTAGAGGACGACATTGATGTGCCAATAGTGCAGCAAGAGGCATCTCTACTACAGCCTGGGGGTGCAAGGATTCCCATTCGAAGAGCTGACATCTGAGTTGCCCAGGCACGGTGCAGCCTGCATTTCCTGACTTCACTGGTGTCCCGGGGTGTAGGGTGGATATTGAAAACTTTTTGCCTATAATTCTTTTTCAGTTGCTTATGGACGATCTATTTTTGGTGGAGATTGTTGAGCAGGCTAATTTGTATGCTGAACAGTATTTGCCGGACAACATTGCCAGACGTAGGCTCCACTCTAGAGCTACCCGGTGGACTCAAATCTTGAAGAGTTGAGGACGTAACATTTTTGATGGGCTTGATATGGAAGCCATCAATGTCTTCATATTGATTTACTAGTCCTATTTGCTTCTGATTTCGGTGCTGCATTTTGTCGATAAGGGTTAAGCATTGCCATCAGATCATCCTGATTGTAACCGTCTTTTTCAGATTTGGCCTGTCATTGATCACTGTGTAGATGGATTTTCCGAGATCTATTCTCCAGGGAAAGAAATATCAGGGGATGAGTCTTTGGTCTTGTTCAAGGGCCAGTTGGTTTTTAGGCAGGACATTCCTAGCAAGAGGGCATGCAATGGAATTAAGATGCATATGCTGTGTGACAGTAGGACTGGATATGTCTCTAATTTCGGGGTGTACACTGGTAGGGATTCCAGGATTGACCCCCCCCCTTCTTCGGAGTGAGTGAGAAAATTGTGGGGGAACTTGGTAGAGGACTTTTTAACAAAAGTCACCATATACATGTAGGTAACTTCTACACTGTTTGGCCAAAGTGGACTCTATTGCTTGCGGCACAATCCACTCTAACTGTAAAGGTTTCCCAAAAGAACTTGTTTGTCAAAAGCTTGAGCGAGGACAGTGCAGTGTGTTGCGTAGTAATGAACTTCCAGCTGTGAAGTTTGCAGACAAGAGATATGTCTACATGTTCACTACCATCCATGATGAAAGTACTTCACCTGTAACTGTTTTTGGGTCAGGTTGCTGAAGTTTACAAACCTGTGTGTATTTTAGACTATAATATGCACATGGGCGGTGTCAATAGAGTTGATCAGAGGTTGGAGCATTGCACTGTTCTTCGTAAGGGTTACATTTGGTATAATAAGTCGGCTATCCATCTTTTCCACTTGGCAACCTTTAATGCTTTCGCTGTATTTAAGGATTGTTCTCCTGAGTCAACAATGACTTTTGTTAAGTTTCAGTAGTCTTTGATAGGCAGCCTTGTTGTAGTGGAACAGGCAAGTGTTCCTAAAGTTGGAGTGGGGGAGGATGTGCTACATTGAAAGATCACCACTTTCCTGATCACATTCCTCCCATGCCACAATTAACTTTCCCGGTAGGAGATGTAGAGTCTGTTGGTGAAGAGGTACTCAGAAGGACACTCATATATATTGCCCAAGTGTCCTTCTAACCCTATGCTGTGTGTGCCGGCTTTTTTTTAGAATGTACCACATGCAAAATAACTTTTGGGAGCATTTATGAGTGTTAAAGTGAACTGCTTGGTCTGTATTGTTTTATATTTGATGTTCAGTTTCAAGCTTAGCATTAGTGTGATGGATTTAGTTACAGCTTTTGTGTTGACAGGTTTGGATCTACTTACAATTTGTTTGTGATTACTTTTTTATATTAAAAAGCCAAAATGTGATGGTGGTGTGTGTGGACTGACGCTTGGCTGGCAGTGTGTGTGCGGACTGGTACTTGTCTGGCAGTGTTTGTGGACTGGCGCTTTGCTGACAGTATGTGTGGACAGATGCTTGGCTGGTGGTGTGTGTGGACTGATGCTTGGCTGGCAGTGTGTGTGGACTGACGCTTGGCTGGCAGTGTGCACGGACTGCCACTTGGATGGCAGTGAATGTGGACAGGCGCTTTGATGGTGGTAAGTTTGGACTGGCGCTTGGCTGGTGGTGTGTGAGAAGTAACTTGCTGCTGGTCACTACAGACACTGGTAGCCAAATGACAGTCCAAACAATCCATCAGCTAGTGGGGTTGCTGTGTCCGCATTGTTGGCGGGTGAAAGTGGTGGGCCCTTCAATGGAGCTGTCAGTTGATGTGAGTGTTGTTGTGTGCTAGACCGGCGGCTAGCGGTGTGAATGGTTTTGTGTGTGTCACACGTATGAACAGTATATGAATGGCCTGTAAAGAGATTGTTGCCGTGCCGTGGCTTTACAGATCAGGCATAGTGAGTCATTGGTTCAGTTTTTTGTCCTTTCAATTATTAGCAGTGTATTTCGTTTTTGTAAAATCTCTTGTTAATGAAATGTTATATATTGAATCATCACTCATCTTCATTCCAAATCCAATCCGTATGTGTATGTGTACTTGAGGAATAGATGGTTGTGCAGTAATAGTTGCCTTTTCTGTCTTTCTCTGGCAGGGTGTACTTGTCCCTTTTTGTTAATGTTGTAATGTGTTGGTCCCACAGCTGGCGCTGAGAAATAGTCTTGTGTGTATCATGTACGAAAGGTGTGTGAATGGACAGTAAAGCGGTTGTGGCCTTGATGCGGCTTTATAGCTCATGAGCTGTGAGTCACTGGTTCAGTTTTTTGTCAGTTTGATTATTAACAGTACATTTCATTTTTGTAAAATATCTGGTTAATAAAATTTGATATACTAAACCATATACACAACCCTCATGCCAATTCCAACCCGTATGTGTGTGTGCTTGAGGAATGGATGGTTGTAAAGTAATAAACGTGTTTTCTGCCTTTCTCTGCCAAGGTGTACACTTCCTCTAGGAAAAATCTACCACTAATTTAATACCGTGATATCTCTCGCGTGGATCCCAACAAGTTATCTTGCCCACAATGTCCTACAAACCGCAAATTTAACTTAGGTCATAATTTCCTTGCATTATTCTGCCATAATTTTCCAGCTTCAGAAAGAAACAACAAATGATCTACCACTCAGCATTTCCCAAATTCTCCAGATAAAAATGGTACCTCACTTGTGCGGGTGGGCCAAGTACCCACGGAAGGGGAGTGCCCAAAACGTATTGTGGAGATATAAAAATTACCTACCACAAAATAACCTGGTTTTGCAAGGGTGTCACATGAGTTTTTGGTCCTAGCCTTGGCGGCCATCTAGGGAAACCTACCTAATCCAGACACATTTCTGAAACCTAGATAGCCATGGAGTCCAATGAGGTATGGCTTGCGTCGATCTCCCAACGTTTTCCAACCGAAAATCCCTTGCAAACCTCAAATGTAGCTAGAAAATCTTATTTTTCACACATTTATGTGTAGAAAAGTTGAGGGATCCCCTGGATGACACAAATTTCCTACCACTCAATGTTCCTCAAGGTCTCATGATAAAAATGTTACCTCACTTTTGTGTTTGGGCCAAGTACTGCAGCAGGAAATGGTCCAAAACATATTGTGGCAACATCAAAATGATCTACCACAAAGCAACCTGATTTTCCAAGGGAGTTACCTGCGTTTTTCATCCTGTGCTCGGCAGCCATCTAGGGAAACTACCTAATCCAGACATTTCTGAAGACTAAAAAGCTGAGGGAGTCCATGGAGGTATGGCTTGTGTGGGACCCTCACAGCTTTCTTACCCAGAATCTCCTGCAAACCTCAAATTTAGCTAAAAAAACAGATTTTCTTTACATTTATTTGTTGGATCACCGCACCAGCACAAATGTGCAACCACCCAGCATGCCCCTTGGTCTCTCCAAAAAAATGATCCTCATTTGTGTGAGTGTCCAATGCAGAGTTAGCCTAAAAACGCATATAAAAGAAAACTGTGTTTAGAACTAGCTGTGCTATCCCCTAAATCCCTATGATTTTGGCCCTTCACAGTCACAGGCCATTGGCCCACCCACACAAATGAAGTATAATTTTACTCTGGAGACCAAGGGGCACACTGGGTTGTAGGGCCTTTGTGCAGTCCCAGTCAAAAATATGAGGAAAATGTGCTTTACTTAGCTAAATTTGAGGTTTGCACAGGATTCTGTGTAGGAAAATAATGGGCGATCCATGCAAGCCATACATCCTTGGAATTCCTCAGCAGTCTAGTTTTTACAAATGTCTGGGCTAAGTAGGTTTCCCTAGTTGGTTGCTGAGACCGGGACCAAAAACTCAGGTGGCCCCCATTGCAAAACCAGGTCGTTTTGTGAAAGGTAATTTTGATGTCTCCACAACACGTTTTGGGCCCTTTCCTGCCGTGTGTACTTGACCCACCAACACAATTGAGGTACCCTTTTTATCGGGAGACCTGGGTGGTAAGAAATTTGTGTCATCCCAGTGATCCCACAACTTTCCCACACAGAAATATGAGAAAAATTAGATTTTTGTTCAGCTACATTTGAGTTTTGCTGGGGTTTCTGGGTAACAGAACGTGGTGAGAGCCACACTAGACACCTCATCCTGGATTTCCCTGAATGTCCAGTTTTTGAAATTGTACAGGTTTTCTAGTTTTCCTTAGGTGCCAGCAGAGCTAAGGTCCAATATCCATAGCTAGGTAGTTTGCTAAAAAAGGGTCAGTTTTTACTGGGAACATTTTATGGGTCCACGTTGTGTTTGGGCTGTTTCCTGTCGATACCTGGTGAGGGCCACACAAGTCACCCCATCCTGGATTCCTCTCGATGTCCAGATTCCACAAATACATAGGTTTGCTAGGTTTTCCGAGGTGCCGGAGTCCAAAATCCGTAGCTAGGTACATTGTTAAAAATGGGTCAGTTTTCACTGGAAAAATGTTATGAGTCCACATTGCACTTTGGTCAGTTTCCTGACACCGGTACTAGGCCTACCCACATAAGTGAGGTACCATTTGTTTTCTAAGACTTGGGGGAATGCTGAGTGGGTAGAAGTGTGTAGCTCCCACAGTTTTCAAAACTTTCCATCACAGAAATATGAGGAAATGTATTTTTTGGGTAAAGTATGAGGTTTGCAAGGGATATTTGCTTATGGAACCTAGTGAGAGTCACATTAGTCACCCCATCATAGATTTCCTGGGGTGTCAACCTTTCAAAAATATATACGCTTGCTAGGATTCCCTATGTGCTGGCTGAGCCACGGTCCAAAATCCACACTGCAAAAAAAGGGTCAGTTTTCACAGAAAAAATAGGATGTGTCCATGTAGCGTTTTGTGCCATTTCCTGTCACAGGTACTAGTTCTACCCACATAAGTGAGGTACTAGTTTTTATCGGGAGTCACAGGGTAACACAGAATAGTAGAACAAGTGTTATTGCCAATTGAATTTCTGTGCATTTCTGCCTTCCAAATGTAAGACAATGTGTAAAAAAGAAGTCATTCTGAAAAATGTCCTATAATTCACATGCTTGTATAGGTACCCACAATTTCAGAAAGATGCAAATAACCACTGCTTCAAACTGTATACTTTGATCCCTTTTCAGAAATATGTAGGTTTCCTTGATACCTATTTTTCCGTCTTTCTAGCTTACCAAATGAATTGCTATGTACCCGGTACACAATGAAAAACCTTTGCAAGATGCAACTCAGGGATTGGCTAGGGGTTCCCCAGATTCTTGGTAAACCTACAAGTCCTATATATCCCCACAATTAAAAAAAGGTCAAGCAGACTAAGCAGTATATTGCTTTAAAAACTTTTAACATTTGTTTTTCAACTGTTAGTTTCTATAAAAAATAACCTTGAAGGATCTACACTATGATGCCTTGCTGAATTCATGGGGCCCGAGTCACAGAACTAACTTAAGACAAGTCCAATACCTACTACCATTTTGGTATTCACAGAAGAAACTTACTCATTTTGGTATTCACAGAAGCCACTTACTCATTTCAGTATTCACAGAAGTTAGGAGTCCTAACTTTTGGACATCTAGGATTTTTCTCAGTTTAGGAGACTGAAAGTCTTAAAGTTATGATTTTTCTCAGTTTATGAGTCCTAAAGTTAGGAGTCCTAACTTGACCACTCCTAAACAGAGGAAAAACCCTAACTTTAAGACTTTCGGTATTCACAGAAGGCATTTAGGAGTCCTAAAGTTAGGACTCCTAACTTCTGTGAATACCAAAATGAGTAAGTGCCTTCTGTGAATACCAAAATAGTAGTAAGTTTAGGATTTTGTCTTAACTTAGTTCTGTGAATCAGGCCCATAATGGTTTCTACATTTAAGAGATATATAATTTTACGGGATCCATTATTGCTTTCACACTCATTTCAACCACTAATTTGAAGGAGGTTGAAAGCACAAAAAAAAAGGAAAAATAGGATATATCCCAGTAAATTGTCAAAACTGTGTAGAAAAGCGTGTTCTTTTTAGAAAAGTCTGCCTGTTCCTGCAAAATGGGATGGTGGCGCTTTTAGCATCACAAACCCTTTGTTGATACCTTTTGCAGGGAAATAAACAGACGCTTTCTTCTGCAGCACTTTTTTCCCAATTTTCTGAAAAACTCTAAAAATTAGCTATATTTTTGATAATTTCGTGGTCACCTCCAGAATAATTCACTACCTTTAAAATCATTAAAAAAATAACACAAATTTGGTGTGGAAACCTTATGTGGACAAAAAGTTACAGGGCCTAAGGGCAAACTACCCCAAACAGGCCCTTGTCCTTTTTTGCAGGGTCATCCCTGAACTTTTTGCCTCCCTCCTGTATTTCTTCTGACCTGTTGTTGGTTGTTGTATGACTCTGGGCACTTTAACACTGCTGATCAGTGCTAAAGTGCATATGCTCTCCCTATTGTAAATTGATGCATGGATTAGTGACTTCATGATTGGCTGGTTGGATATACAAAAAGAGAGAAAAGGGGATTGAGACTACTCTGCCTGCACTAAAAACAAAAAGTTCCAATTGTATCTATAAGAAAGAAGGTGCTGGTGATCTGGGACACAATCCCCTGAATCCCAATGAAGGAAGGACAGAATCTGTCTCTCCAATATACTGTGCAAAAAATAGATCCCGCACCCTTCAAATATCATTGTAGTATTCAAGCATCAATATCATTTGTCAATCATGAAATGCATATAAACATCAGATTTGTTCTCCCAAGAATCTTGCGGAATCAATTTCTTCCAAAAAAGAGTTCCTTTATTCATCAATCATTACAGTTCAATAGCCCATTGGCTATTGAACTGTAATGATTGATGAATAAAGGAACTCTTTTTTGGAAGAAATTGATTCCGCAAGATTCTTGGGAGAACAAATCTGATGTTTATATGCATTTCATGATTGACAAATGATATTGATGCTTGAATACTACAAATGATATTTGAAGGGTGCGGGATCTATTTTTTGCACAATGATTGGCTGGTTTGGTTTACTTGGGTCTGGAGAGGCATTGGGGAGTGACCCTGAGGGGAGTGGCTCAGGTATCTTCCAACCCGGAGTGGTGGAAGTGGTTCAGATTTGTCCAACTAGGTCCGTTTGTGGTGGGAGGGGCTCACGTCCTGTCTCAGTGGAGATGGAGTGAGTCTTGGGCTGTGTAATCCAAGGTGCCCGAAACCCAGTCTCAGAGCCTGGCTGGCTCTTTAAGGGAACATCAGGTGGGGAGCCTAGTGTAGTGTAGTTCCTATATTCCCAATAGGCTGTGCGCATTGGAATAATATATCCTATAGATGTGACGTAAGACTTATGTCTACTAGGTCTCTATTGAATATATTATACTTAATTGTGAGTGCCAGCTAGCTCAGAGGTCACTAGAAACTTTCTTGAATTCACAAGAAGGGATTAGTTTCTGACAACCGCATAAACATGACAACTTTGTTTCCCCAAGATAAAACTGATCTTTAGAGTCGTGGAAATAATAGATAGATATTTTACTCAGTCATTCGTGCATGCTTGGTTCATCAGGGGTCCAGAGAAATAGAGAGACAGGTGTTTTCAATACAAGTATTTATTGAACAGTCTTCTTTCTCATGCAGAAGAAATTAACTCCTACAATCGCGATACTGGCTGTAAAGTATAAAGCATACAGCAAGAAGAGTATTATAAAATAATACTGTAAAAACATGGTATGGTTTCTAAGCCATAAAATACATACATAAATAAATAAAGACTAAAAAGTACTCAACTGGTGCTTCTAAAATATTCCTACCCCGATGTACCTAACCTAAGTCTAGTACGAGGGAAGACGTAAGTGTGGTGTAGCATTGGTTTAGTATTCTTTTGCCAAGAATCTATCCAAGATTTCTCTTAGGTTCTAATCAGCTCCGTACCTTGGTTTAGAATGAAGGAGGTCAGTCTCAGGACTCGATTTCCCAACACCCCGCAAGGGGAGTTTGGAAACACTGGAGCTGGATTTCTCGGCAAGAGAAAAGACAGTGTCTCTCTCAGTGCGTCTGCTGGAGGGTCGGCTTCCTTCGGCACATGCTGTAGCGAGATGCGTTGGGCAAGTAGATAGTCGAACTGCTCCAAACCACTGTGTGTTTGCTTGGGCAAGTGTGGGCATATGTATACCTTGAAGGTGCCGAGTTTGACGTAAAGTCCCAAACTGCTGAAGCCGAGTTTTCCAAGAGATCTTTGTGGATTTTCATATCTAGTGGAAGTAGCTATGCCGTATTCGGACTGCATGAGCTATATCTAAATATGGTTATGATTTCTATGCCTATATAAGGACAAGGTGATTTATACCTAAATAAGGGCATGAATCAGGAAATTTACACTAGGGTCCTAAAATACTATACAACACCCACTCCACTTTATTATGTTCGACATTACAAAATTTTGGCACGAAAACATATCTAAAGATTGTGTTTACAATCCCACCCAAAAATACATAAAAATGCATTTTAAATGGTTGCACATGAAAATGAGCATTAATACTGTACACATATAAAAGCAATGATTTAATCATAAGTAGGGGTGGGCGTAGTGTGC
Source organism: Lissotriton helveticus (assembly GCF_964261635.1). Lineage (NCBI taxonomy): Eukaryota > Metazoa > Chordata > Amphibia > Caudata > Salamandridae > Lissotriton > Lissotriton helveticus. The sequence continues at coordinate 277,754 of NW_027611932.1, forward strand.
GTAGTGGGGCAACACGAAGCTCCGCGAAGTGGGGAGGAAGCTACGCCCACCCACACTCTTCGCGTAGCCCCACTACGCGCCACCCGCCTCCCTCTCGCCCTCTTCTACATGCCTAATTTAATGTTACACAGATTAAAAGTACTTAACAAGGACTTACCTGGCATGCGGCGTCCCGGGGCTCCCTCTTCCTGCTGTCGCGCCGACTTCTTCCAGACAAATGCGCATGCGCATCCTGCGGGAGCAGGAAGAGGGAGCCCCGGGATGCCGCATGTCAGGTAAATCCTTTTTAATTACTTTTAATCTGTTTAACATTAAATTGGCCATGTAGAAGATGGCAGGAGGGAGGCGGGTGGAGGGCAACTTCACTCGGTAGTGTTGCCTACTATGCCTACTTTGCGAATCGTGAAGTAGGCAACACTACGCACACTCCATGGACGGAACGGAGCACTGCTCCCAGGGTTAATCATAAGTATAAAATATGATATTGGCAGTGCTAACTGATTGAATCAATGAAAATTATATTTATGAAATGGCTCTAAATACAGAAGAAAAAGGCGAGACCCTCCCATAGCAGAATATGTAAGCTGTTTCGGTTTGTGTATAAGGTAAATATCGTTTCTAGGAAGTATTCAAAGAATTCTTGTTCTCTAAGAATAGTTCTACTTTAAGCAGATTACTTTTGCCAAAGTTCATTTTTGGATAAAAGTCAAATCAAATCGTAGAACAATTGAGTTCCAAAGTTAGAAGTTTTTTGTTTTGAAAAATGAAGGTCGAATTCAAAGTTGATAGAACGCTGTGTGCTAATTTCAAAAGTTATTCTCGGTGTCAGGAGAAAACATGAAATCTTCTAAGCTTGCAAAGAAATCGTCTACCACAGAAGTGAAAGTTGAACCACTTCATTAAGTAGATCAATCGTACACAGATGAGAAGCATCACCTTCAGCGTCAGTCGCATTAGCAATGTTCGTGGTAGATGGTACCTGTGTGCCTGTTGGTCCACGTATCTCACCCTCAGCTGAAATTGCTGGGGAGACCTCAATGAATGCCGTCATCAGGATTGGTAACCGTTGGGGGCAACACACTGCATGAGCCGTTACCGAACCAAGCAAAGCGTTAACATGCGTTGGCAGCGCTGATGGAAGTGTTAGACAGATATCCAACATGCATTTCTCTCCACAAAGCAGGCATCGCAGAACAGGTAAGATGCAATCTTGCCAGATTGGTCTGAACGATAGGAACCACGTGGTATTCAGATCTCTCAAACGAGCCAAGCCAAGAATCTGTGTTATGCGCTCACGATACTGCATTGCCAGAAGAGTGTTCTCCATGGTAAACTGGGTATCGCTGGTGACTGGACTTGCCATAATGGAGCAGGAGGAATAAAAATAGTAGCCCTGCTACAAGTCCCAAAACGAGAGGTAGGCCGCCGAACACAGAGTGCACAAAGTTAGGAAAAATGCCTAGGACTGCTTCAAAGGGTGCTAACTGTCCCGAAAAAATTTCTTAAATACATGTACAATACCACTGGTATCAGACATGTTTAAGATATGACCTAACATTTCTATAAAATGTATGGGGCAGTTTGTTGATAATAAGGCATGTATCTCCGCAGAGGACCTTTCAACTTGCAGATCATATGTCTCTCTGGATGAGGTCAGTGACACAGTTTTTTGTAAAAGAATGGCTTTCATTCTGCTTAAAGTATCAATTCATATAGAAGAGATGTTCAGTGAAGGCCATAGTGGCGACTCCCCCTCTGTCTTATTTTTAGGAAACAATACTTGCATACAGCAAGTGACCCTGGCTGTCACACTAACGAGAAACGCTATTCCTGGCATCATTTCACAACAGCAGTGATCATTCAACATTATGTAGCTCCCAATGGAAAGCTGCCTAAAAATTGGATCTATCACTGCTGCCGGGGAACCCTGCAGGTGGCATGATAAGTTGGTTGAGGAACCATCGCAGGCTCCATGTAAATTAATACCCTGATACAGAAGTGTGTCGCTCAATGTGATTTGCAATTTTTACCACTAAGAAATACCTCTTTTTCCTCACACCAACATTTGTGTGTGTATGGTAAATCCCAGGTCACTTTATGTATTCTTTACCCAACCTTTCATACAGGCCTGCTGGTATGTGTTTTTAGCAATACTGAAACTGGAAATTCATCACTGGTATCGTGATGGTGCTATGTATTATCCATTCAACGGCTGGTTTCTCAGAAACGGTTAATGGTAATCTCTCCAGTTTTTCTATGCTCAGCACCGTATAGTCTGCTCCACTCTATGCCACAAAAAATTGTTTATCTGTAAGGTTAAATCCAGTAAACAATGACGTGGCGTTGATTAGATTTCAAGGCATATAGCCTGAACAAAGGTTTTGTAACGTCCAGCCTAGCAGCATTATAGAACGTAATTGAGAATGTCCATGTTGTAACATGAGCAAGTCCTGTTCCATTATGTCTATGGCAGAGGATACGATACAATGCTGTCCAAAGAATAAATTCTGGAGGACAGAGTTGTTAACCCATTTTAAACTACAGAGAAAGCTTTATCTAAATTAATACACTTAATTTCTCGTATTCGTTCTGCAGTTTAAATTTGCGTGACTTTCGATGCTTCATTATAAACAGCGCAAATACCGGCGTATATGAAATGTTGAAGACGCTGGTTGCGAGGTCCTAGTAAGAATTCTCTCAAATCGTTGCCATCTTAAGTAAAGTTAAGTGTTGTTTTATATCTGGGAGTGCGGATTTTTGTAGCCATTCAAGGCACAGTTTTCCTACACTGTAAGTTGTTATTATATTTGGATGTTGTCTCTGGATATATCTAGGATCTGGCCTAGTTACTGTAAATCCTTGTGTCTTGTTCAGTAATCTATCTTGACAGTTATTCATGTCTGTGGGCCAAATTAACCATTTATTCCAATCAGGATTAGTTCTGTTTTGTTGTGAAATATAATTTACCTCTACCTCCTCATCTGTAGTTCTATTACTATCAGGTGTGGGCTTAGGTATGGATGGTTTGTTTAAGTCTTTTATCTTAGCAAGGCCAAGACAAGATGTCTGTTGAACAGTTTCATTTAAAAACAGAATTTGTTCTGGGATGATGCAGGCTCTGAATAAGGCTTCTAAACCTTGCACCTGCCAGTCTTTTGTGCCCCAGGCAATTTTTGTCTCAATGCTGTCAAAAAGTCAAAACCTAATGTGGACAATTGAGCATAAAAGGCCGCAGAATAAATTTGCTTAGTATTAGTCAACATACTTTTCATGCCTGTCTTATTAAAGTAAAATATTTATGGATTTGTGACATTAAAGCCTGAGAAGTATGGAAATGTTTCATAAAATGTTTTAGAGCTATCCTTTGGTGGCGTTGGACAATGTTCCCATTGATTATAAGTTAAAATATTTCTAGGTTTTGCATATTTGTGCAAATGGTGACCTTAATGGTTAAAACAATACATTTGTTCATTATCAGATTAACCTTCTAAGTATTCATGTTTCGCAAATTTTGCTGACATTTCTAAGTCTGCCATAATGTTATTATCAGTCTCAGAGTCCCAATCATCAGAAAATGTACTGGGTGAAACAAAATCGCTCTAGGAAACCCTAAATTGATGTGGAATCTTCAGCAGCTCGGCAGGACTATAAATGTCATAATCAGTTCTGTCCCATGCTATACCACCAGATAGAGGAACGGCTGTGATGTTCACTGATGACAGGTCTCTTTGTCCATTTTACTATATTTTCCATCTATCAGCTTTCCCAAACTTAACACAAGAATGAGCCAAAGTAGGAGAAAAAGTACACCTAACACAATCCAAAATTCAACCCATGGTGAAACCAGATATGTATTTGCAAGCTGGTGAAAAAGTTCTGTTACTTGTTCCTTGAAAGTTTTATTTGCTGGCGTTGATTCGGGCTCACTGGGATCCTCAGAAAACGTATCAAAGTTGATGAAATAGCCAGAGTCAGTTCTGTCAATTGTTGGTATTGCATCCGGATTACTTGAAATCGCTGGAGCTGCTTGTTCCCTTGACATATTAGTATAGTCAGATGCTACATCATTGTAGATGGGAGTTTCTTGAAAAACTGTTATTTGGGTCTCAAGAGGCACAAGTTCCATGGTTTTGTTGCATAGTCCTTCTTTTCTCACTGCTGATTCTTCAAAGGTGATGAGTCTCTCAGTTCGAACCTCTTGGATAGTAGCAAGATTTGTTTGTCTGCTACACCTTTGGAGTCCAGTGGGTCTACTACTTATTATCGGCCACTTGGTGTGGCTTTACCAGGTCAATTGATACGAACCGATTCTCCATTCTTCCAGCAAGGGACGGTGGTAACACTGTTTTCGATCCTTGGATTTCTAGCAAAGGTACTGGTTTTGTATAAGAAGGCCCAAATTCCTTCTCATCTGCTATTTTCTCTCTGACCAGTTCCCCAATCTTTGGAATCCAGACAGGTCTTGCTAGGACAGGTGGTTTTTCTTCAGTGGTCGTTGGCTTCTGTAATGTGTTGCTTAGACTTCTTCTTGTTTCATTTAAGACCTGAAAAACAGCCAAACGGTCTTTGATATGAAAGGGTTTTTGTTCTACCACTGAACTATGACAATCGAGGTCTTCGACCATCATTCTAGTACCAAAAAGGATTTCATATGAAGTGATTCCACCCAGAGAATTTCTTGGCAGGTTGTTAAGACTACGTTGGACACTTATTAGATGTTTGATCCACCCATCACCCAAGCCTAATACCCTAGCTGTTAATAGATTGCTTTATGTCACGGTTTTTTTCTTTCCACAACCAAATTTCCCTCAGGATGGAATGAACTAGAGTACCGCAATGCAACGCCCAAGCTGGCCATGGCCTCCTTGTAAGCTCGAGAGCTAAACGCAGGACCCTGGTCAGAATGTAGAGTGCCGATTGCGTATGTGCCGATAAAGACTCGCAAATCTTTTATAACAGTTTGGGCGTCAGCCGAACGCTGAGGCAACATCCAAATGAATCTTGTCCTAATAGTTGTGGGACTGCTTTTATCTATAGGGACGTATGAGCGTGGATAATCTAATGCTTTCTAACAATGGTGTCTGTACTGGGCTGGCTACACTGTAGTCAGGAATCTAGCGGCGCTCTAAGCTGTGATCTCTGTAACAGACATCACAATTGATTCCGAATTCGTAGATGTGGGCATTCATCCCTGGCCACCAGTACATCTCTTTTAATTCTAGTAGAGATTTTGAGATCCCTTGGTGTATCAGACCCTCTCCCATATGTGCTTCTTCAATCAAAGCAGCTCTTTGACTCCTGTTTGAAATTACCCTATCCCCCACTCCAGGAATTTGAGCAAAGGGAACGGAGTTGGCATCAATTATGTATGAATATTCGAGTGGATAGTTTAGAGGTAACGCTGCATTGCAGCCTTTGCTTGTGGCATAGCCAGCTAGCATTGTTTCACCGTCTATTTGTGTTTTTGAACGAGTGATTGCAGCTACGGAAGCCGTTTGCACAACTGCCTTCGCGGCTTCATCTGCCAATGAATTCCCTGCAACGTGAACGCCATCACGCTGATGACTTAGAGTATGGATCACGTGAGTCTTTTGTAGTTGTTTCTGTAACAGAACTACTTGTTCCCAATGCAACTTATGCTTGATTGTGCCACCTTTTGCGTCTTTGAAACCGTTTTGAACCTAATTCTCCCAATATTCATTGTAAGATTGGACGCAGTAATACGAATTACACACTATGAGTGTGGGGAATTCACGATTGGTATTTTCAAGCGCCATCTTGAAAGCCTTTAGTTCAGCTCGCTGAGCTTTAAAGTCTCCGAAAGTCTCCGAGAGATTGGGTTTTTGTGACCATAGGTCTGAATTTACCATCGCGCCAGCGACCTTTGACAATCGCACATGCTGCACTATAAGCTTGTTTACCCCCAATTGTGGGCTGTGCTGATCCGTCTTTATAAATGATACATCCGTAATGTTCTAGAGGCAGCATCTCAGTGGGCAGAGGACATTCTTGTTCGTATTGTAGAAATTCTTGAGTTTTCAAGTAGGGGTCAAAAACGTCTGTTGCAGCAAGAGAATTAACCCATTGTATCCATCACGGATGTAAAGCTTTTGCATTCGGAATGCTCGCTTTTGTCACTGCCTCTAAGGCAGGTACAGGAGTAACGACTTTTATATGTTTTCCCTGCGCGAGAGCTCTCTCTTTTGCTAATGCAGTTTGAAACGCTGTCAGAATTTTTTCTGTTGAAGTGAGTTTCATTTCAGCTTGTGTGTACAATTGTGATTTGTAAGCTTCTGCGTTTTTTGGAGGTTGGAGCAGCGCACATTTCTCTAAAAAGTTTGGAGACAGGCTTTTGCCTTCACTTGAAAGTTTGTATCCCAAGAATAGGACGTTGAGGTGGGCAATTCTTGATTTTTTAAAATTGAATTTGTACCCTTCAGAGGCGAAACCAAGTATTATGGTGTTTACCCTGTTCAAGTGCCTGTCCAAATCATCGTCTATAAGATAGATGTCATCGACATACGATAATGCCTTATCTACGTTCATTTGTAGTAACTCTGTTACTCTGGCTGAAAATAACCCTTTGACTATTCTTGAATCCTTGGGGAGACGACAGAAGTGACGCTGTGTCCCCATAATTGAGAAAGCGGTCAAGTACCTGCTTTCTGGTGCAATGTTTTGACAGAAGACACCGTTTGAAATATCTAATGTTGTTTTCTGTTTTTTGCGCACAATGTTGTTCATCAGTGCTGCACTGTGTGCATTTTGTACGGCAAAGGTTTTGCAGCAAGAATTTAAATATCTGTAGTCCAAAACTAGACGATATGTATTGTCTGGTTTGGAGACAGGAAACAAAGGATTGTTCAGGGATGAGGCACATGTTTCAATCACCCCTTGGTATTCAAGTTGATCTAGGATCTCACTGACCTGTTTTTTAGCTTCTTGCTTAACTGGATACTGCCTCTGAGCAGTGGGTTTTTGTAACTGGATCTTATGGTGAGGAGAGTCCTCATCCCATCCTACATGATTTTCATATAATGCTGGAGCCTGGGCCACAGGCATAAGTGTATTTTTTATGAATAGGAATATGATTGGAGAAGGCTGGCATAATGATCTCTTCACTATGTGGGCACTCCCTGACAAATTCAGGTGGCCAGTCTTTTTCAGCTAGAAGGATGTCATAACCCTTAGATAGTTTTTCCCAAAATAGTGCTTTTATTTTTCTAGTTATGTCTCTCTCTATCCAGAGTGTTACTTCATATAACCTATGGGGTACATTAACCCTGGTATCAGCAATTTCAACTTGAATGTATTCATTCAGGGCCACTGTCTTCAGATGATCCATCAGGATCTTGCGAGCTATGGTAACTTCTGCTGCGCTGTCCAGCATTGCCTGGGTCCACTACCCGTTCTTGAGTTGTGTTCTCAAGGTCATCGGCATGTCTGATTTTTAGACTTGCTACCTTCTTCTTGGTGAATTGAGTTTTCTTATTTTTTGGAACGTGTTGATCTTCTTTGGACTTCACGCGTTCTTCCTTGTGTTCTGATCGTCCTCGTCTTTCGGATTTCTGTGAGGAAGTCTGAAAGGTACGAGAGGAACGTGTATCAGTATCTTAATATCTATCAGGTTTTCTCAAATTATCCCTATTTCTGAGGTTATATCTCTTCTCAGAGTGCTCCTTTTGAGGTGACCTACCTCTGGATTGAGAACACTTCTCTTTAAGAAGAGTCTGTCTAGTATTTTCCCACTTCTTTTTAGGAGCAGTGAGTGTGTTTTTAATAAAACATTTTTCTGGATTTTCTGTTAGTTCGGGTTTTACTGGTTTCCCTCGCAGACTATCGCTACCTAGTTCTTCATAGGCTTTTTCTATTATTCTGGCAAGTTCATATGGTTGCTCAGTTACATCAAGTTCTTTTAGTTTTTGGCGGATTGCCACGGATGCTGCTTCACCTTTTAATATTAGCTAATATTATAGCTGAGGCCTGTTTGAAATCCTTCAGTAACTTCATACCAAGATTTAAAGCAGGCTCTGAATCTGTTTCAGGACGTCTGGTATCACCGCTATAGACGGTACACCATGAGTTTTTGTGTATATTGCAGCAAAGACTAAACCCCAAGTGGCACAGTCCTCCGGGTCTGGTGCAATCCCCATTGGTAAACAGATTGTTAGAATCCTGTGTTTCTCATGATGTGTACTATCAGGAAATACTGCCTCAATCTGAGTAATTTTTTGAGCTAACAAGAATGGAATTTGTTCCCTTTTTGTGGGCAATTTACCAATGACTGATTGTATAGTCTGTGGTGTAATTTTGTTTGTGTTCCCTTGATGAAGGGTTTGCTGTGGAATTCTTACAGCAGGTTGGACTGTTAGAGTCCGCATGACATATTGTACCAACTGTCTATGAACTTTAATTAATTGTTTTAGCTGAGCTAACATTTCTACATCTGTCATTCTTTCAATGTCAGGATGTGGTGTATAGCTGGCTAGTACTGGCCATGTTGCTCCTGGTCTACCTAGTGGACCGAGCCTGGTTATGTGATTTTGATGTTGTAGGGCACCTTTAAACCAGAGCTGACGCTCTTGGTAAGTTAGTGGAATTTCAATGTCCTCAAAAGGAACGTACTCCGCTGGAGGTTCCTCTGTCTTGTAGAAGTGGAACACATGTGTTGTTGGATTTGCTTCTGGGAAGATAATCTGTGAATAGAATACCTCTGTCTGCCGGTATTCATGTGCCTCTGTGACAAATATAACCCTGCCACCTCTTGGTGATAGGCCATTTTCTATAAGCTTTATAGCTATTGTTTTCCTTAGGTTTTCCGGGATGATTATAGCATCCACGTCATTTTGGTGGAAACCTGTAACGTCTAAACCCAGTCGGCCTGTAGACGCTGCAGTTCCACTGGCCCCGGGATTATCATCGTCAACTATTTTGTTGAAAGTTTTGCAGAGCAAGTTTCAAGGAGACAAAGATAAGGTGCACAATATTTTTGGAACGCTGTATCCTTCAACGTTGAACAAAACCAAAAACTAATACATAGGATTTTTCATCCTACTTAGTTATGGCGGATATTTCTATCCTTTAACCCACTCCAGACGTCTATTGGAGTATTTTACGGGAAAAAGGGGTCTCTGTGAAAAGCACGACTGAGTTGCTCTAGTATCTAGCATTAAATTAGTTCCTTACCAAACGTTGGGCTCCATGTAGTGTAGTTCCTATATTCCCAATAGGCTCTGCGCATTGAAATAATATATCCTATAGATGTGACGTAGGACTTATGTCTACCAGGTCTCTATTGAATATATTAGACTTCATTGTGTGTGCCAGCTAGCTCAGAGGTCTCTTGAAACGTTCTCAAATTCACAAGAAGGGATTAGTTTCAGACAATCGCATAAACATGACAACTTTGTTTCCCCAAGATAAAACTGATCTTCAGAGTCGTGGAAACAATAGATAGATATTTTACTCAGTCATTCGTGCATGCTTCGTTTCATCAGAGGTGCAGAGAAATAGAGAGACGGGCGTTTTTAATAAAAGTATTTATTGAACAGTCTTCTTTCTCATGCAGAAGAAATGAATTCCTAAAATCGAAATACTGGCTGTAAAGTATAAAGCATACAGCAAGAAGAGTAATACTGTAAAAGCATGGTATGGTTTCTAAGCCATAAAATACATACATAAATAAATAAAGACTAAAAAGTACTCAACTGATGCTTCTAAAATATGCCTACCCCGATGTACCTAACCTAAGTCTAGTACGAGGGAAGAAGTAAGTGTGGTGTAGCATTGGTTGAGTATTCTTTTGCCAAGAATCTATCCTAGATTTCTCTTAGGTTCTAATCAGCTCCGTACCTTGGTTAGGAATCAAGGAGGTTAGTCTCAGGGCTTGATTTCCCAACACCCCACAAGGGGAGCTTGGAAACACCGGATCTGGATTTCTCGGCAAGAGAAAATACAGTGTCTCTCTCAGTGCGTCTGCTGGAGGGTCGGCTTCCTTCGGCACATGCTGTAGCGAGATGCGTTGGGCAAGTAGATAGTCGAACTGCTCCAAACCACAGTGTGTTTGCTTGGGCAAGTGTGGGCATATTATTACCTTGAAGGTGCCGAGTTTGACGTAAAGTCCCAAACTGCTGAAGCCGAATTTTTCAAGAAATCGTTGTGGATTTTTGGAACTAGTGGAAATAGCCGTGCCATATTTGGACTGTATGAGCTATGTCTAAATATGGTTATGATTTCTATGCCTATATAAGGACAAGGTGATTTATACCTATACCTATATAAGGGCATGAATCGGGAAAATTACACTAGGGTCCTAAAATGCTATACAACACTCGGCTGTTTCCTGATGGGCCGCCCGTTGAGGGGGATCCCCTAGTGTCTGGTGAACTGGGAGTGTCTGTAAGCAGGCCTCCATCAGTTCTAGTGTCTGGCAGTGCCACTCCTAATTGGATGGTACAGAAGTCCAGATTGAGGGGTGAGAGGGGGAAAGAGACCCCAGTGCAAGAACCAGTGGGTCAGGGGCCAGCCAGAAGGTATGAGTCCCCAAGGAGTGACCATGGTGACACCACTTCTGTACTGGGGATCTTCACACACTGTCAGATGGACAGGAGTCGAGAGATCTGCGCTAGGCAGACTGTCACACGACACATGAGTTATGTGTCATTCTTGGGGGGTGGCATATGTGCTCCCAATGAAGTCCTGGTGTGCCGGGCAAGTGTTCAACTGCAGGGGTTGGTCCCTGGGTTGGGAAGCCAGGTTTAGATGTTGTCTGACCTGGAGGAAGGGGCAACTGTAATCAGTGTCCTGACTGATGTAGATTCTAGGGGTACCACTCCAGTTGGGAGGGTGCAGTGCTCTGGAAGGGGGTGCAGAGGGAGGGAGTCCTCGACTGTGCACCTGATGCAGCCAGAGGGTGTAGACCCTAGGTTGGAGGGCCAGGTTCAGGACCTGGAGGCCCAGTTGCAGGATAGAACCCATGAACCCCTGAATTGGTGGGCGAATTATGCAGCACACCTGCTACAGGCACCCTGACAATTCTGGAATGGGGTACCGCTCCAGGTGGGAGGGTACAGAACCCCAAGTACGAGGACTGGGTGTGGGAGGCCCACCCGAGTCTCTTGTCTAGCTGCCGGGTACATGTCCGAGCTGGTGGGTCACTGTCAGGATGTCATACCGGAGGGAGAGTGAACAAAGGTGCCAAGCACCTGGGGCTACTGCCCCCCCACTCTCTGATGCCAGGCATAAGGCCTGGGTCTCATCACTGACTACTGTCAGTGGCCACTGTGGCTTGCTGTCTGTCTGTTGGGACACGCCTGTGAGCAAGCTAAGGTTAGGTAGTGCACAGATTGTGTCCACAGTTGGGGAGAAGGGTTCCCCATGGGTAATAATGGTGGGCCCTGAGAGTATGGAGAGAGGGATCTAAAAAGGTTCAGATTGGCATAGAACTGGAATATGCCCCTGCTGTTGCGGGCCAGGGTCCATGTTCTATCACCCAAAGTAGAGAAGCCCATCAGGGTAGTGATTGGTTTCCTATGCGTTTTGTCTGGAAGGGGATTGTGTTGGACTTGGCACTTTTTGCAGGGTCACCCCTTAACTTTTTGCCTTCCTCCTGAACTTTTTCTGACCTGTTGTTGGCTGTTTTATGACTCTGGGTACTTCACCACTGCTGATCAGTGTTAAAGTGCATATGCTCTCCCTATTGTAAATTGATGTATGGATTAGTGACTCCATGATTGGCTGGTTTGATTTACTTGTCAGAGCCTAGTACAGTGCACTGCGTGTGCCCAGAACTTGTAAATCAAATGCTGCTGGTGGGCTAGCAGCACTGGTTGTGCCACCCACAGAAGCAGCCTGTAAAGTGTGTCTCAGGTCTGCCATTGCAGAGCCTGTGTGCAGTCTGGTACTGCCATGTTGACTGGGCAAGGGCACCCACTTGCCAGTCCCTAAACCTTCCCTTTTCTGCATATTAGTCACCCCTATGGTAGGCCCAAGGGCTGGGTGCATTGTTAGTAAAAGGTAGGATATGCCCTGATGTCAATGGCATGTCCTACTCCTAATAGTGAATTATAGCCATTTTCATTTTTCACTATTGCAAGGCTACCTGTTCCCCATAGGCCAGAATGGGCAGTTTGATTATAACATCTTATAATTCTAACTGACTCAGGGAGCTAGGGAGAAATTCGAGTTTAGTATGCCTGAACTATAAATGATAAAATACATCTTTTAGTGAAGTTGGTCTTACCATTCTTTGTTTGAAAATACCACTGTTAGAAAGTAGGTATTTTCTTGCCTATCTATCCAAGCCTGCCTCTGCTAGGTTTTGTATTCCTTGTCTGGAGTTTGAGTGACAGGGCCTGGGGGATTCCAGGAGACAGGATGAGTCAGCACAGGGCTGAATAGACCCATCTGCAAGTAGAGTGGTGGGGGGAGTAGCACCTGGGACTTGAATAGGGTTGTGCCTGCCTTCCACAATGCTGGCTCCACCTCCTGTGGTGTATCTGATGTCCCTGGCCCATTCAAAGGAAAGAAAGAGTCCTGTAAACAAAGTGCTCCAGGACTGACCAGAACTGGTTTGGACTAGGTACAGACACTCTCTGCCTTCAGAGAACAAAGAGAAAAGTAGTATACATATGGAGCCCAGACCCCAGGACTTTAGATCACTTTTGGGAAACAAGAAGAACCTTTACTGAGGAGAGGAACCAGAGAAACTAAGGAGGAGACTATCCCTAAGCTGAGTGCTGTTTGGGGGATTGGCCTGCAGTGATTGCCTGACTGCCAAAGAAAGAAGAAAGGACTTTGTGCTACTTTCAAATCAACTTGTAAAGGATTTCCAAGGGCTTGAGATAGGGCTTGCCTCTTGCTGAAGTCTCAGGGACAACAGACTTCACCATCCAGCTCCCCTGCCTTCCCTTGCTAGAAATTGAAGTGCCTGCTGTTGCGCTAGGCCTTCTGAGAGACTGCGTGTTGCTAGGAGCTGGAAGCGCGACTCAAGATGAAGAAGTGTGTCGCCGTAGCAGCTGTTGTCGTCGCATCACAGGAGAAGAGTGTCGCCATTGCATCACCTGAGCAGCGTGCCGCCGCTGCCGCTGTTGCCATCGAATCACCTGGAGTGCCACAAATCACCGGAGAACAGTGTCGCCGTCGCAGCAGAAGCCATAGCATCACTGGAGAAGCGTGTCACAGGGCCTGTCGCAGCTCAGAAGAATTGTTGAGTCACCGCACGGCCGTTGAGCGTGCTCGCATCGTTGTTGCATCAAGAAGAAGAAAACATTTTGTTTAATTGCACAGGATCTTCATCGCATCACGGTGCTGCTGGTCGCATCGCCACGGAAGCGCAGTAAGAAACCGATGCATCACCTCCCCAGACGGAGAAGAACCAACATATCCCCTACGCAGCAGTAGGGACCCAACTCATCACCATTCTCGCTTGTAAGGAACCGATGCATCACCTTCCCTGCAACACTTTCGTTGTATAGCGTTAAGCTTTGAACAGTCCAAGTGTTGCATGTTACATCTAAAGAGAACTAAGCTGTTTCTATCATTTTTTAAATACAGTGTTGTGGATTTGTGTCGTTTGTGGGTTAGTGTTAAGTCTATATAAAAATACTTATTTTTATAGTACAACTTGTGTGGTGTCCATCTGTAGTGTTGTCACTGGGTTACTATATGTGTTCACAAATGCTTAACACGCTGCCTCTGAGATAAGCCTTGAGCTCGTGCCAAGCTACCAAAGGGGTGAGCAGGGGTTATTTTAGGAGTGTACCCCCTTACCTTAACTAGACGCAAGGGTCCCTCTTTGGTCCAAGGTAGCTACCTCTGCCAACTAGAGACCCCCAAATCTATCAGTACTTTTAAGTTATAAATGTGCTTGTGGTGAAAAATTCTTACATCTGTTTTTCACTACAGCAAGGATAACATTGAAATTGCCTTAATAAATTTTACAAGTATAATGTCCAAACGGGAAACAATAATTAGTTCATGTTTGGTTGTTTTGGAGTTGGCCTGAAAAGTTCTATTTATTGGCAAAGTCAGGTTTTTGATCACAATTTTGAAAATGCCGCTTTCAGAAAGTTAAAAGAGCAAAAATAACAGATGAGAGATGGAATGCTGCAAAATGCAAACATTCACCCCCAGTCAACAGATATGGGTTTAATCCATCTGTTTTTTGCTCACCACGCCACCCCGGTTTGGACACAGCCAGTGGGTTCTGTGCTCACCGTGTCATAGGAGTCAGGCTAGCAGGGCTGATGATGGGTGATAACCTGAATCTGGTCCCAGGATGCTTGTTTCCAGTCCAGGGAGGACTGTTCTAATGGGAGGAAGGTCAAGACTGATTTGCAGATGGCTGGTCTAAGCTGTAATGGCATAGTGTGCAAAGAAACAGATCTGTACTGGGGGTGAATGTTAGAAATTGTTTCAAAATTCTGTCCATCAATTGTTCTTTTTGCGTTTGTCACCCTAAGTGGGAAAGGTATGCCCAGACTTGAGTCCTGTCCCACTGGAGTCAAGCTAGTCTGGCTTATGAGGGGGTGACACCCTGAAACTGGTCCCAGGATGCTTGTTTTCAGTCAAAGGGAGGATCTGGCCTGGCAGTTCAGGCTGGACTGTTCCCATGTTGAGCAGGGTCAAGACTGCTTTGGATATGGCTGGCCTAACCTAGAATGGCATGGTGTGCAAAAAAACGATGAATTTAGGCTCAGATCTATGTACTGACAGTGAACATTGACACTGTTTCATCATTTTTTCCACTTTTAGAAAGTTAGTATTTATCTGCTCTTCACCCTTTTGTACTTACAGTCTGGCCTGGGTCACATGACTGGGTGTAAGTGACAGTTAGACGTTGTGAATTACTTGCATTTACTCTGCCGGACTGCTACTCTGAAGGAGCTAATGCCCTGCTGTGCTGTCGTGCTGCCTGCTTCCCTCTTGCCTCGGGGTGTAGAATTGGATCTGCAACCTGTCTTCAACCCTGACCTCAGAGTGATTCCAAGAGCTAGTCTGCTGGTCTCCTGATCTGATCCTTAGGGACATAAAAAGCTCACCAACAGCTCCCTGACCAATCTTCAGCAAGGTCCTGACCCCAAATTAGTGCCTCTCATGTTCTAAACCATGGATGTGGCTCACAGGCTCTTGAAATTAAGCCTTTGAGCTCTTCGCGACTGCAATTGGGCTTGTTTGCATTGGAACTGTGCTGTGCAAACTCAAATTCAGCGTGAGCCACCACCAGCCCGTCTCTTCGCACAGCAAGCTTTGATCACCCATGGAGCACCATCACCTTGAAGATCCAGCACGTCTATTCATGATGCCTGGCTTGCTCTTCACGCCACACCAATCACCACCGGTGACCCACTCCTAGCTTCCTGCGTCCATCTCCAATGCAAACAGGACACTTGGCACAAAACATGAGAAGGTAAACCTACAGCAGGTCTGGCACCGTATCGACCCTTGCTCCATCGCAGATGGCATGAACGTTTGATTTTGACCCCGTCCAGCATGACCAGATATCTGCGGTTGGTGCTATACACTTTTTCGGCGCTCTTTTTCACTTTATTCCTTTCAAATGTATAACTATGGGTCTATTGATTGGATTTTGGCTGGTTTGATCTTGTTTTATTTCTTACATTAAGCTCTATTTTTGGTGTGGGTCCTTTTTGTGTGGTGGTTTCAATGTTTTATTGTTTGAAGTGTTGGCCAAATTCTTTACACATTGCCTCTAAGTTAAGCCTGACTGCTCTGACTGTTCTGTGCCAAGCTACCGGGGGTGAGCACAGGTTAATTTGATGTTCGCTTGTGCCTTGCCTCGACTAGGATTCTGCATACTGCTTGACCGGGGCTCATACCTCAGTCAACTAGTGACCTAATTTCTAACAAGCACAAACATATTTTGCAAGTATTTTAACATTAAAATCTAATGGGTGATGAGCACAGAATATGGTCGACCACTGGCTGCCAAGTTAAACTTGATGGTAATGGGCCAAGCAGACCTGAGCAAATTGGACACAATTATTGTGTGCAGACGTGGACTATTGTTAATGGTGCAACTGTTACCCAAGCTGATTTTATTGTGGTGATTATTAGCTCCAGAGTGTAAAGAGGTCCATCCTTGCCCAGTGATTAAAATACATTTATTTCTTATTAAAATGTTTTTTTTATAAAATACTATTTATACAAAAAACTATATTTTATCTTTTGTGTCTTCATTTCCTTCAGCAACTGCATAGTTAAACAGAGACAGTGGGATTTCTAGATGGGTATTTGATTTTTCAATAGAAATTGTAACTTGTTCATATTTCCTCTTTTTTTGCTGAAACTATTTTACTTCTATCAACAGAAGATGATCTACCAAAAGGATTTGTGATGGTTTACCATCTTTGTCTAGGTAGATGCCGTTTTTTTAAACCGGCAAAAGTCACAAAATTATATGTATGCTTCGCTACATGGATACACTGTTGCTCTCGGAATCATGAATATTTTGTTCACATAAATACAAAGGTGGACGTTCACAAAAATATTTTGGAGTACTCAAAGGAGTATTCCTGTAGTACTTATTTTTATATATTGTCACATGTCTTTTTGAATTGGCCCTACAACACCTGCAATGGGAACAAAATGAGAATATTAATATAATAGTCATATCCAATTGGTACAAATTTAATGGACAGTGGCCTCTTTGAACATTTACTAATATAGATTTGGACGTTTCGGACCCCATTCACAAAGGCAAATAAGAGTACTTTTACAAGAGTACTCCTGTAGTACTACTTTCCATACTCGGGCACTATACATTTTCTTTTGGTTTAAGAGTGCTACCTTCGATGAAAAGCCCTGGTGTTTATTACAGTGCTCAGTTGGTACCCGTGAGAGGGATAATGGTGGGATTGTAAGATTGACAGGATGTCACAAAAGAAAGTAAAGTTCTCCTCAGATCCATTCACAAATAAAGTGCAACTTATCATGAACAGTAATCTACAACAGAACAGATAAGTTACCTTGATTTCTAGGTTTCTACAGTGTCCCCAATATCTGAATAAAATAGTTGTACTCTTGTTGGTAAGTTGGTTGCTAATATTAGTTATCCAAACTTTAAATCATGTGCAGTGCTCGATACAAAAAGCATAGGAGCTTCCAGCAGGGAGATTTGCAGAGAGGGCAGAGCGGTGGAAGTCTTACATAATAGAGCTGGATTCCCAGCAGGACTGATTCTTCATGGACAACAAGAGGCCGATGTAATTGTAGTTTCACACAATGCCATTGTAGTTCTATAATTGGATGGCATTTCAGAGGAGATGAGTGTGCTGCAGAACAAGCTGCCAGAACCTTCCAAAGGTGATAAAAAGCTGAGTTGTGTCTGCTGTCTCCAGTCGACGCGGTCCCGGAATTTTTATAAAATAAAGATGAAAACGGAATATCAGG
Organism: Lissotriton helveticus; assembly: GCF_964261635.1. Lineage (NCBI taxonomy): Eukaryota > Metazoa > Chordata > Amphibia > Caudata > Salamandridae > Lissotriton > Lissotriton helveticus. Next base: position 295,166 of record NW_027611932.1, read on the forward strand.
GAAGCAGACTATCAGCTTGCAAGTTTTCGTTCCTGGGTATTTGTCTGGGAGGCAATAACCTTTCAGATGACATGCTAGTTTGAACAGGACAGCACAGGACAGCTTTTTTTTTGTTTTCAGTCACAAAGTTCTGCTTGCTGACTCACTATTTGTAGTAACAGAGAGCGAGCTACTGAAAGATAGTGTATCTTTTAGTGTACCCACTCTTTAGGTCGAGCCTAGACAGTGCTTGCGCTGTCAGGTGATCTGTTTTATGTACTTTGTGGAGTCTGACTCCTTCCACTTCTTTGGATTGGCTTTTATCTGTGTCATTTAAAAATGATACCCTCCAAATGGCTCACCGTGTCATAGGAGTCAAGCTAGCATGGCTGATGATGGGTGATAACCTGAATCTGGCTCCAGGATGCTTGTTTCCAGTCCAGGGAGGACTGTTCCAATTGGAGGAAGGTCAAGACTGATTTGCATATGACTGGTCTAAATTGTAATGGCATAGTGTGCAAATAAACAGATTTAGGCCCTGATCTCTGTACTGGGGGTGAATGTTTGAAATTGTTTCAACATTCTGTCCATCAATTGTTCTTTTTGTGTTTGCCACCCTAAGTGGGAAATGTATGCCCAGATGTGAGTCCTGTCCCACTGGAGTCAAGTTAGTCTGGCTGATGAGGGGTGACACCCTGAAACTGGTCCCACGATGCTTGTTTTCAGTCCAGGGAGTATCTGGCCTGGCAGTTCAGGCTGGACCGTTCCCATGGGTAGCAGGGTCAAGACTGTTTTGGATATGGCTGGCCTAACCTAGAATGGCATGGTGTGTAAAAAAACGATGGATTTAGGCCCAGATCTATGTACTGGCAGTGAATATTGACACTGTTTCAGCATAATGTCGATCAATTGTTTGTTTTGCACTTTTAGAGTGTTAGTCTTTATCTGCCCTTAGCCCTTTTGTACTTACGGACTGGCCTGAGTCACATGACTGGGTGTAAGTGACAGTTAGACTTTGTGAATTACTCACAGTCACTCTGCAGGACTGCTACTCTGAAGGAGCTGTGCTATCATGCTGCCTGCTTCCCTCTTGCCTTAGTGGGTGTAGATTTGGATCTGCAACCTGTCTTGAACACAGTACCTCAGAGTGACTCCAAGAGCTAGTCTGCTGACCTCCTGATCTGATCCTTAGGGACTTAAAAAGCTCACCAACAGCTTCCTGACCAATCTTCAGCAAGGTCCTGACCCCAAATTAGTGCCTCTCAGGTAGCAAACCATGGATGTGGCTCACAGGCTCTTGAAATTAAGCCTTTGAGCTCTTCGCGACTGCAATTCGGCTTGTTTGCATCGGAACTGTGCCGTGCAAATTCAAATTCAGCCTGAGCCGCCACCAGCCCGTGTCTTCGCACAGCAAGCACCGATCACCCATGGAAGACCATCACCTTGAAGATCCAGCCCGTCTATTTATGATGCCTGGCTTGCTCTTCACGCCACACCAATCACTGCTGGTGATGCACTCCTAATTCCCTGCATCCCTCTCCAATGCTAACATGTCACTTGGCACAAAACATGTGAGGGTAAACCTACAGCAGGTCTAGTCTGGCACCATATCCGACCCTGGCTCCATCGCAGTTGGCCTGAACTTTGATTTTGACCCGGTCCAGCATGACCAGATATCTGCGGTTGGTGCTAAACACAGTTTAGGCGCTCTTTTTCACTTTATTCCTTTAAAATGTATACCTCTGGTTCTATTGATTGGATTTTGGCTGGTTTGATCTTGTTTTATTTCTTACATTAAGCTCTATTTTTAGTGTGGGACCTTTTTGTGTGGTGGTTTCACTGTTTTACTGTTTGAAGTGTTGGCCAAATACTTTACACATTCCCTCTAAGTTAAGCCTGACTGCTCTGTGCCGGCCTGCAGGGTGTGAGCACAGGTTAATTTGAGGTTCGCTTGTGCCTTGACTTGACTAGGATTCTGGATACTGTTTGACCTTGGCTAATACCTCAGTCAACTAGTGAGCTATTTTCTAACAAGCACAGACATATTTTGCAAGTATTTTAACCTTAGAATCTAATGGATGATGAGCACATAATATGGTCAACCACTGGCTGCCAATTTAAGCTTGATGGTAATGGGCCAAGTCGACCTGAGCAAATTGGACACAATTATTGCGTGTCACGTTGAATATTATTAATGGTGCAACTGATACCCAAGCTGATTTTATTGTGGTGATTATTAGCTCCAGAGTTTAAAGATGTCCATCCATGCCCAATGATTAAAATATATGTATTTTTTCTTAAAATACTTTTTTATGACAAACTATTTATACAAAAAATTATATTTTATCTTTTGTGTCTTCATTTCCTTCAGCAACTGCATAGTTAAACAGAGACAGTGGGTGTTCTCGATGGGTATTTGATTTTTCAATAGAAATTTTAAATTGTTCAGATTTCCTCCTTTTTTGCTGAAATTATTTTACTTCTATCGAAAGAAGATGATCTGCCAAAAGGATTTTTGATAGTTTACCATCTTTAACTAGGTAGCTGCCATATTTTTATCAGCAAAAGTCACATAAATATATGTCTGCATCACTACATGTATACGCTGTTGCTCTCGTAATCATGAATATTTTGTTCACAAAAACACAAAGATGAACGTTCACAAATATATTTTGGAGTACTCAAAGGAGTATTCCTGTAGTACTTTTTTTTATATACTGTCACATGTCTTTGTGAATTGGACCTACAGCACCTGCAATGGGAACAAAACAAGAACTTTTTTGAATAGTCTTATCCAACTAGTACAAATTTAATGGATAGTGGCCTCTTTGAAGATTTACTAATAGAGACTTGGACGTTTCGGAACCCATTCACTAAGGCAGATAAGAGTACTTGCAAGAGTACTGTTACATTTCCACTTACAGAAGTAATGTTTCTTTAGGAGTTACCATGTTTTGTTTTAATAAGATTCTTTGTTCCACTTGTACTGTTGGGTGGAGACTCTCACTGTTGAAGGAGTTATGTGATGGCCTTGGACTGATGAAGACATATGTTGTGCTGCCAATAAAAGAGGATTATTTTTATGTATTTGTTTGGATTATTTTAACAATTTTTGGCGACGAGGGAAATCATGACTTCGCAGCACGACTACATAGTGGTGTTTGGACCCACTTTATTTGACTGTTTTCTACAATTTGCCTTTTAGTGTCTGATGGTAAATGGACACTTTGAGAATATAATTTTCATACCTGTGACTGTTCATAATTATAATCAGTGCACTAATTGCACCTACGGCAGTATAATCTTCGGAATTTCACTTTGATGTAAAGCGATCAAAAGAAATGTGAGCTACAAGCAGAATACACGAGCTAGAGCGCACAAAAGAAACATCACCCCTGACTATCATGATCTTGATCGTGTGAGTAAATGGCTTCATGTTTTTCGTTGATTAAAGAAACAGTGCCTGTTGTCAAAGATTGAAGAAATTGTCACTCTGGCATGTTTCAATTCGACATTGATGTTCCATGCAGCGCGTTCCGAATTGTCTTGCGCATAGTTGACGCAGACAATAGAGCGAAACGCTGTAACGTCATTACAACATCACGTTAGGGTCAATTACTTAACCCTTACGTAGCGGCCATTTTACAAGCCGTTACTTAGCAACCACTTGCCGGATTTGTCAGTAGAGCAATGGAAGAATAAATATCAACGGAGCTACAAAAATATTAATAATACTGCAACAAATTTATTAAAATTCTATTCTACAAGCGTTTACCGGCAATTTTAGCGACTGAGTGAATTCTGATACTACAATTTCATACATTTAATGTCGATTTAAAGAAGTAAGGACATTCTCATATTTTTTTTTACTTCAAGCTGCATATTTTTGGTGAAACTTTAAGGATTAACTGTTTTCAAGGATATATCAACAACGTGTATCATTACAATATATAGCATACAAAAGAACCGTGTGTACACCAACGTTTAACAGTGCTATGCAAAATTTAGATAGAGATTGTAGACTCATCACCCTATAGCAGCATATATATAGATATATAATATAAAGATGCAAGTCATACCGTCAACTTTCCCCAAAAATATGCTGATTATATATAAGTGATGTTTATTTTATTTCTTTATTTTTTTTATTTTGCCATGTATTATATTTGTACAGTTTTCTTCATTTTATTAATAAGGGAGATGAGTTACATTTCTACTTACAGAAGTAATGTTTCTTTAAGAGTTACCATTTGGTCGCATGCCACTGCATGCGACATGTTTTGTTTTAATAAGATTCTATGTTCCACTTTTACTGTTGGGTGGAGACTCTCACTGTTGAAGGATTTATGTGATGGCCTTGGACTGATGAAGACATATGTCGTGCTGCTGTAATCTGATCTAAACATAGTTTTAGAATGATTTTATAATAACAGAATTTTATACACTTGAAATGTATGGGAGATAGAGTACAGATGTAAAATGAGCACTTGCATAATGATATTTCTTGCTGTTCGAGTATATGAATCTCACTTATTTTATGTAGGGGGGATTGTGATGATTTTAATTAATCAAGCAATAAACATTAAACTTGAAAAAAAATGTTGTGCTGCCAATAAAAGAGGATTATTTTTATGTATTTGTTTGGATTATTTTAACAATCTTTTGCGAATACCACTACGGAGGTGAGTCCTTTTAAGTTGTTTAGAGGTCGCAATCCTGCATCTAAGGTTTGCCCTTCATGGTTGAGAGAGAAATTCAAGATAAATTGTGGGTCATGGGCGATCCAAATTTAAGTGAAACTATTGGCATAGCTAAAGTGCAAGAACAGTCAGATTTATGGATGAACACTATTAGGAATATCACGGACAAAAAAAGTACTAAGGAAGAAATTTGTGTCATCAAGCATAAACAAGAGGTCAAATATGAATATTCACAAACTATGGGAAAAAATAACTTTAATATATACAAACAATTCCCACTACAGTAGACAATTAACACTTTTATTTCCCAGGGCATGTGTTACAGATGTGGGAATAGGTCTCATTATGCTTTGTTTTCAGGTTGTCCAGCATTGAAAAAAGAATGTAATTTCTGTAAACGAATTGGTCATTTCAGCAATATGTGTAGGGATAGACGCCCCCAATTACATCAGAAGGGTGCTGTGTCCTTACTATCTGAAGAAAATGTAAACACCATCAGGGATGTTGAATGTATTAATGGGAAAGGTTTTGTAGTATCTGTAGTGGTTAACCATTCTAAGTTACATTTCAGGTCTCCAAAGTGTATGTTCAATGTGTTTGATTTTGAATTATTTCTCATGGTGAATTCGGAGTCTCCCTGGACCATTATATCCCAGGAGTATTTTCACAACACATTGGCCAATTGTAAAATGTTAGGTAACATGAATGAATCTGACATTGTTGCTGAAAGTTTCTGCCGCACTAGCATTGATATTATTGGGTACTTCCAAGTTGAAATTTTATTTAAAAATAGAAAGGCCAACATCAAGCTTTAGATATCTATCAAAGGTGTCAATGTTTTAGGGTGGTATGATCAATGGCAATTAGGAATTCTGTTAAATCCATGTTCCAAAGACCCTGTATCTTTATGTGATGACAGTTTGATGGATACAGTTTCTGTGGTCAAAACTTACATTAACAAAAATTTCACGGATATTGAAAAAGGAAATAATATCATTAATTGCTTTAGTTCAGTTTTCAGGGAAATATTGGGAAAACTTAAGAATTTCCCTCACAAGATTGTTTTAAAAAGAAGTCATACACCGGTGGTACAAAAGCTCAGAGGAGTTCCAATCAATATCAGAGAAGAACTTAAAACCATGTTAAAAGATTTACTAGAAGAGGGCATTATCGAGCCCATAGAATCATCACAATGGGTTTCTCCCATAGTTCTAGTAAGAAAACCGGACCAAAAATTGAGGTTATGTGTAGATTTGAGGGCTTTGAATGCTAACATTGTTAATGATTGCCACCCATTGCCGAACATTAATGAGCTGGTTTCTCTTTTAGATGGAGCAAAAATGTTTTCAACTTTAGATCTCAGATCTGCCTACCATCAAATTGAGTTAATGGAGGAATCTAGAAAGCTCACAGCATTTGTAACTCCACAAGGTTTATTTCAATACATACGCATGCCGTTTGGACTAGCGTCTGCGGCGTCGGTGTTTCAGAGAATAATGTTTCATATTTTCAGAGATGTTGACATGTATGTGAAATGCTTTCAGGACGATATTTTGGTATTTTCAAAAGATTCAGTTGAACATGAGGGTCATTTACGAGAAGTGTGTAGGAGATTAGAAACTAATGGCTTAACTTTAGAAGCACACAAATGTAAATTGTTTCAGGAATCAGTTGAATATTTGGTACATACTCTTTCTGGTAAAGGGGTTATTCCTAAAAGTTCCAATGTGGAGGCTATTGTTAAAGCACCTAACCCGACTACTAAAGATCAACTTCTTTCATTTGCTAGTATGTGCGAATACTACAGCAAGTTCGTAGCAAATTTTGCAACTAAAATGGAACTTTTAAGGAGGCTGTTAAGGCATGGAGTAGAGTATAATTCACAACAACAGGCTTTTGATAGCATCAAATATGATATTGTTCAAGCTCCCACACTCAAACCTTTTCGCATCAACAAAGAATGCATCATCACGGTTGATGCAAGACTTTATGGCTTATGTGGGGTACTTTCGCAAAAGCAGAGTTGTGAAGAATGGAATGTAGCGTTTGCTTCGAGGACACTCAATGAGTCTGAATGTAAATATGCGGTAATAGAGAGAGAATTACTTACTTGTGTTTGGGCAATTGAACATTTCAGATTATATGTTTGGGGCTCCAAATTTACACTTAGGACAGATCACAAACCTTTAATCAACATCTTATTGTTTGGAGGGAGTAGACTTACTTCAAGATTACAGGAATACAACTTTATCACTGTATATGTACCTGGAAAGAGATATGTTATGGCTGATTGTCTATCGTGTCTCCCGTGTGATCAAAAAGAAGTGAATGTGATACATGAGTTTGACTTTGTGTTAACCATTCAGGATGTTTTACAGGAAGAATCAGGGCCAGACTGGTGATGCCGGGCACCGGGCAATCCCCCGGTAGGCTGGAAGTAATGGGGGCCGGTTTTGTCACAGGGGGACGGTTTTGTTACTGGGAGCCGATTTTATTTTTAACAAAATCGCTCCCCAGTAACAAAATCAGAAGGCCACAGTGACAGTCCCTGTAGTGCACTGACCTATGTATTTAGTGTGTGCGGTGCGCGTAATTGCCATCGGCCTTGTCGTGGCAGAGCATGCAACAACAGAAGCCATCCGGAAGCGCCAATGATTTGGTCTGACTCGCGCATCGCACCCTAAACTCTCATTGTCATTGCCAATGACAGAGAGAGTTCAGGGCATGATGTGCGAGTCGGACCAATCATCTGCACCCCCTTTCCAAGTTCGCTCGCCTGCAGCATAGAATGCAGCACGCCCCAGCCCTCTTAGTAGATTAGAGAGTTACACGCACCGGAGAAACAAGCGGCAGGCAGCACAGCATTAGTCTGTGTAGGCCTATGTCCTGGCCTCCAGACGTTTAAGTAAGTGTCATTTTTAATGCTTTACAAAAGAAATCACACTGGTTCATCGTGTACCTTTATATTTCCTAACAACATTTTAGAAAGGTTCGCAATGAGCACGCACTATCATGCAGGAAGTAGGTTGTTTCATGCCAGCATTTTCGAGATACTCCTGGGACAGTGCAAGGCCCGTGGCGTCTTTTTTTATGGTGGGTAAAGTCGTTCTGCTGATAACCTCATTTATTGGCCTTTAACGTTTAAAATAATATTTACGGGCATCCGGTGCCTGCAGTTATATAAGTAGTGAGAGAACGCCCCCAGTGGGGCAGTTATCAGACGAGGGTGTCTGTCTTGTCCTTAAAATACGAAAAGAATATTGAACGATCAAAGCCTTAGTTTCACCATCAAAAGTCCACACGAAAGAGGACACAGATTATGGAGCTATGTTTGTATAAACGTAAGACTTGCGCTTTAATTTGAATTTCTATTTTTTCTCTTAGTGGTATACACCTACCCTTTAGAAAATGAAAATGGGGATGAAACATCCCCAAGGTTGTGGTGCGCAAAACAAGTTTTTTTCTTCATGAGAAAACCTATTTTGGCTTTGGGAAAATAACCTAAAAAATTTGAAGTGTGATGAAATGTGAAAATGCAAATTTCTCCTCACATTACACACCTGCCTCTTACAATTCTACATGGGTAAGGAGTCAGTAATTGTAGTTTTCCAAGAAACCTTCAGATGTTGTAGATTTCCCTGACCTCTTCTGGAATTCTTCGAGAATGCCAAAAATGCTAAAATGTACTCCAAAGGTATGTGTTGAAGAGCAGATCTTTCAATTTTTCATGACTTTTGTGAAACTGGCCATAGGTCTTACCTTTTTTGGACATAAATGTATTAACCTTAGTGTGAAACTACCTGCGACAGTTTTCAGTACAATGTAATAAATCCCCACCCCTACTGAATTCCCAGATATTTGGAGACAATACGCATAGAATTAGGATAAAAAGGCATACACAAGAAAAGATGTACGAAGAATACATGTTCATTGCATGTTTCCAGTGCTTAATTTCTAATAAATAAGTGCAGGGGTCCACAGTTCCAGAACTAAATTGAATATATGGGAGACATATGTGATTGTATTTGTTTAATTTGTCAAATAATACACACTTTAGATGACACATGCCTTCAATTAGTTCTCAGAGCTTTTTAAAGGTTAGGCACAGTTTTACACTCATAAAATGCCGGGTCTTTGCTACCCATTACTCAATAAGCGACCTCAAGCATACAAAACAATCATGATTTTCACACAAAATAATCCTATATTTAATATAGGCCTGGGTGAGGATCCACATGTATACAGTACCCTAGCTATGCCCCTTGTCTGCACAAGTCATGTGCAATATCCAATCCATTTGTTTTCTTTGCAGTTTGTAAAGTAACACAGGAACATTGCATGAAGTGCTGCTGTGAAAATTATGGGAAAAATTCTAAGCAGGATTTTAAGAAAAAGGCAAAGTAAATGACACTCATTAATCATGAATTCTGCTACCAGAGTGAAGTTGCTTAATAAAAAATATCAACAAAACCTAATAGTAATGTGACTTCTGTATCTTTATGATCGCAGGTTGGAGGATTACCTCTACGATTTGAATACATTTATGGATGCTAAGGTGGCCCCAAATATTCCTGTTAACATAGTAGACCCTTTTACCTGGGTTTTAGTGGTCCCCCAAAAGTGCATATAGACATCACCACTTTGAGTTATGCTTCGAATGTGCTGCTATGCATTTTGCATCATGAATGATCTGATGTCATTCCTATTTTATGCTCTTGCTTTATTTGTACTTTATATGCTTCATATGTAGTTTTATCGTTTTATTGACCGAATAAAGAAATAATCGACTTCTGGCAAAAACAGCAGAAGCCTTCTCATCTGCCCCATTCTCTTTTCCATGCTCGGTTAGCGCAGAGTCAGGAAGCAGATGAATGGGATGGCGGACTCTTCATGGGGTCTTCTGGCAGATAGAGGTAACCATGTCCTACACGGAGTCTGACTGGTAGCCCAGCTTCGGCTGACTGCTCTATCATCATTTACAGTGGTAGCACCTTGCATGTGGAAGACAAGCATGTAAACGATGGTGATCGTGTAGGCAAAGCTAAGCAAGTGTCCCCGATGTGCCAGTAGAAAACCCATGACATGTCCATGCCAATTCTAAGAGGTGCCTCTCGAAATGACTTGTTGAAATATATACAATTTTTGTACCTAGGTGGTGTATCTTCATGCTTCTGCAGAATGTTGGGGATTTATGATGAATGGTTGCCTTCACAGACTTACAACTTGTACCAAGATTGTTTGTCTTCCAGGCCTCTTCTACCAATGACTGTTCCAGCACCTTGTCCCCTAACTTGTGCTGACACTGTCTGGGCTGACCTATAACTTGGCGGTGGGAACACCATATCGAATTATTTTGAAGGGTATGCGACGTTTATGACGCAAGCATTACAACGCCGTTCTATTACGACGCGGTCATAACAACGAAAGTTGTTACAACGAATTGCGCTGGGGGGCGCTCAAGGATAGTAAATCATTTAATTTACTATCCCAACACCTTCCCTACTATCCACGGGGACTGGTGTTGGAATAGTAAATTACATTTTTTTAATTTGCGCCCCCCAACGCAAGTCGTTGTAACGACTTGCGTTGTTACAAACGCGTTGTAATGGAACGCGTTGTAAAAGTGTGCGTCGTAATGACGTACATCCATTTTGAAGTGCCTTATGACAATATTACTTTGCTGTTGAGGATTGAGTTTGGCTGCTGAGGAGCTTTACCAGAATTTCTCAACCAACATGAGAAGCCAACTCTAACCCTAGTTTTCCTGTCCTTTTCATTAGTTGGGGCGCTGCCTTCAGACCTTTTTTTAATGTGCAGGTCACAGCGACCTCTGAAGATTCCATTGATGGGCTGCCCACAGTAACTAGCAGATAGCTGAACCAGTTGTGTCACGTCATTCTATCACACTTAATCGACAATTTGAGAGTATCTCTCACTGATAAAAACACATGCACTAAACACTGCGGTATACTAAACCCAACGAGATTAAGAACTTCACAGTTTCTCACATTTATACCCACATGACTACCCTTTGGGAAATATTTAGAGGGGCGGGGGAATAGACACATAAATGCGAGTGGGTTTGTTCGACTCTGGCTCCTCTCAGCCTTCCAGCATTCACAGCAAGCAGCCTTATGTGGAGCCTGAACTGGTAAGGCACCCCCCCCCCCAGCTCCAATACAAAATTTCATTTGCCAGTGCAGGACTTTCAGCCCCTAATGCCAGTTTCTCCATATTTTTTACGAATGTCCCCAAGCTCGTGCATCCCACGTATAAAGAAGGTGAGGATGCATTCATTAATAAAATCATTCACTGGATCCGCAAAGTGAGGTGTTGTCTCTCACTTATACAGTAGGATATTTTGGGGGCTAAAAGTCAGTCACAACGTGGTACTATGTACGATAGCATCGATCTAACGCTAAATATAGGCGCCCTGATTACAGACATCAAGTTGATTTATTTCAATGTGGATTAGGCCTGGCACAGTTTGTAAATTGTATGATTTTCATATCGACAGTGCCAATATCATGGTCATTTATCTAGAGTTTGAGAATATCACTAATATTGATATTTATAATGTCTATGCTAGAAGGGTCGGGTGTTTAGCGACTAAAACCCTCATATGCCTTGAAGACCATTGGGAAAAATCTATTGTCATTCCTATCTGAACAGCAGGGACTTTAATACAACCTTTGAGCCCCTAGACCCAGAGGATATCAAATTAGCCAGAGAGGAGGTCAAGATGTGAGGTATTCCAAGTCTAGAACTACCACCTATAAACAAATTGACAGAGGCAACCTTACAGCGTAAGGCTCTCTCATTGGAGCTGGGGCTTAGAAAAATCTATGGTAGGTCCATATCTGACAGGACAGGGGCCAAATCCTATAACAATCAGTTTCACTGTAGTCACATAGACTATAATCTACTAGATCTGAGACTTTGGACACTTCTTAGGGACATATGTAGCAAGGAGAGACTGGAGGGTGGCCACAATCCTCTCTGCCTCACTGCCAATTATTTCTAGATACATTTGATATGTCCACCATAAAAGACGATTATGGAAAGACAGTGATTTAGTTAATAATGTGAACTGCGCTGTAAACTATAGCACCAGCATCTGGGCCTAGGTAACCGGTGCAAATGGAAGCCCCTGCTGGGAAAATGAAAGAGTGGCGAATGCTATTACAGGTCAGGACACTTACAGCGTGCGCCCCTTCAACTCAAGCGTTATTAAAATAATTTTGAACAATGCCCTGCTGTCACTTACAGCAGCATGGTGGCTCTTACAGCATCAGAGGCTCATGTCTCGTTGGTGACAGTGAGGCAAACACCGAAGGACATAGGGTCAGCTTTCTCTCTCAAGCACCTGACAGAGAAAGACACTACGCTTGTGCACGAGGTATTGTTCATTGCAGCACTCCTTCCAGAGGTTCAGGGACAGAACCATGGGCTCTAATGCCAAGAAAACGAGCCCGCCTCAGGCCTGATTGCTTCTAGTGATGGTGGAGTGCAGTGCAGGGTGTGAACGACGCTGCATAAGGTAATTATTTATTATGCTTTAAAAGTTAATACAATATAATATGTAATGAAAAATGTGTTGAAAAATGCTTTGTTTTGGCCTTTCTGTCTGCACATTTTTCTTGGGGGGACAACCCCCCAAACTCCCCCTAATAGTGGTTGCTCACTGCGCTTGCTCGCAACACACCATGTGGGGGCTGGTCTCACTTTTATTTTGTTCTCTCTGATTCACCACTTGTGTCTATTTTTGGTGCTCTCTGAAAGAATGTCTATTGGTATATATGACTGGTTGGGTGCTCTTTAAGGTCATCATCTATTATTTACTGTGCTTTGAAAGTTGATACAATTGAATATGTAATGAAAAATGTGCTGTAAAATTCACCATTTTATTTTGACTTTTTCCAAAAATTTCTGGGTGGGAAACCCCCCCCCCCCCCAATTCCTCTACTAGCGGTCGGGCTCGGTTGCTGCGCTCGCTCGCTATGCGCCAGATGGGGGCTGGTCTGGCAAAATTTGCCAGGACTGCTTTCAGTTCCCAGTCCGGCCCTGGGAAGAATTTCAAGGTGTTACAGAGGCACATTGGCAGGAATGTGTGCAGAAAGATTACAAGTGGAATGAATTGGTAAATTATATTAAAAATGGTTGGCCAAGCAAGAATAAAATTAAGTCGGAGCTGTTACCATTTTATAATGTGTTGGATGAGTTGGAGTTGATAAATGGTTTTATTTTTAAGTCAGGAAAATGTATTCCTCCGGAGGGAATACAAGACGTTATTCTACAGATTCCACACAAAACACATCCTGGCATATCATCCATGAAACGTTTGGTTAGATCATATTTTTGGTGGCCAGGAATTGACAGGTTTGTGGATAGAACAGTTAGATTGTGTCAGGAATGTGTGTCCAGTGAAAGAATGTTGAAAGTATGTACACCACCACTCAAAATGGTCAAGTGGCATCTGAACTGTGGGAAAAAAAATCGCATTTGATATTTCAGGCCCTTTTCATATGTTACCAGAGTCTTCACGTTATGTGTTAGTTATTGTTGATTATCATTCCAAGTGGCCTGAAGTGAAGTTTGTGCCCAAAGATACCACTGAAGCTGTTATTAATTTTTTCAAAGAAATTTTTATTAAGGAAGATGTCCATCTTATTTGGTTACCGATAATGGTGTCCAATTAACATCTGTGGAAATGGCCACATTTCTCAAAGAATGTAATATTGTTCACAGGTTGACTTCTTTGTACGAACCACATGAAAATGGTCAGGTGGAAAGATTTAATCGAATGTTGAAGAGTTTCATTGTTGAATCAGTCTAGTTTGGAGTGAGTTGGGTAAGTGCTTTGAGAGAACGCTTATGGACTTACCGCATTACTCCTCATACCACTACGGAGGTGAGTCCTTTTAAGTTGTTCAGAGGTCGCAATCCTGCATCCAAGGTTTTCCCTTAGTGGTTGAGAGAAAAATTCAATTTAGTGGTTTCTAAAAAAGAAAACATCGATGAAGTGGCAAAGCGAGTTGAAGATAAGCAGTTCAGGACCAAAATGTGGTATGATAAGAAATGGAATAGAAAAACACAAAATTTTCAAGTGGGAGAGTGGGTTAGGATTCTAAGACCAGGTTTATTAGCTAAAGGTTCTGACACGTTTAGTGACCCAGTTCAAATAAAAAAAGTATATACTAATAGCATTATGACTCAAGATGGCCGAATCTGGAATGTCAAAAGGTTGGCGAAATGCCCTGCATTTGGTAATTTTGACAGGGTTCTTTCTGGAAAAAAAACCATGGTTGATATAAATGATTCTGTTGCTTACAGAGTTAAAGATGCAAGGCGTACCATCAACTTTCCCCAAAAATATGCTGATTATATATGTGATGTTTATTGTATTTCTTTATTTTTTTTATTTTTACATGTATTATATTTGTACAGTTTTCTTCATTTTATTAATAAGGGAGATGTGTTACATTTCCACTTACAGAAGTAATGTTTCTTTAAGAGTTACCATTTGGTCGCATGCCACTGCATGTAACATGTTTTGTTTTAATAAGATTCTATGTTCCACTTGTACTGTTGGGTGGAGACTCTCACTGTTGAAGGAGTTATGTGATGGCCTTGGACTGATGAAGACATATGTTGTGCTGCCAATAAAAGAGCATTATTTTAATGTATTTGTTTGGATTATTTTAACAAGTACTCCTGTAGTACTACTTCCCATTCTCGGGCACTATGAATTTTCTCTTGGTTTAAGAGTGCCACCTACAATGTAAATCCCCTTGTGTTCATTACAGTTCTCAGCAGGTACGAACGAGAGGGATACTAGTGGGATTGTGGGAGTGAAAGAATGTTACAAAAGAGAGTCAAATTCTCCTGAGATCCATTCACAAATAAAGTGCAACTTATCATGAACAATCATCTACAACAGAACAGATAAGTTACCTTGGTTTCTAGGTTTCTACAGTGTCCCCAATATCTGAATAAAATAGTTGTACTCTTGTTGGTAGGTTGGTTGCTAATATTAGTTATCCTAACTTCAAATCATGTGTTGTGTCTCTTTCAGTAAGTCTAATGAAATCCCCATATTACTAAATGCTCAATACAAAAAGCGGAGGAGCTTCAAGCTGGGAGATTTGCAGAGAGAGCAGAGCAGTGGAAGTCTTACATAATAGAGCTGGATTCCCAGAAGGACTGATTCTTCATAGACAACAAGAGGCCGATGTAATTGTAGTTTCACACAATGCCATTGTAGTTCTATAATTGAATGGCATTTCAAAGGAGATGAGTGCGCTGCAGAACAAGCTGTCAGAACCCTCCAACGGTGATAAAAAGCTGAGTTGCGTCTCCAGTCAAAGCTGTACCGGAATTTTATAAAATAAAGATGAAAACGGAATATCAGGAAAGCAGAGTATCAGCTTGCAAGTTTTTCGTTCTAGGGTATTTGTCTGGGAGGAAATAACCTTTAGATGACATGCTAGTTTGAACAAGCCAACTTTGTTTTCAGTCACAAAGTTCTGATTGCCGACTCACTATTTGTAGTAACAGAGAGTGAGCTACTGAAAGAAAGTGTACCTATCAGTGCACCCACTTTTTAGGTCGAGCCTAGACAGCGCTTGTGCTGTCAGGTGATCTGTTTTATGTACTTTGTGGAGTCTGACTCCTTCCACTGCTTTGAATAGTCTGTTATCTGTGTCATTTAAAGATGACAGCCTCCAAACGGCTAGTAGTTGGTTCGTGTCCCACCTTTTTTTTTTTTAAAGTAAAGTCCCATGGAGTATTGCCATGGGAGCGAGCAGCAACGCGCACACGGTCCATACATATTGAAATCCAACTAACTGAAATGTGAGTGTAGTTTAGTGCATTATTGCTACTGGCGGTCCAGATCGAGCTCTCGCCGCTCCTCTGCATGAAATGTTATGTTATGTTATTTTCTGATAATTTATAACACGCACAGCTACTCAAAAGTTTGTCCCGGTGCAAATCCAACGGTCAAAAACAAGAGGGTGGGAAGGAGGGAGGCAGTGGAGACGGAAAACCAGCTCAGTTGAACAGTAAAGTTTTAATTTTCTTCCTAAATTGAGTAGGGTTCTGTAAACTGCGCAGGTCAAAAGGAAGAGAGTTCCAAGTCACAGCAGTCAAATAAGCCAGGGAGCTGTCCCCCTTTCTTTTCAGGCGGAATCTGAGGATGGTAGCTATAAGCATGTTAGAGGAACCATGATTCTGGCAGGGATATAGAACTGAAAGCGTTTCCTGAGATAGGCAGGGACATTCTCATAGAGCGCAGCAGGGGCCATTTCCAGAACCTTAAAAGTGACCCTGGCTTTCACTGGTTACCAGAGCAGATTGTGCAAATGTTGCCTAACACTGCTACGTTTGGGGAGGTCAAAAAGAAGATGGGCAGCAGCATTTTGTACCACCTGTAGTCTGTCCACTAGGTAGCCAGAAAGGCTCTAACAGCTGCTATGTAGAGATTGAATAAATTCTGTCCCGCCTCATTTTACACCTCTGGGATCTCCCATGCTGCGCAGAGCACTTGTATTTATTAATATGTGCGCAATGCATGCATGGAGAGTTCTGGCACGAGGTAAACGATGACGTAGACAGGTCACTGTTCCTGTGGCGCACACACCACACTGGGGAACCCAGTCTCAGTCCCCTGTATGGTCGGGTGCATCATTTCAAAACAATCATGAGGATAAAAAGCAGTGCTGACCCTCCCTTCACTCCTGCCCACCTTCCTTTCTAAATCCACATTCCTGTGGAGCTCAGGCCACACTGGCAAGTACTGTGCTGTGCCCCGGTCATGTAAGAGCAATGCAACGTTTGTAGAAGATATTTTTCAATGTACTTCTTATTATAAAAGCAAATGTAGCGCTGTTGCTGAGCAGAGTGCTTTAAACTAAACTATGGTAATTGACACAGGCAACAGCGTATCTTCTCTGCATCATCTCCCCCTTGCTTCATTTTCTAAGCTGCACTCCTACCTGTAATGTTTGCAGGTGGGGTAGCGATGCAGTCTGTCCACGCCTGAGACGTACGCTTCAGCGCTGGTGCATTACGCCTTGCGCTGGTATAAAATAAAGAGGCATGGCCTGAGTTAGTTAGTTTGGACCATGCTACGGAACAGATAACACGTGTAGTGTGCTAATTGTGGCTGCCGAAGCGCACATTATACCTCGCGCAGCGGCCCTATTACACTGGCGACGACAGCGGTAAAGAGATCATGCTGCATTGCTGCCCTGACCCAGCGCTTCATAACTGTGAGTAACCAGCGCCACGTGGGAGGGCCCTGCAGTCCCTTTGCTCAGCCAGATTACTGCCACAGAGGAAGGCCCTACAGCCCCATAATGAGCCAGCCTGCTGTCACTGTTACATGCTCTGCTACACTGTGAATGGCCTGTGCCATGTGAGAAGACCCTGCAACCACCCCCACAACCAGCCTGCTGCCGCTAGTGGAAGCACTACAGCCCGGATAGAAGCCAGTACTTCGGCCCGTGCTTAACGCTCACCACCCTAGCCAGTGCTCATGTGCATCAAGCCCTCAGCGCACCCTGGTTGACGTCGACGACAAGGCCAAGCAGTGCAACCAGGGTCACCATGCCAATCCCCAGCTGCGTCACAGCCTACCTCGGCCAGGCGGCTGCCAGTCTAATCTGGTAGGAAGACAGTGCATGTGCCGCGAGGTACTCCCACAACTTTGTCAGGATGGCGTTGATCCTGGCCATCAAGTCCTTTGTGGTGGACAGTGCCCCCTCCTCCCTCGCCCCTAGATGGAGGGACTGGACCGGCCGCCTCCAAATCTACTTTGAGGGGAAAGGAACAGCCCGCAACAGGTGCAGGGCACTGCTCCTCCACCTCGGAGGCAAAGACATTCATCGCATCTACAAGACGCTGGTAGAGGCCACCCCCAAGACGTATGCAACTCTACTGAATGCTCTGAACGCACACTTCGAACCGATGGGGAACAGGGATTACGAGAGATTCATCTTTTGCCAGGCCAAGCAGGAAGCGGAGGAGTCATTAAACACATTCCATGGGTTTTTGAAGGAACTAGCCAGCATGTGCTGCTTCCAGGATGAACAGGAGGAGATCAGGGCCCAGGTAATACAAGTCTGTTACTCCTCCAAACTCAGAGAGAACATCCTCCAAGAATCCGGCAAGCCCTTGGCAGACATCCTCACCATGGGACGATCTAAGGAACTGGCAAAGATCAGAGCATCTCATATGGAGGCCGCTCTCCACCGTCCCATCAAGACGTAGCAGGCGAACGTCGTAAAAGCCAAGCCCCGCCAAAACCCGGGCAAGCGCCAGCAGGACTGGTTGAAAGAATGTGGATATTGTGGAGGTGCGTCCCACAGCATGTAAGAAAGCCCGGCGAGAAGGAAAAAGTGCTCGGCCTGTGGCCGAATTAACCACTTCGCGACAGTGTGCAGGTTGTCACAACCCTGGAGAGAAATGGCCCAGACCGTAGAAGAAACGCAAGACAGAGAAGACATGGAAGAAGACACGGGGTATTACCCCGTCCATTATGTATTCGCAGTGAATCAACCGCCGCAGAAAAGACACAGGCTCCAAAAATGCTGAGTCAAGGTTCACCACCAGGACGTGCAGGCCACCATAGACACGGGAGCCTCAATCAAACTGATGGCCGCCACTGTGTACAATAAGTTGAGTCCATGCTCACCATTGCGCAAAGCAAAGATTTGTGTGTTCGCCTATGGACAGAAGACACCTATCCCACTCCTGGGATGTTTCAACACCGAGTTACGGCATCAGGATTTGAGGGTTCCCACCATGGTATACGTCACATAGGAAGGAAGTGGAATGCTGGTAAGCGGCCAGACCACAGAAGAACTGTGGCTGATGTCCTTTGCTCTCGCTGTCCAGGAAGAGGAATTAGCAGCTATCATGGAGGAGTTTGAAGACATCTTCAAACAAAACGGGTGCCTCAAAGGGAAAGAAGTCTCGCTCCACATCAACCAGTCCGTTCAACCAGTGGCGCTGAGGCACCAAAGCATTGTGATCCACCTACAGCAAAAATTCAAAGATGAGCTGGAGGCGCTGGAACGGCAAGGGGTCATTGAAAATGTCAGCGGGCCCACTCCGTTGGTTTCTCCGATCGTAGTGGCGAGAAAACCGAAACAGCCAGGGCATGTCCTCATCTGCTTGGACATACGCCTCCCGAACGCAGCTATAAAAAGGGAACATCACATAACCCCCACCATCGATGACATCCTACATGCTCAGGCTCTCTCTGGAGATAACCATGTTTATTAGAGATTGAGTATTTTTAACTTACGGTCTCACTAATGAAGGGGGTAGAGTCGCGAGGAGACTCTTACACTTAGATAAAATGCTGGATATTCCCAATTGGAAATTATAATTCGGAACGTTATATCTGAGTTGACTCACACTAGGAAGATCACTGGGATCAGATAAAAGTTAATTAAAGTCGGCAAGGGCACTACTACCAGTCACATATGGTCCCTTAGAATATCTACTCTTTTGTTCGCTACCCTTAAAATATTGAAAGGTTTCTTTCGAGCCATAATAACTAAAATATTAGTCAGTTTAGCAAAGACCAGATGCATATGTCCGACTTTGTGCTCTTGTTATTATTTTTCAGCCGGAAAATTTAAATTAAAAATTAGTGAGATGCCTCTGACAAGTTGAGAAAAACAGAAGTCAGCCTAAGTCAAGTCAAGTCAAGTCAGAATTTATATAGCGCACTACATACCCGTAGGGTCTCAAGGCGCTTGAGGAAGGGGGGGGGGGAGGTTTACTTATCGAATATCCATGTTTTAAGTTGTTTTCTGAAGGCTAGGTGGTTTTGAGTAAGACGGAGGTGGGTGGGAAGGGAATTCCAGGTCTTGGCCGCTAAGTAGGAGAAGGATCTTCCTCCCATGGTGGTTTTGCGGATGCGCGGAACAGCGGCGAGGGCTAGGTTGGACGAACGCAGCTGGCGGGTGGGGGTGTAAAAGGAAAGGCGCGTGTTGAGACAATCAGGTCCAAGTTCGTATAGGGCTTTGTGTGCGTGGGTGAGGAGACGGAACGTTATTCTCATGTTGACGGGGAGCCAGTGAAGGTCTTTCAGGTGAGCAGAAATGTGGTCTGTGCGGGGGATGTCTAGTATGAGTCTGGCTGAAGCATTTTGGATGCGTTGGAGTTTTTTCTGTAGTTTCGCGGTGGAACCGGCGTAAAGGGTGTTTCCGTAGTCCAGACGGCTTGTAACCAGTGCGTGGGTGACCGTTTTTCTTGTTTCGGTGGGGATCCAGCGAAATGTTTTTTTGAGCATGCGTAGAATGTTGAAGCATGAAGAAGAGACGGCGTTGACTTGTCTGGTCATCGAGAGTGAGGAGTCCAGGATGATGCCTAAGTTCCGTGCGTGGTCCGTCGGTATGGGGGCTTTTCCTAGGGCCGTTGGCCACCAAGAGTCGTCCCAGGCAGAAGGGGATGAGCCTAGGATGAGGACTTCCGTTTTGTCCGAGTTCAGTTTTAGACGGCTGTGTTTCATCCACTCGGCTACTTCTTTCATCCCTTCGTGTAGGTTGTTTTTGGCGATGGTTGGGTCTTTGGTGAGTGAAAGGATCAGCTGAGTGTCATCAGCGTAGGAGATGATGTTGAGGTTGTGTTGACGTGCGATGGTTGCGAGGGGGCTCATGTAGACGTTGAAGAGGGTGGGGCTGAGTGATGATCCTTGCGGGACGCCGCAGATGACTTCGGTGGCCTCTGACTTAAAAGGGGGGAGGCGGACTCTCTGAGTTCTTCCAGCGAGGAATGAAATGATCCAGTCCAATGCTTTTCCTTGAATTCCGATGTTTCTGAGGCGTTGTATAAGGGTGCTATGGCAGACTGTGTCGAAGGCCGCGGAGAGGTCAAGGAGGATAAGGGCGACTGTGTCTCCGTTGTCCAGTAGTGTTCGAATGTCGTCTGTTGCTGCGATGAGGGCGGTCTCGGTGCTGTGCTTTGCTCGGAAGCCAGACAGTGAGGAGTCGAGTGATTTGTTAGTTTCGAGGAAGGTGGCGAGCTGATTGTTAATGGCTTTCTCAATGACTTTGGCAGGGAATGGGAGGAGCGAGATGGGGCGGTAGTTTTTTAGTTCGTTGGGGTCAGCTGTGGGTTTCTTCAGAAGGGCGCTGAGTTCGGCGTGTTTCCAGCTATCTGGGAATGTGGTGGAGTTTAGGGAGTAGTTGATGACATCTCGGAGATGGGGCGCGATAATGGAGTCTGCTTTGTTGAAGATGTGATGGGGACATGGGTCTGTAGGGGATCCTGAGTGGATGGAATTCATCAGGCGAATGGTCTCTTCTGTGGTGATTGGGTTCCATTCGAGAAGGATATTCGGAGGGGGTGACGGTTCGGAGGTGAGTGGGGTGGATTGGTTTACAGGTGTGTTATCAAAGCTGTTATGGATGTCGGTGATTTTGTTATGAAAGAATGAGGCAAGGGAGTCGCAGAGGGCTTGAGAGGGGGTGATGTCGTTAGAGCTGGCGGTGGGGTTGGTGAATTCTTTGATGATGTTGAAAAGTTCCTTGCTGTTGTGGGCGTTGTTGTCTAGTCGGTCTTTGAGTGCTGATTTCTTAGCTGTCCGTATTAGTTGGTGGTGTTTGCGGGTGGCGTTTTTGAAGGCGGCTTGGGTGATAGCGTTTGGGTCTGTTTTCCAAGTTTTCTCAAGGGAACGACAGAGCTTCTTGGATTTCTTAAGTTCGTCGTTGAACCAGGGGGCGTTCTTGCTACCTTGCTTGGTTTGATGTTTTTTCAAGGGTGCTAATTTGTCGGCGGTTTGGGTTAACCATTGTGTGAGGTTGATGGCGGCTTGGTTAGGGTTCGTTGAATAGGCAGGGGGTTTTTGAAGAAGCGATGTGGAGATCTGGTCGATGGTGATTTTGTTCCAATTTCTTCGCAGAGTTGGTTGAGGGTGGTTGTGGGTCGAGGTCTTATTGTAGATAAAGTGGATACAGCTGTGGTCCGTCCAGTGGAGGGGTGTGGTATGAGTGAAGGAGATATGCTTGCTGGAAGTGAAGATAGGGTCGAGTGTGTGTCCTGCATAGTGTGTGGGGGTGTTAACAAGTTGTTTGAGTCCGAGATTGGCGAGATTGTCCAGGAGGGTGGTGGTGTTACTGTCGTTGCTCTTTTCCAGATGGAAATTGAGGTCTCCCAGTAGAATGTAGTCTTCTGAAGGGAGGGCGTGTGGGGTGATAAAGTCAGTGATGTCTTCGCTGAATTTAGTACGGGGTCCTGGTGGCCTGTAGAGGAGGGTGCCTCTGAGTGTTGTCTTGGGGTCGGTGTGGATCTGGAAGTGAAGGTGTTCAGCGATAGCG
Organism: Lissotriton helveticus; assembly: GCF_964261635.1. Classification (NCBI taxonomy): domain Eukaryota; kingdom Metazoa; phylum Chordata; class Amphibia; order Caudata; family Salamandridae; genus Lissotriton; species Lissotriton helveticus. Next base: position 317,178 of record NW_027611932.1, read on the forward strand.
AGGTTGTCATCTGAGCTGGTTGAGACGCGGATGGTGTTCTTGTGGACGATGGCGATGCCTCCTCCTGTTTGGATGGGGCGGTCCTTACGGATGATCTTGTAGCCGTCCGGGATGGCTATGGTGATGTCTGGAGCTGAAGAGGCATTCATCCAGGTTTCTGTTAGGAAGGCGATGTCCGGAGAAATGGTGTCGAGTAGATTCCAAAGGTCGATGGCGTGTTTGTGAACCGAGCGGGTGTTGAGAAGGATGCATTTGAGGTGGTTGGTGTTGGCTCTCTGTTTGGTGTTTGTGGATTTAGTTTGGGACTTGACGCAGGTAAATTTGCAGGAGTGGCAGGTGAAGGGTCCATGGGTGTGTCCTGGTGCTGCTTGGGTGCAGTTAGTGAGTCGGCCGGGGTTGAGTGCAAGGAGGGAGGAGGCGTCGTATATAACGCGAGGAGGATGGGTGAGGCGGGGACCAGGGGGTCTGGCACTGGGCGCGGTCCAGGCGCGGACGGGCGTAGACGGGCTTACCTTTGGCGCACCTTCGGCGCGGCCGTAGCGCGTGGACGCTGCGCGTGTGGACATCCGACATAAATGGTGAGTGGAGGGGGCGGAGCGTGGGAGGGGCAGCAGGGAGGCGGTAGCGGGGATGAGGGGCGGGCCAGGGGATATCCACAACAAAATGGAGGGTCAAAGGTGAAAGCGAGGCAGGGGCAGCAAATCCTCAAAAGCGCCGAGTGAGCAGTTCAATTAAATGAAATAAATAAATGCGCAACCGCCACAGCGATGCAGACAGTACAAACAATGAGCACAGCAGCCAGAGAAAGGTCGCGCTAGTATTTCAGTCGGGTAGTGCGGCGCTATGCGTGTAAAGCGCTAGAATGCTATGAGGAACGGCAAAGCAATTCTAAGGTATTGACAGTGATAACGGTACCAGTGATGCGTGTGAATCACAGAGCGATGTAGCTGCAGGAGAGCAGGAGCGTGGGGGAGCGACCGTTCTGAGGAAGGTCCAGGCGGTCACAGTTTGGCTGGGGGAGTGGGAGGCTCAGTAAACGTGGGTGGGAGGGGCAGCAGGGAGGCGGTAGCGGGGATGAGGGGCGGGCCAGGGGATATCCACAACAAAATGGAGGGTCAAAGGTGAAAGCGAGGCAGGGGCAGCAAATCCTCAAAAGCGCCGAGTGAGCAGTTCAATTAAATTAAATAAATAAATGCGCAACCGCCACAGCGATGCAGACAGTACAAACAATGAGCACAGCAGCCAGAGCAAGGTCGCGCTAGTATTTCAGTCGGGTAGTGCGGCGCTATGCGTGTAAAGCGCTAGAATGCTATGAGGAACGGCAAAGCAATTCTAAGGTATTGACAGTGATAACGATACCAGTGATGCGTGTGAGTCACAGAGCGATGTAGCTGCAGGAGAGCAGGAGCGTGGGGGAGCGACCGTTCTGAGGAAGGTCCATAAAGGGAATCCTTAGGAACTGCTCCTGATATCCAGAAGGTTAGTTCTTCTTCTTTCTATTAAAATGCTCAGACAACTCCAAAATACACAATCACCCATACTAAGGATTATTTTCGTTTCTTTAGAAATTCTTATTCAACATACTAACCAGTGAAGGGTTGCAGCCCAGCTCAACGTCTATACTAGTAATTCGTTGGTCAACGGATAAAGCGTTACTGGGTAAGCGGATAGATAACCAAGAAAGTGTAAACTCCATTATATACGTATACAGTCTTGGAGATATAAGTATACCTATCTTGTATAATTTTTGTAGGAACGTTTATCTATATACAAACTGACAACACGAAGTTACAATCAAAGTCACGATCCACCCCACCTTTGTCATAAGGGTAAGAACATAAAGTACAACCTCTGTATTTGAAAACCGCTTCGTTATCAGAATGAAAAATATAATTGGGCTTTTTAAACCATACAACTGTATGATTAATCGAACTCATAGATTCTAGAACTATTCCCTCTTTTCATGTTCAATTCTTATGTATGTCACCCTAGGAATACTTTCTAGAACATGCATAGATATAATTGTGTTGGTTTGTTTTATTGTTAGAGCACTGTCAAAAGACACAAAGTAATAAATAGATATCATGAACTAGTTCTTGTTGACTTTTCCACAAGGTGCCCAAATGTAATAAAAACTGTAGTAGTTTTGCATTGTATGTTAAGATATGAGAAAATATGAACTCAAGATAGTGTAACAGAAACATGATGTGTTATTTACTATTACAGATATCCATGCAGAGTTTATAAGTGTTTTTGGAAAGATCGTCTGTTCTGCTAAAGGTCCTGAGGAAGGTGGTCTCAACCCACCGAAACGCGTCGACCTTGCGTAATAGATCGCGCAACAACTTGCGACCACTCAGACACAGAATAAGGAATGAATGTAGAATGTATGAGAGTATGTATGAGGTTTTTATGAGAATGAATTAGGTTCTTCTCTCTGTATGGTATTTGTATGTTTTTTATTGCTCAAATGATGAATTATATGTTTTTTTGTAAAATGATTGCAATGAATTTAAAGTAAAAAATTGAAATGAAAAAAATAAGAATCTTATCTTAAGAAAAAGAAATAAAAATCACGGATGTAAAAAAAGTACATGTTGTCACCTTGTGTTGAAGGACTATTTTGAAAGTATAAAAATTGTAAATTTCAGAACTATTTAGGTCACGAGGGAATATTGCTTATTGAGAAAACCGAAACAGCCAGGGCATGTCCTCATCTGTTTGGACATGCGCCTCCCGAACGCAGCTATAAAAAGGGAACATCACATAACCCCCACCATCGATGACATCCTGGGAGAGCTGAACGGCACCGTGTGGTTCTCGTAGGTGGATCTGCGCTCCGGATATCACCAACTACCCCTGCATCCGGATTCCTGATACAGTACCACATTCTTGACACACGTAGGCCTCAGAGGATACAAGCATCTCAACTTTGGGATTTCAAGTGCCGCTGAGGTGTTTCAGAACACCATCAGAGAAGTTCTCAGTGGGCTTCCAGGGGTCCTGAACATGAGTGACGACCTGCTGGTGCATGCTACATCCCTGGATGATCCCCAGAGAAGGCTCCGCAGTGTCCTCCAGCGATTCAGAGAGTCCGGACTCACACTGCACAAAGAAAAGTGACAATTCTTGAAAAGGAAAATCAGCTTCTTCGGTTACACGTTCTCGGACAAAGGAGTGGCCCAGACCCGGACAAGGTGCGAGACATTCAGGAAGCCCCAGCACCCTCCAACATCTCGGAAGTGGGAAGTTTCCTAGGAATGGTAAACTTCTGTGGAAGTTTCATCCCAGATCTGACCAACATCTCAAAGCACCTCAGGGAGCTGACAAAATCCGCCACTATGTGGCAATGGGGCCCTGACCAAGAACAAGCCTTCACGGACACCAAAGCAGCACTCTGTGGACACGACGCTGTCGTACTTTGACCCAGCCCGGCCTACCAACATTGCTGTTGATGCCAGCCCCTACAGGCTAGAAGCAGTGCTCAAGCAACAACAGCGCGATGAAGACTGGGCTCCAATTGCCTACACAAGCTGCTCCCTGACAGAAACCGAACAGCGATACTCTCAAATTGAGAGGGAGGCGATCGCCATTCACTGGGCATGTCGGCATTTTCACATTTACGTGTATGGTCACGCCTTCACCTTTACCACCAGCCACAAACCTCTTATACCCCTTTTCCAAGGATCAGCGTCAAAGCCCCCCCCGAGGATAGAAAAATGGATCCTCCAGCTGCAAGGATATGATTACCGGGTCGACTACAAACCTGGTTCATCCAACCCAGCAGACTATCTCTCGAGGCACCTCAGGGCTGTGACCAAAGCAGAGGAAGAAGACGCTGAGGACACCGAAGAATATGTCTGGTTCATAGCAGAACGGTCCTGATCGCTTCCGATGAGTCTTGAAGCGATAGTGGATGCCACCCAGCAAGACGAGTGTCTGCAACTAGCCATCACCGCAGTCCCAACTAATGACTGTCACCTGGTCCAAACCATGATGGTCCAGTGAACAACACAAGCTAAGACCACGCTGGAGTCGATCATGACAATCAAAGAGGAACTCTCCATCGACAGTAGGGGGTGCCAGCTGAGAGGACCGCGGTTAGTGATCCCTTCAAGCCTTTCTCAACAGGCAGTGGATCTCGCACATCGAGGGCACCAAGGCGAGGTGAAGACGAAAGGGAGGCTGAGAGAAAAGGTGTAGTTTCCAGGGATGGACTCAATGGTAGAGCAGACACTCAGAACATGGCAATGGTGCAAGGTATCAGGCCAACCTGATAGACCTTACCCCGTTATCACAGAAGACAACCCCCGGCGACCGTGGGAGTGCTTCAGCATTGACTTTGGGCATCTACCAGATGGGCTCTATGCCCTCGTGGTCATAGACAATTAAATGAAATACCCAACATAGAAATTGTCCGAGGCCATTTGGCCATGGAGGTGATCAATTGTGGAGAAAATTATTGCTACGCACGGGATCTTTGAGGCGGTGAAGACAGACAATGGCCCACCCTTTCAGGGACTAGAACTCGCCGACTATCTCAAATCCTGGGGCTTACACCATCGGAAAGTGACACTGCGCTGGCTCCAAGTGAACGGGAAGTAGAGAGCTTCATGCGCATCCTCAACAAAGTCATTCGCATCGCGCATGCTGAAGAAGCACCTCTGGAAAAAGCCATCAACAGCTTCCTGAGGGAGTACAGGTTAACGCCCCATCTCACGATGGGGAGGGTTCCGGGACCAGCAAATATGGGTAGAGTGGTGCGAGACACTATTCCTCATCACCCGGACTGGACCCCATCCCTGATTGATGGTGCGAGGGTCCTAGCCAAAAGGACCAACACCAACGACAAATCCAGTGCCAACCGAAGAGCGTGAGAATCGACCATCTGGTAAAGGGACCAGGTCGACGTCAAAGACAGACATCCAGGGAGCAAGTTCCTTCTCCCGTTTGAGCAGCGACCATAGACAGTAACCCGCCGGACAGGCACTATGGTAACCGCCTGGAGAGGGACGGAGGAACTCACACGGAATATATCGTTCTGCAAGAAGGGCCGCACCGGAACTCCCAGCCTTTCCATCTTGGAAAATATGGATGTTGGCCCAAGTCAGAGTATGGCAGAAGAAGAGGAAGCAACCCGGACAACCAACCTCGCAGATGAATCAGAGGTGACTGACAGTGGACCGCCATCACTGCACGGAGCTCCTGAAAAAAATCTGTCCAGCTCCCCATTGAGGTCCCCTGCGTATTTGGCATCACAGGAAGTGACTCCGTCCATGTCTTCATGATGGGGAGAACGCTCCAGATATGGTCTGCGGAGCAATCCGGCTCCCTCATCCCGTCTGGTGGAATTCATGGTGTGAAGAACCGAGAACCTGCAGTGGACTGGGACATGTAACTGTGCTGGTGAGCTGAGAGCTGACGCCATGGCTGGAACTGATAACAGATTGACTGTTAATGTTGTGTTTCTGTTTTATTAAAGGTTAGAAGGAATGTAATGTTTGCAGGCGGGGTAGCGGTGCAGTCTACCCATGCCTGAGACGTACTCTTCAGCTTTGGTGCATGAAGCCATGTGCCAGTATAACATAAAGAGGCATGGCCCGAGTTAGTTAGTCGGGACCACACTACGGAACAGATAACACGTGTAGTGTGGTAATTGTGATTGCCACAGTACACACATTATACCTCACACAGCGACCCCATTATACTACCCACCCCTCTTTCTACAACTGCGCGTGGCCTCAGCTTGTCTGCATGCTGTCAGTGAAATATTTACCTCCCCCCACTGCCACAAATCACCAGCATACCACCTGCCGCCTCTTCCACCTCTCACCACTGCCACAAATCATCCAGCAAGCATGTAAGGTACAAACAGAGCCAGTTTTGCTGGAGGGGAGGGGGCAGACCAGGACCGCTCTGTGGGCTTCTTTTGCATCTACCACGCTCGGCTGTTGCAAAAAAATGGTTGTATTTATTTGTACCCTTTATCTGCGTGCCTTTCAGCTGTGTTTGAAGCAGTTGCTACCCAGTGCCAGGTCAGAGCCCCTCACCCCGGGCCACAGAGAACTCAGTATATTTCACATCACCAAATGCTGGTTAACTATTTGCAACTACAACAGTCCTCTGTGTGCTCCCATTCATTTCCTGAGCGATGTATACAACCTGTGTGTAATTTTTACAATTGTTTCCATAACAATAAATGACATGGCAGCAATCATTGCACTTTCCTACATGAATTAATGTTGCACCTAATTTGGGCTTTCTTTCCTAGCGTAACTGCAACAAAGGGCCTAAAATTATCCTGGAAATCACATGGTAGCTCTGTAGGGCCTGCAGCACTGACACACCCCTTGGGCTCTCTGTGGGAAGGTGGAGCGACACGGCACCCCCACATGCACAGGATGGCTGCTGTTTTTGCCTGAACCTACTACATTAGCTAAGTTTGGATTATTTCATGAAAAAGACTACTCAAAAATATCTTGCCCTGATGAAGCTCGCAATTGGGCGAAACATGTTGGCTGTGCTTTAGTTTATGCATGATGAAGAATGAAGAATGTAAAGGATAAAAGAAAACCTACTATCACAGATGACCCAGGATCTATCAAGAGGCCCCAAGGACTGGTATGGTGGCCGTGTGCCCTGGGAATGAAGCTGTGGTGGCTGAGGGCCCACCTGGGAGAGGCGGGCTGCCGTGTGGGGTGGGCCTTGTGAGCCTGAGAGTGATAGAGCCTGGTTGGGCCTGTGAAGACTGGCTCAGTATCGGCACTAGAGATTGTAGTTGCCTCCGGCCCTCAATTGTAGTCGACACCAGCACACAACAGGAGGAGTGGTGACGCACCAGAAGAGGCCTGTGGGAGCAGTGGTTTGGTGCTGCACAGCAAGGTCCTGCGAACAGGAGATATGGTCCCCACCTGGAGGCACTAGAGGACAAGTGAGGAGCAAGCGTGGAGCAGAGCCTAAAAGGGACAGTTACAGACAGGTGAGAGGAAAAGTTATTGAAAGTAGAAAATAGGGTCACCACTAGAGAGCTGCTGGTACTTGCTGGGGAGCACATTGCCATCATCACCACCTTTGCCACCGGAAACAGGGACTCCATCCCCCAGCGATCCTTGCGGCAGGAGCTGCGCAAGTGAGCTGACGTGCCATGAGGAGCTTTAAAAGTCCTTCAGGCTCCTGCGGCGAGGGAGCCCATTGCAATCATCAACACCTTTGCCGCCAGAAATGGGGACTCCATCCCCCAGCGATCCTTGTTGCAGGAGCTGCGTGAGTGTGCTGACGCACCAGGAGGCGCTTTAAAATCCTTCAGGGCTCCTGTGACGCAGGTCTGCGCCCTTCCGCGGCCGAACGGGGCTGGGCCTACGCTCTTGGCTGGTCACCTTTCACTAGAGGCAATCAACTGGACAAAGCAGACTAGATTTTACACAAGGGAGCTGGGTCCCTCACGACCCAAGGAAGAGAAAGCCCAGGACGGTGGTAAGCTGCATGGTGAGAACTTATTGATTGCATAACAATTTTATTTGTGGGCACTCTAGATTCTGACAGGCACTTGAGGGGGTCAGTCTGGATTAACCTTCATCGATCATGGGCAAGAGAAAAGCAACAACCTCTGACCATTTGTCCAATAATAAAAGGGCCACTATTGGCTCCAAGGAGATTGATAAGGAGGTTGTCTCTGGGTCTTAACGGCTCCCAATGGTGTGAATTAGCACAAGCTAATTTAGTAGGAGCAAATAACATAAGCCCCCTGGTTAATGTGACGGACAGCACACTGGCTGCAGCAACAGGGGTGGTAGCACTAAAAAGAGGTGAACCAGGTACAAGGGTTTTATCTTTGGCCACTGTGGGTGAGGGCCATGGGGTTTCCCATGTTATCGACAATAAGGGCTCAGAGGAAGATATGTCACCAACTCCAAAGAGATCACGCAAAGCGAAAAAGAAAAAAGAGCCCACAAGGAGACCAGAGGCACCAAAACCCCTGTTTAGCCCGACAGATTTGGCGAACTTTTGGAATTATTGAGGGCCACAATCATGAATTTGAAGACCGACCTGTTTTCAAAAGTCTGGGATAAGTTGGAAAAAGGGTTATCAGACTCCTGAGGGACACTGGGGAAAGTGGAAATATATTGAAAACCATATCTACTGCTCCTCCCCAGAGTAGGGTCCATTCATTGGCAATGTGCCCCAGTTTGCGAGGGCCATCTGAGCCAGCAAACCACTCACCAAAGTTTAATAGCTCCTTGTGGACTGGGCCCCGGAATGCACCGGGGGACCCAGACTGAGAGACGTTCAATATGCTTTATCCCCACATACAGGGTGCAGAGATAGGAGGTAGGGGTGAGAGAGACCGACATGCCCCAACATGTGGGCAGGCAGAAGGGAGGACAAATCCTAAGAACAATTATAGAACAGGTCTACCTGTGATTGATATCCCCCCGGCCTGTTGCCCTATACCATAGTCCTGGTGGGGGTGCACAGTCTGGGAGTGGGCACAGAAGAGGCTACAGATAATCTTATCAACAAAGTGTCTTATTGGTTAGGGAAATACAGTAGATTCAATATAGGTGACCATTCTCATATCCTGATGGCAAGAAGGGTACCTTGGATTGGGAAATCAAGGAAATCCTTTGAGGGTGAAGCTGTGATTGGCACCTTTAGATTCCCAGAGCTAGCTCGCAACATATTGAGACATTCGGCTGAGTTCCCTTTTCATGCCTCAGATAATAAACCTCTCCCACTAGGTTTTTTCTACCGGCCAGGCCCTATTGCCCATGGTGTTAGTAATGTTATGCAGAGGAAGGGGGGCATTTGGGCGAGGAGGGGAGGGAGGTGAGTTTGAATACTTATGCCCCTTTGTTGGTTCTTAATGACCTGGATTGACATGGGGCATCGAATACACCCTAGTACAGATAATAGTGACTGATCCTCAAATACAGACAGTTATGCCCATGGGGGAACGGCAGAGAGAGACTGTTGAACTTCACATAAATTACTCTAATCATAATCACCAACTAGGAAATCAAGGTGACAATACAACATCGGCCATCTTACCCAGCAACCAGGGAGGGAGGGAGAATAATCTGATCTCCTGGAATGTGGCTGGGCTGGGCGCAAAATTTTAGGATGATAGCTGGATTCAAACCATAACCCCGTATAAGATTATTACCTTGGAAGGCGTATATTAATTTCTTTTTGGAGGACTACAAGCCGGTCTTCATCCTGGCGGTAGGATTGAGACATGGGTGAGCTAAGGGTGGTCTAATTATATTCATTGCCCTTGAATTGTGTGGGTCAGTGAAACAACTAAATTGGAACTCTACATTGGTGAAAGGTTTAAAATTGGGTATAGGTAGAACGAAATGGCTTACAATAATTAATTTCTATAATGCCAAAAACAGGAAGATGGGTTCGTCGAGTATGAAGGACCTAGCAGGGTTCTTAGATCAGCTACAGGGGGACGATTTTTCAATGTGCAATTTTTTTTGTTAGGTGATTTTAATTGTCATTTATGCTCAAACATTGGACAAACCACTTGGGCTACTTCCCAAACATGAAAGCAGAAGAATGGTATATGGAGCACTCTATAGAGGGTCAGGAACTAAATGCTCTTTTAAACACGTATGACTTAATGTTCATGCTACAAAAGGCGGTAATACCACCCAATAGTCTTTATCATCCCACCTATAATGGTAGGGGTTGCGTTTTCACCATCAATTTTATTTTTATGTCTTCAGCGTTGGCTTATAGCATATCATCCTTCAGGACTGTAGAAAGTCCCTTCAGTGATCATAACCCTTTGACTCTGGGGATGCGGGCACAGTGGCCGAATCTAGGTAATAGCAGTAAGATGGGAGGGATATTAAAGACAACTGATCTGGGGAGACGCTTGCGATGGTCACAGGTTGATAGTAATGCTTTTTATTTATCCCTATTTAAAGAGAGGCAGCAGAAGACTCAGAAGTGCCTAGATATCTCACCTTCAGAGGAAGATGTACTCAGATCGTTCAACAATGTGAGAAGAGTAATCAAATACTCATACAACAAGGGAGAAAATGCACGGAAAGCACCCAACAAAATAATTAAAAAACAAGATTGCATTTATTCATATGTAAACTTGTTCATATTAAAAACGTTTGTTAATGAAAAACATAATAATCCACAGATTACATAAACAAATCAATAATACAATGTTTAAATACTTATGATGCAATTACATACTAAAGTCATAGAACAATACAAACAAAATTAAACATTTAAAAACTTATGACACTATTACATGAAAAATTATAAAACAGTGGCAAACAATATTAATCAATCGACGCGCGTTTCGCCGTTGTTAGAAACGCCTTCTTCAGGAGCCACAATAAAATCTGAAAGACATATGCAAAACAAATTTAAAACCCAAAATTGCTATCTCGAATTTCAAATTGAACAATACAAAATACATCTGAAGAATCTTTCTTCGACTGTGCTTACCTAACACTCCCTACTTGTGTAACTAATAGATGTAGCTACACAAGGTACAAACTGATAATTTTATATTTGAGCAGTGGTGAATGAGGGAGGGGGCGGGAGAAGGGAGGGGGGATGGCGAGAGGGGGGAGGGGCCGGGGGGCCAAGGGGGATTGATGACCATAGAAAGAGGGAAAGGGTGGATACCCTGTAAATGAACCAAATGCACAATGCGCCGGATGGAACAATAAACTCTAGAGCTAAATGGCTTTGATGTAGCAATACCCCAGGGCTTCAAGGGACTATACAAAGAGGGATAGGTCTATGTGTATAGTGCAAGAATGATGCTATCAGAATTTAAATCTATCAATTGCATTTTGGAAGGAGGCCTGAAAATTCCTATTTCTAGCAAGAACGGCTAACTAACATGTCACAACGCTCAAGGTGGTAAGCACATCAAAGAACATTAGACCAAGCTATTAGTAAATTGCACATTGCCGAAATGCACTGAAGGTTATTCAAAAGGATATATCTTTAATCCAAATGTATATAAACCCTGCAGCGAAAGATAGAAAAGGCAATGGCACACAAGCTGGATTACGTATGTTACGCCTTACCGAGAAAATACAGGCGGCGTGCTCAGTACTTCTCCAAAAATGCATCAAAACGGGACAGCTCACGAACCTTTTCTATTTGTGAGAGCTGGATGGAAAATATATCTCTACGCAAAACGTGATTTCTGGAACAGAAATATGTATCTGCTGTAGTTACAAAAACGGTTCTTTTGAAATATTACTCCGTATTCTAGACCCTAGATGTAATAAGGGCATGTGTCTTACCGTTAGTGAAGAGCTAAGCACATATATAACAACCTGCGGAGGCCGAACTGACGAAGTCTGTTGGCGTCACACAACCGTTGTGGGAGGAAAATGCCTCGATAAGAAAGATGAGCCCCTCTTTCAATATAAGAATACGGTAAGAATATAGCTGTATGCCAGGCTGTGTTTCTAAAAAGGGAAAGCAAAGTGACTACTGTTACGATTACTATCGAGTATAGTCAGTTTCACCAATACAATGATAGCATCGGTCTAATGCTTGCCTTACCGTGAACATAGAAACCAAGGCGTATACAGACAGCCTGTGGGAGCCGCGTTAATGATGTCTGTTTGAGTCCCACTCAATACGAGTTAAATATGTTGAACTGGATAAACAAATATCTGCCCATCGGACTTTAATACTAAAAGGGGGTAGTGTAACAAACCAACCGTTACAATTCAGTTAATGGATGATTTCCATTATAAATACAGAAATGAGCTAGGAATACGACGAGTGCAGCTATCTTACCGTGAATATGAAGTCACGGACGGTTGCATCAACCTGCGGGGGCCACGCTACGGATATGTGCTGGCGTCCTGCAGCCGTTGGAAAAAATGAATGACCCGGCATGTTGCTAGGCTCCTCCTTAAGTATAGGTAACTAGGTTACCTCTAATGACGCGCCGGCTAAACAATTCCTCCCATTAAAGGGAAATGCGCTCCAAATTATGAAGTGGACAGAGCGAAAAAGGGGGAGAGCGGTGTGAAACAGGATCTCGAAAGATGGCATAAGTCATATGTTGTGACAAATCTGAGAAACTACCCAATCGATATTGGTGACAGAGAAGTAGTAGCGGGTACTAAGAGCTAAAAATAATAAGCGTACCAAACAAAGAGAGGGGGGATAGGGAGGGCATCTGTTAGTGGAAGCATGTTCCCCTGCTATTGCTCGTCAACTAGCACGAGGTACCCAAACGGCTGTTAAAACATACTTAAGGGCAAGGAATGTTCACACAAGCATGGAAAATGATGTAAACCCTGCCTCGTTATACGATTGAACGGAGTTCTCGGCTCTGCCGCTGTAGGAACAACTATTGTCACCATACAATTACCCTACTCTAGGTGCGGGGTTATTGGCAGAGTATTCCGTCTAATCCAAAGAAGAGGGGGAGGGGCACCCACGGTGTAATATTGAAAACCATATCTACTGCTCCTCCCCAGAGTAGGGTCCATTCATTGGCAGTGTGCCCCAGTTTGCGAGGGCCATCTGAGCCAGCAAACCACTCACCAAAGTTTAATAGCTCCTTGTGGACTGGGCCCCGGAATGCACCGGGGGACCCAGACTGAGAGACGTTCAATATGCTTTATCCCCACATACAGGGTGCAGAGATAGGAGGTAGGGGTGAGAGAGACCGACATGCCCCAACATGTGGGCAGGCAGAAGGGAGGACAAATCCTAGGAACAATTATAGAACAGGTCTACCTGTGATTGATATCCCCCCGGCCTGTTGCCCTATACCATAGTCCTGGTGGGGGTGCACAGTCTGGGAGTGGGCACAGAAGAGGCTACAGATAATCTTATCAACAAAGTGTCTTATTGGTTAGGGAAATACAGTAGATTCAATATAGGTGACCATTCTCATATCCTGATGGCAAGAAGGGTACCTTGGATTGGGAAATCAAGGAAATCCTTTGAGGGTGAAGCTGTGATTGGCACCTTTAGATTCCCAGAGCTAGCTCGCAACATATTGAGACATTCGGCTGAGTTCCCTTTTCATGCCTCAGATAATAAACCTCTCCCACTAGGTTTTTTCTACCGGCCAGGCCCTATTGCCCATGGTGTTAGTAATGTTATGCAGAGGAAGGGGGGCATTTGGGCGAGGAGGGGAGGGAGGTGAGTTTGAATACTTATGCCCCTTTGTTGGTTCTTAATGACCTGGATTGACATGGGGCATCGAATACACCCTAGTACAGATAATAGTGACTGATCCTCAAATACAGACAGTTATGCCCATGGGGGAACGGCAGAGAGAGACTGTTGAACTTCACATAAATTACTCTAATCATAATCACCAACTAGGAAATCAAGGTGACAATACAACATCGGCCATCTTACCCAGCAACCAGGGAGGGAGGGAGAATAATCTGATCTCCTGGAATGTGGCAGGGCTGGGCGCAAAATTTTAGGATGATAGCTGGATTCAAACCATAACCCCGTATAAGATTATTACCTTGGAAGGCGTATATTAATTTCTTTTTGGAGGACTACAAGCCGGTCTTCATCCTGGCGGTAGGATTGAGACATGGGTGAGCTAAGGGTGGTCTAATTATATTCATTGCCCTTGAATTGTGTGGGTCAGTGAAACAACTAAATTGGAACTCTACATTGGTGAAAGGTTTAAAATTGGGTATAGGTAGAACGAAATGGCTTACAATAATTAATTTCTATAATGCCAAAAACAGGAAGATGGGTTCGTCGAGTATGAAGGACCTAGCAGGGTTCTTAGATCAGCTACAGGGGGACGATTTTTCAATGTGCAATTTTTTTTGTTAGGTGATTTTAATTGTCATTTATGCTCAAACATTGGACAAACCACTTGGGCTACTTCCCAAACATGAAAGCAGAAGAATGGTATATGGAGCACTCTATAGAGGGTCAGGAACTAAATGCTCTTTTAAACACGTATGACTTAATGTTCATGCTACAAAAGGCGGTAACACCACCCAATAGTCTTTATCATCCCACCTATAATGGTAGGGGTTGCGTTTTCACCATCAATTTTATTTTTATGTCTTCAGCGTTGGCTTATAGCATATCATCCTTCAGGACTGTAGAAAGTCCCTTCAGTGATCATAACCCTTTGACTCTGGGGATGCGGGCACAGTGGCCGAATCTAGGTAATAGCAGTAAGATGGGAGGGATATTAAAGACAACTGATCTGGGGAGACGCTTGCGATGGTCACAGGTTGATAGTAATGCTTTTTATTTATCCCTATTTAAAGAGAGGCAGCAGAAGACTCAGAAGTGCCTAGATATCTCACCTTCAGAGGAAGATGTACTCAGATCGTTCAACAATGTGAGAAGGGTAATCAAATACTCATACAACAAGGGAGAAAATGCACGGAAAGCACCCAACAAAATAATTAAAAAACAAGATTGCATTTATTCATATGTAAACTTGTTCATATTAAAAACGTTTGTTAATGAAAAACATAATAATCCACAGATTACATAAACAAATCAATAATACAATGTTTAAATACTTATGATGCAATTACATACTAAAGTCATAGAACAATACAAACAAAATTAAACATTTAAAAACTTATGACACTATTACATGAAAAATTATAAAACAGTGGCAAACAATATTAATCAATCGACGCGCGTTTCGCCGTTGTTAGAAACGCCTTCTTCAGGAGCCACAATAAAATCTGAAAGACATATGCAAAACAAATTTAAAACCCAAAATTGCTATCTCGAATTTCAAATTGAACAATACAAAATACATCTGAAGAATCTTTCTTCGACTGTGCTTACCTAACACTCCCTACTTGTGTAACTAATAGATGTAGCTACACAAGGTACAAACTGATAATTTTATATTTGAGCAGTGGTGAATGAGGGAGGGGGCGGGAGAAGGGAGGGGGGATGGGGAGGGGGGGGAGGGGCCGGGGGGCCAAGGGGGATTGATGACCATAGAAAGAGGGAAAGGGTGGATACCCTGTAAATGAATCAAATGCACAATGCGCCGGATGGAACAATAAACTCTAGAGCTAAATGGCTTTGATGTAGCAATACCCCAGGGCTTCAAGGGACTATACAAAGAGGGATAGGTCTATGTGTATAGTGCAAGAATGATGCTATCAGAATTTAAATCTATCAATTGCATTTTGGAAGGAGGCCTGAAAATTCCTATTTCTAGCAAGAACGGCTAACTAACATGTCACAACGCTCAAGGTGGTAAGCACATCAAAGAACATTAGACCAAGCTATTAGTAAATTGCACATTGCCGAAATGCACTGAAGGTTATTCAAAAGGATATATCTTTAATCCAAATGTATATAAACCCTGCAGCGAAAGATAGAAAAGGCAATGGCACACAAGCTGGATTACGTATGTTACGCCTTACCGAGAAAATACAGGCGGCGTGCTCAGTACTTCTCCAAAAATGCATCAAAACGGGACAGCTCACGAACCTTTTCTATTTGTGAGAGCTGGATGGAAAATATATCTCTACGCAAAACGTGATTTCTGGAACAGAAATATGTATCTGCTGTAGTTACAAAAACGGTTCTTTTGAAATATTACTCCGTATTCTAGACCCTAGATGTAATAAGGGCATGTGTCTTACCGTTAGTGAAGAGCCAAGCACATATATAACAACCTGCGGAGGCCGAACTGACGAAGTCTGTTGGCGTCACACAACCGTTGTGGGAGGAAAATGCCTCGATAAGAAAGATGAGCCCCTCTTTCAATATAAGAATACGGTAAGAATATAGCTGTATGCCAGGCTGTGTTTCTAAAAAGGGAAAGCAAAGTGACTACTGTTACGATTACTATCGAGTATAGTCAGTTTCACGAATACAATGATAGCATCGGTCTAATGCTTGCCTTACCGTGAACATAGAAACCAAGGCGTATACAGACAGCCTGTGGGAGCCGCGTTAATGATGTCTGTTTGAGTCCCACTCAATACGAGTTAAATATGTTGAACTGGATAAACAAATATCTGCCCATCGGACTTTAATACTAAAAGGGGGTAGTGTAACAAACCAACCGTTACAATTCAGTTAATGGATGATTTCCATTATAAATACAGCAATGAGCTAGGAATACGACGAGTGCAGCTATCTTACCGTGAATATGAAGTCACGGACGGTTGCATCAACCTGCGGGGGCCACGCTACGGATATGTGCTGGCGTCCCGCAGCCGTTGGAAAAAATGAATGACCCGGCATGTTGCTAGGCTCCTCCTTAAGTATAGGTAACTAGGTTACCTCTAATGACGCGCCGGCTAAACAATTCCTCCCATTAAAGGGAAATGCGCTCCAAATTATGAAGTGGACGGAGCGAAAAAGGGGGAGAGCGGTGTGAAACAGGATCTCGAAAGATGGCATAAGTCATATGTTGTGACAAATCTGAGAAACTACCCAATCGATATTGGTGACAGAGAAGTAGTAGCGGGTACTAAGAGCTAAAAATAATAAGCGTACCAAACAAAGAGAGGGGGGATAGGGAGGGCATCTGTTAGTGGAAGCATGTTCCCCTGCTATTGCTCGTCAACTAGCACGAGGTACCCAAACGGCTGTTAAAACATACTTAAGGGCAAGGAATGTTCACACAAGCATGGAAAATGATGTAAACCCTGCCTCGTTATACGATTGAACGGAGTTCTGAGGCTCTGTCGCTGTAGGAACAACTAATGTCACCATACAATTACCCTACTCTAGGTGCGGGGTTATTGGCAGAGTATTCCGTCTAATCCAAAGAAGAGGGGGAGGGGCACCCACGGTGTAATAATGGATTAACGGTTCGCTGTAATCCAAGAATCAGGATCCCATCTATTCTCAAGAGTAAAACAAATCGTGCAACACCATAGCCAAGTCAGTGAGAGCATTCTTAACTGTCCCAGTATTCACTTCCCAATCAGATAGCCCAAGGTGGGTTGCCAGGGAATGTTCCTAAGCATTAAGGACACTTAAAGCAGCTTTGAAAGAGACTCCTCGTAGTAGATCTAGGGTGGCGAGTTTTCGTAGCATTTATAAAAAAGCTTTAAAGGAACAGAGGTCTGCTCTACAGAAAAGGGCTTGGGAACAATTGGTCAAGGCCAGTAATTTGAAGATAGTTATTTATTTTGGAGAGTTATTAATAGACCCTGTTTCTCTGAACCTGACAAACCATCCATATGTCACAACTTCACACAAGATCAATGGAATAGCCATTTCCAGTCAGTCTATAACCATGTGGAGAAAGCTTACTGTAATAATGCCTGGGAGCTCCTCCCATGTGATTCCTATATTAAATTTTGCTACATGAGGTAATCACAGGTATAGAGGGATTGACCAATAACAGGGCTTCAGGCCCAGACAGCATTCCCCCAGACCTGTTTAGAAGTAACATTCAGGTGTGGGCTCCTATTTTAACCAGGGTTCTGAATGAGGCAGTGTTGACTGTCCTGCCCCAGTCTTGGTCAACTGCTACTATCGTCCCAATCTACAAGAAGGGGGATAGGGATAATCCCAATTGTTATAGACCCATTCTGCTGATAGACTCGACCGTTAAGGTTATGGGTCGGGTCATACTTAAAAGGCTAGTGGAATGGGCAGACAAAAATCTAATTATCTCCGAGGTCCAATATGGTTTCCGAGCAGGTAAATCTTCAGTGGGACAATGTCTGAACCTCTACCTAGTGATAGCTAAATATACAATTGCTAAAACGGGATCCATCTATTTAGGTTTCATAGATTTCCTTGCAGCGTTTGACAGGGTGAACAGTAGTAAATTATGGGCCCTGTTAGATGATTTGGGAGTAGAGCTCTCAATAATAAATGCCCTGATGTCTTTATATGCTCATACCTCAGCTGCAGTACGCTTTACTCAAGAGGGGATCTCACCGATATCTTTAAAGGCTCAAGAGGGGTGTGTCAAGGCTGTATTCTAACCCTTTTTTTATTCAGGCTGTAGATTAATGTTCTGGAATCTGCCATGATATCTGCATGCCGATACCCTGAGAATAGGTACTAGACCAGTGCCAGTTCTGCTTTATGCAGATGATGCTGTATTTATAGCACGCACCCCAAGAGCATTGCAAATTTTAATTGATGAATTTGTCTCCTTTATGAAGAGACTGGACTTGTCCCCTAATTATTAAGTCATTTGTGATGGAAATGGGCTGTCGAGAGAATAGAGGCACATCTTATAAGGCAGGTTCTTATAGTATAGCCAAAGTTCCAGCTTTTAAATATCTCTGGGTCTTATATGATGCTAAATTAAACTGGAATACCCTGAAGGAAGAAAAGGCGATGGACACGAAGAAAGCAATGGGAGATATAGTGAATTTTGTACCTAGATTAGGTACTTGGTCGCCTGAGTTGATTTTAAAATTATATCAATCAATTTGCATCTCCAATGCCATGTATGGGAGTGAAATATTGGGCTAAAAGGCAGTGAGGGACCTACTGAAGACGCACAATAAATACCTGAGAAGGCTATTAAAGGCTCCTCAAGGTACCCTTGCCTACTCAGTCCACAAAAGAACTCAGCATGAGGTATGTGTCGGATTTAGTTGCAGTTACGCCTCTGCACTGTTAGGTGAACATTTGGGCCAATGAGGAGGATTCCTTTAACCAAGAGATAACTTTGGATTGCCTCTCATTGGAGCATGCCCTTAAAATACAGTGGCTACGATACATTAAAGAAACACTCCATAGTCTAGGTAGATCTGATATTTTTACAAATTGTAGATCAGTGAAGAAAGAGGATAAAAACTAATCAATTATCTATTTTTAAAAAGGTTAGCGCAGAGCAAGAAGGAAAGGAATTGTTAAAACCGAAAGTCAGAGCACATGCCCTGGTGAATTCAGTGCAAGGAATAGAACATTATCTTACTATTTTAAGCAGTGCCCATGAGCGTTTTTTTAATTACCCGTTTTAGATTGAACATGTTTCATCAGCTTTGTAGCGCAAATTGACGATAAAGGGCCCTGTGGCTGCGACAATAGGTCTCCACAGGATATTTTACATTTGTCTTTTTATGCAAATATCTTACATAATCCCCGGTGACTGTACCTTAAACCATATTTAAAAGACGTGGGTTTTAGACTCAAATTGCACTTTTTTCATATGCAACGCCGAAGAATGCACTTTATTCGTGGTCACGCACTTTTTAAGAGAAATGGTGAGATCCAGGAAAACTAGAAATGATTAAGATGGAGTTTTTTTAATGAATTGCGATATGTTTAAATAGCAGAATTGTGTGGTCCTGTAAGAAGAGAGCATATTGTGTCATTATTTAGAAGCTGTAAAAAAATGAATTATTCTATTTTAATGTATTTTATCTTTTATGGCTGTATGCTTTGCAAAATAAAGATTTTATTATTCTTATTATTATTCTTATTATTACTATCATTGTGAACTTGATTGTCTTATTATTTTCTCTTCAATTTTTGATTATGTGTGTTCCCTCTCTAATACCCAAAAAATCAAATATATACTGGATGAGCTCAGCCATGGTGCTTTCGAAAAGGAACATCATTTTCTGACCTACTTCATGGAATTAACTTTTTTTATGCCTGGGATAGGAGAAGGGATACCAGAGGGAGTACTAAGGAGCTCATTACAATGGTGGAGTGATCGCCACTGCGATCCCCAGCGGTGGCCATGGTAACGTGAAAAATCCCCCACCAAATTATGATGGCAGAGGAAAAGTCCGTCTGCCGCTTTTCCAATGATAGCAATCTTTACGATTTCCTGCCGGGCAGAGCAGGACCACTAAAATGGTGGCGGTGCCTAGCAGGCACCGTCCACCATATTAGGATGCCAGCGGAAGCCAGCCGTTCAGTGGCGGTTAAACTGCCATTATAAGGCTGGCGGGGATTGGTTCCGGGGCCTGTTGCAGAACCCTCTTGTGGTGGGGGATGTGGGTGCACTGGGGAGATTTTACTGCACCAAGTGGCAAGCACAGTGTAGTGTATGCCACGTAGCAGAACCAAAGGGGATGATGGACAGAGTGTTGAATAATGCAAGCACTCACCCCTTGTCAACTGATCTGGGTTTAATCCATCATCATTCTTTTGCTCACTCCGCCACCCCAGTTCAGACATGGCCACTGCACATCAGTCAGACCCTGAGCCTCATGGGAACAGTCCAGCCCGAGCTGCCCACCCATGTCATACATGGACAGGAAACCAGCATCCAGGGACCGGTTTCTGGCTAATCAGCCATCATCAGCCAGGCTAGCATGAATCCAGTGGCAGAAGTGAGCAAGGGATCCACGTCTGTGCATACCCTGCCAACTTAGGGCGAACAAAGCGAAAACAAAGGGGATGATGAATGTAGTGTTGAACAATACAAGCACTCACCCCCAGTCAACTGATCTGGATTTAATCCATCATCATTCTTTAGCTCACTCCGCCACCCCAATTCAGATATGGCCATATGCAAATCAGTCTGACCCTGTGCCTCATGGGAACAGTTCAGCCCGAACTGCCAAGCCATGTCAGCCCTGGACCGGAAACGAGCATCCTGGGACCGGTTTCTGGCTAATCAACCATCATCATCCAGGCCAGCTTGAATCCAGTGGCAAAGTGATCAAGGGACCCACATCTTGGAATACCCTCCCAACTTAGGGTGAACAAAGCAAAACCAAAGGGGATTTAACTAGCTCTGAAAATAATATCAACAACTTTACTGTTTCAGAATCATCGAGCCAACAAAATGCTCCTCCTTTGAATTGGTGTTCAAATCAATGCCTGCCAAAAGAGACAGCATTAAGTTCTGGCTATAAGAAATACAACCACAAAGTCGGATTCTCAGGACGGCATTGTCTGATGCATGAAACTTCAAAGTGCCTGCAGCTGGGATCCCATCCAGTTTCACCCCAGTTTTCCCTCTGTGGTTTATGCCGCAATTTACCTCACTCCAGAAAACTCTCAAAGCGCTCAAGCTACAGAAGATTGGATTTGCAATGGTGCATCGCTTTGATCTTCACATTTTGCTCCAAGCAACTAAATATGTTTGAACCATCAGTTCAACTTCATCCAACCAAAACTCTAAAATTACATATGATATGAGTTGCCTCACCATGAACCCAACATTGCTACAACAGACAGCATTCCTTTTACTTCAAGCTCTACTCCGAGTTGTATTTGGAATGTAATTTAATCTGGACTATTTTTGGCTCTTTTATCAAGGAATTTTTCAGTATTTTGATCATATTCCTTAGCCATCATTTCTATCAATTTTCTATCAATGTTACATAATTGGCATAAGGTATGTTTTATTATATGGTTCTTTTTTCCATTTTGGTCTACAGATGTTTGAACTTTTATGTCCCTTACATGATAGCCGTCCTGTTGTATGACTAGTTACAGGCAGACCAAGCACACTTCCGCTGGGGAGAGCAATGCGTCTGGAACTGAGCAACCATTGGTAAGCTTGACTCATCTAACTCTGCGGAATCGATTGTGATATTGTTTTCAATAATATAGGCCCTCATTTTGATGTGGGTGGGACCGCCATTGACAGGCCATTGGTGATGGTTTCGTCGACATCTTGACCATCGGTCCCACTGTTGCATTACGATGCGGACGGTCGAACCGCAACTGTCGGGGGGTGGGACAGACTACCTCCTCCGAAGGGCTCATCAGTCGGACACTAATCCTTACAATGTAGGCAGTGCCTGTGCAGGCACCACTGTAGGGATTAGGATTGTCCTTTCCCACAGCCTTTCCATGGCAGTCCCACCACCATAAAAAGGCTGTCAGAAAGGGACTTTGGGGGGCTCCAGCAGGGCCTCTATCTCCCGTGGGCCATTGTTAGGTGGCCAGGGGGCACAAGTGGTGCCCTCCCAAACATCCATGCACCATGTGCCAGGCACCACACAGTGCATGGATGTTTGAAAGCATGCCCTTTCTACTGCGACTTGTGCTGCGGCCCTTTTGTGGACCGCAGTACAAGAAGCAGTAGAAAAATGTAGTTTCTGACCACCTACACAGCAGTCATATTAAAATATAGTGGGTGGGTGGGTCCGCCGTATACTCAATCCTGCTTCCATGGTGGTCAGGTGCTCAAACGACCGCCATCTTAATGAGGGTCATATTTGTAAAACATTTTATTTAAAAAAATATTTTAATGCGTTTAGTTCATGTATTAATTTTATGTTACAATTGTCTGCATAATTGTTATTGTTTCATATATGGTTTGTAATTTTAAGTGATTTACAGATGTTCATTTAATTGTTAAAAGTATTGTATTGTGTTGCAGCAGGTTTTTGGGTTTGTAGGGCAATGTAGTGAATTTAATCAAATAATAACTATTTATTAATTAATTAATGATTTTAAGTAAGTATGTGCTTGATATTAATTCTGTGCATTATGTAATACAGATGTAGTTGCTTTTGTTGGAGGTACTGGATGCTACTTTTATAGGGGTATAGGGTGGGAAGTTAGGTAATATTTCATTAACTTTTTTTATTAATTATTTCATTGATTATTAATTATGGTAAATTGTATGATCATCATATATTTTTGTTATATTTTAGGCGTGGGCTACTGCGTTTGTAGACTTATAGGGTGGGACGTTAATTAGTTAATAACTAATTAACAATCAATTTTTAATGTATTAATAATTATTGACTTGATTATAAATGTTTACATTATGCAAAACTCATTTATTTTACTTACATTTTAATTGAGCGCTGCTAGGTTAGTAGGGGTATAGGTTGGGTAGTTAAGTAATAATTAAAAAATAATAAGTAATAATGTGTAATAAAATATTTGATTGATTAGATTAATGTAAATTGTGTAATACTTATACGTTTTAGGTATATTTGATGTGTGGGCTGCTGGGTTTGTAGGGTTGAAGGTTGAGAAGTTAATTTGGTAATAGAGAGACGTCCTGGCCGATCACTGCTTCCAACGGGACTACCCAGGTGCGGACCACAGCACACAGAAGAAATATGCCAACTCCAATTCCTGTGTTTCAGGTGCCTCAATTTATCTTCATAGTGTGAAAACTCCAATATAGCTCAGGCATAGTGCCTGCCATGACGCGTTTCGATCGCAAACTGCGATCGTGATCACATTATTGTATTATATATATATATATATATTATATTATATAAATATACATATATATATTATATTAAGTAATAATGTTTATATTATGAGTTTTATATATTTTCTAAATTTACAGGGCTATTTAAATATGCAATGTGTTTGAAGTGAAATAGTTTACCTACTGCAGAATGGAGTGGGAGTAGTAAATCTTACCCCTTCGAAGTCTGACGATTTCCCTACTCTTGCCTCTTGCACATACTGGACTGGGAATAGTACATCTTACCCATCTAAAGTCCAATGCTTCCCTTACTGTTGCACAGACTAGAGTGGGAATAGTACATTTAACCCATCCGAAGTCCCTCGATTTCCCTACTGTTGCACAGACAGGAGTGGGACCAGTAAATGTAACCCCTTTGAAGTCCAATGCTTCCCTACTATTGCACATACTAAAGTGGGACTAGTAAATCCTACCTCACTGAAGTACAGTGCTTTTCCTACTGTTGCATAGGCTGAAGTGAGAAAAATAAATCGTACCCCTTTGAAGTCCAACACTTTCCCTATTATTACACAGACTGGAGTGGGAAGAGTAAATTTAACCCCTCGGAAGTCCAACACTTTCTCTTCTGTTGCACAGACTGGAGTAGAAATAGGAAATTTATCTTTTCTGATGTCTAACGCTTTAGCCACTGCTGCACTGTTTGGAGAGGGAATAACATATTTACATCCGCCAAAGGCCTATACTTTCTTACCAATTACCACTTCAGGCACAGTATTACAGCTTTTAATTGGTAAAATACCAACCAAGCCAACTTGAAATGAGTAAAAGCAACCCCTGACACAGTGTGTTGCTCTACTTCGAGCTCTTCAAAGAGGTATAGCTTTGTCAAGACACAAGGGAGCACCCAGTATATGACAAGACAAACTATATATATATATATATATATATGTTTTCTCTCACCGATCTCCGGTACCATCGGATTTGCTGTCAGCGGGCGGTCCGAGCCGGGACACCGGAAGCCCCAACTATACTTTCCACAGTCTCCTTACTTCCAAGACAGACTACTCGGACACCTTTCTTGTGCAAGTGAAAATATCGATTTATTGGCAAAAACAAAGCATTTCGGCGATTAAGCCTTGATCACGCTTGTAAGTCTCACCACACCAGTGCAATTTAAATCCATACATATGAACATAGACATAGGACTATTGTAAAGGTGACTCATAAATGACAATAATCATGTCGGCCATTTTGTAGTGTTCAAAAAAGTCCAAGGAAGTATCCTATAGCCAGGCATTTTCAGTCATACCACTTTCAAGATGAGACCAAAGTACGGATGGTTGTCATTGACAATGTCGATCTTGGGGTGAGGGGTGGAAACCAGGAACTGTCTCTACGTAAACTTGAGTTGACCTACATCATTGATTTTGAAAGTATTGTACCAAATGGATTGAATGTAACTGAAGAATTAGCAGTACATTTGCACTGAACTGAATTTGATGTCTTTAGTTTTTCACAGCTGCTGTTTTAGTAATTTTAAAACAATCTTTTTTCTTTTAGGTGTGTCTAGCTGTTTAGGACTATGAGGCCATATGAATGTTCATTATGTATGAAGTTTCTGAGAAATCAACATGCAAGACATTTGTTGGGTATCAAGTACAGTACTTTTTCGCCCACATGGGTTAGAGGACAATTGTAAGATCATCTTTGATCCCCACGAGTAAGTGATATGTTAAGAATGATTAGCCCACTGGGGCAGGACCTTTTGGCTTTCGGATTTATTTTAACAGTTATCACGGTGTATATATATATATATATATATATATATATATATATATATATATATTATCTGTTGATTTCCCCGAATGATGTGTACCTCACAAATATTTATGTACTGAGATATGGAACACTGACCTTATTTTGGGAGTATTCTTTTGAACTGACCACGGGGTCTATAGAATACTTCCTTGGACTTTTTTGAACACTACAAAATGGCCGACATGATTATTGTCATTTATGAGTCACCTTTACAATAGTCCTATGTCTATGTTCATATGTATGGATTTAAATTGCACTGGTGTGGTGAGACTTACAAGCGTGATCAAGGCTTAATCGCCGAAACGCGTTGTTTTTGCCAATAAATCGATATTTTCACTTGCACAAGAAAGGTGTCCGAGTAGTCTGTCTTGGAAGTAAGGAGACTGTGGAAAGCATATACATATATATATATAGATAGATAGATAAATAGATTGATAGATAGATAGATATAGTGTTAAATATGAGTGAGATTTATTAAATTAACATTATATTAATGGTATGGATGAAATATATTTATGATCTACTACAGTAAGGTATATATGTTAT
The DNA here is from genome assembly GCF_964261635.1 of Lissotriton helveticus. Taxonomy (NCBI): domain Eukaryota; kingdom Metazoa; phylum Chordata; class Amphibia; order Caudata; family Salamandridae; genus Lissotriton; species Lissotriton helveticus. The sequence goes on from NW_027611932.1 coordinate 342,586, forward strand.
GAAGCAATTTTTTTATGTTTTTAATGATATTAGTGTGAAACGATATTTTTTTCAACATGTTTGTACTTACAATCATAAGGATAGAGACAATATTTTTGTAAACTGTATTTTTGAAACAATCTTTGTGTTACACAATATTGATGGTTTTGATATATTGACAGTGATCCGGGGATCTACTAAAGATTTCCTCAGGCTTAAGGCATGGTCGGACTGGGATAAAAAATAGACTAGTGCACCCAAATATAAGTTGTATAATTAGTGAATTAGATGGCTAAAAAGAAGCTCATGTTGGCAATTTGGAGCAGTTTTACATTTGTAACGAAACACTGCCCACGTGCTTTGCAATGTACCAAGGTCTGCAAAGATTTGAGCCTGCTGCAGGTATTTTTTTTTAATATCAGGGAAGTTAACAGTAAATATAGGCCCTGCAGACCACAAGCAACCAAAGCATAGGCTCATCCACTGACCTGTCACACCAGCCCATCCGACACTGCCTGGTTGTTCTGTAGGCCAGTCTGACCCTGGGTCAAGGACAGGTAACACAAGCTTTACCAACATCAATGGGCTGGATTCTATCTGATCTTCTTCAGGTCACAGTCCTTCCTTTGTGCAATGATGTCATGGACTTAGGTGCTACTGGACCGAAGAGTGGTTAGCCAAGGAGTTCAACAGGTCATTATCAGTCACAGCATTAGAGCTTAAATATCCAGCCACCCACTCTCTGTTTTAAACATTAACTAAATTGTGACTGATAATAATGGTGAGCTATAATGGCATGATGGTACTGTAAGCACCACTACCTATCTCAAGAGAACTTTCACAAAACTTTACAATTTTCCTATACAGAATATGTGTGCATATTTTGAATCCAGGCTTTTGTATCCTTCGTATGTGCCATTCATTCTGTTGGTAAATGCACTTATTTTTTGGGGGTAAAATGAAGTCTCCAAATTACAAATTCTTGTTTTAATTTTAGAAACCTATTCTGTGTTGTCTAAGAATCTACTGACAAAGAACTTGGAAGACTACTGAAGATAATGCCATAAGCACCTTGAATAGATGCACGTATGCGTGTATGTGTCTGTGCTATTTTTACATCACAAGTCTAGCTAAATTGCAGCAGAGGGGTGCGTGTCCCAAAGGCAATGATACAGTCAATGAATGTTCAGAAGGGAAAATGAGTTAAGAGTAGAGTGGTGGGCTGTTACTTTGTCATAATATAGTCTTCTTTAAAAAGTTGTGTTTTAAGCTGTTCCCTGCCTGATAAACATGAACATGCTTTCAAGATCCAGGATGCCTAACTGGATAAAGCACATTTTCTGCACTTCTTTGTCCTCAGTCAGATGGTGAACTGACAGTGGTTGTGAGCAGAGGCACCAGAAGTGGTCAGCTTGTCCACCTGATCGGCACAGATGATGGTTCTGAAGGCTTTGTAGATAATACAGATGATTCTGAAGATGGGAGTCAATGGAGTTCCATCAGGATAGGGATGATGTGGTAATATTTTTTCAGACCCATGGTGAGGCATGATGCAGCATGTAGAAGGCCCCTAACATTTGCCAACATGAAGTAGAGTGGTGTGGCTCACTGGTTAGAGGCGGCAGACCCGGAAGCAGAGAACGGCCCGGGACCAGGGTTCAATGCCCGACGCGGCAGGGTCGTGGACCAGGGTCAACGGACTCGATAATTCTCGCCTCGGTGCCTACTCTAACCAGGGATCACACCCGGCAACTCTGGGCATTAAGCTTGCCTCATCTCTACAACGGCCCCCCACAGACGCCGGGATGCCTGGTTTCACCTTGGAGATACCCAGAAGGGACCATCTCACAGGGAAAGCCAGGACGGGTTCCCCAGCGGTCTTCAGCGCCAGGACGCTTACGGGAAGCAGTGCGCTTTACAAATCCAGCACTTTACAAATCCAGCACATAGAGCTGGTAGCAGGCCATTTTGTTTTTTCTTGGTGATGTCAAAGGGGAATCTATGTAACTTGACACTGAGTGAAAACATGTACTATACTTGATTTCACAAACTGTGTGGTGATCAGTGATAGCTTCAAGAAGCGACTTAATCATTACTTAACCAAGTTTGTATGAAAAAGAGCTGAGTACTTTTAGATTCTGAAATCAGATCAGAGATGTGATTAATGCTGAAGTTGGCATTTATGAGGAGACTGGAAAGTAGGTGAATGAACTTGAAAGGTAGGATGCAGGCCCATGGGCACTGGGAGAATTTGAGGGCTTGGCCAGACTATACAAATCGTTGCCCCCCTGGGGTCCAAGCAGGGCCATTGGAATTATGCTGCAATGAAGGCCTAAATTAAGCAGCATGATTGCCTAAATTATGCGGCAATAAAACAGAAATTATGGCAGCTTAATGCAGCACATTATGTAATATTATTCTGTCATTTCTATACATTTTAGCTCAGTCTGAGCAAAGGTTTCACTTCATTAAAACCAGTTCTACAGCCAAATACAGCTATAAGTAACTGAAAGGGGACCAGTCAACATTAGCAAAGGACCTTCCACAGTGCAGCAACATGTGATGTATCGTTTTGTCTAACTTCTGATTATTCTGACCTAGAAAGATTTTTTAAATTAAAATCTGCAGATTATTCAGCAGATGATGGTTATGTGGCAAATGCGGCAAATCCATAATTTTGCATAAAACGCTGTAGAATCGTATAATTCCAGTGGCCCTACATACAGGAACCATAAAAAAAACTGCAGGGTGTCAAATCTTTTTTAATACACATAAAAATTTAAATAACTGTAAATGAACTGTATATATATTTCAACATATATCAGCAAATATGAAACCACAAATGAAGCACATTTTGTTTATAATTCTAAATGGGATGGAAACAAAAATCTTAAAAGAAGCAAAACTGATCTTGGTGATGCACATATGATGAATATTGTATTGTATGGTATTGCTGTGTTGGATAATACTTACTACCTCCAAGTACAGCACTGAAGCAATAACTTCCATGGGCAGGTAACTAAGCCATATAGGGTGGTGTGTGGTTGGAAGGGGTTTGTCTTTGCTTTATGAATCTATGTGGAAAGCGTTTCCATGTCATGTGTGATGACCACCATGGTGCAGTTATCATGCTATGAGACGCATCGCTTAGCAGTGTGGTGGATGACGAGGTTTAAGAACCACATGTGAAGTTTATGTTTTTGTAATGCCCTGCACGTCCCTTTATGGTATATCTCATGATTATAGTTTGCTTAGCTGGTTAATACACTGAATTATCCAAATCAGAACTTTTGTGTCTAGCGCAGGCCTGAGCTAGCATGGTTGGAGCAGAAGTGGAGAGATCTGCTGGAATGTGTATTGTTACTATCATCCCATATCTGAGTGTCACTTTGAGATGTAAAGAAGTGGTCATACTCTATAGAAATTTGAGACCTGCTGTCTTGGATTAGATTAAAGTCCTCTTATTGGCCAACAGTGTGTGACAGATCTCTTCAATTATTCCATGCCTGTGCATTTAGTGATGGCTGGTTTATTAGTTGCACAGTACTGGTGATGGACAGCCCTCACAGTAGGTATGTCTTTTGTGAATGTAAGATGTTTAAGTTGCAATTGGCTGTCGATTATGCTATTAGTATTTGTGCAGGCTAGAAATGTTATTTATTAAATTGCAAACTTATATGTTACCCCTGCAAACCGTAGGTCAGTACTCCTTAGTATCCCTGCCTATCAGTAGTTTGCAGGTTGGATCATTTCCAATCTGTGTATTATAAACTGAAGACTGAGCTTGAAGGTTGGAATGTCTTTCTGGGATCATTGGTGGAAATATATAGCGGTGCAGCTATCTTGCAAATAGCCATGTTTTCAACTGTCTTTTGAAGCGTATATGCTCCTGGGTGCTTGGCAAGCCGAGGCTGGTAGGGAGTTCTAGGGTTTGTACTGAGAAAGCAGTGTCGCCTCCTAGATATTTCTTGGGGTAAGGTGGCATGATGATAAGTGGCGGAAGCCTGGAGAGCAGTGTCCCATTTTTTTTGTATTGCTTGAATTTAGGTTGTAGGTTTTGTGGTCTATTTCCTTGGAGGTTCTGCAGACAATGCAAAGTGCCTTGCACATTGCCCACCTTGCTATAGGTAGCCAGTGGACTGATTGCAAGACTAGAGTCATGTGATGGGTGAAGGTGGAGAAGAAGTATTTTGAAGCAGCACTGTGGATGAGTTGTATTCTGTATAGGATGAATGCAGGTGCCCCGATGTACAGGCTGTTGGCATAGTCAAGCTTGAAGATTATGAGTGTGAGGATAGCTTGTAGTTTCTGTTGGTATCCAAGGTATAGGAGGATGCAACATAGTATTTTCATTGTGTAGAAGGCACTCTGCTTGACTTTATTAACATGTGGTATCAAATATCAGAAGGAATTCTGATTCTCCTTGACATTGTTTGAGGGGCCTCATATTCCTTGTGCCATATGATGGTAGGCTGGTATTGTTGCCATTGTCCGTAGGTCATAATGTCTGTCTTTTTGATATTTAATTTTAGGCCATTATTCATCATCCATGTGTTTATTGCCTGAAGGCAGTCATCACGTTTTAAATTGTAAAGGTCTTCAAGACCATCCATTTTTAAAATATGTGTGTCATCGCTATAGTTGTGTTAGGTGAGGTTCAAGGATTTAATGAGGTTTGGTAAGGATGTTAGGTAGATTCCGAACAATCGAGAGGATATTATGGAACCCTTGAGGAACGCCACATTGGTGTGTGTAAGAACCTGATATGAAAATCAGTACCAACACTAGTTCAGAGTTACAAAATTCAATAGGCATTAGCTGTACTCCCTTTTCTCCTTTCTTCTTGGTAAGTCAAACAAGAATTTGCAGTGTGAAAATACTGCACAACTGAACAGTACATTGTGTAATGTTGTTCTTCAGCCAGCACATTTTCTGATACAGGATTAGGTATCACTAACCCAACCTACCACCCGTCAGATGCAACATACAATCAGGAAACTCTAGATTCCAATATGGCATAGTGCTTTGATTAGCCTGTTATGCTGGGGTAGAGTCATCACAAGTCAGGGATGACATACATTTGACTGACATTTCTTCAGCCTACACTGATTAATCATTAAATATAGCCTGGTGAGATATTATATATGCTCTAGTGGTCTTTATTTTGTGTTCAGGAGCCAGAAGGTTTCTTGAGGTAATGCACCTATTACAGAGGTTTGCAAATACCCTAACTAGCAGTAGTATTAATCTGAAATATTCCAATATAACCTGCCACGTCACAAGGAGCTGTTATAACAGACTATCTTTCAAAAATTGTTTAATATCTAGATAACCCTGCCAGGGCCAACACACTGAGGAGTCATCTCCTTGAGCAAAATATTATGGAAACCTAGTCAGGGCATCTAAGGCTGAGTGTATTTTTATTATCTTTAACCTCTCTAGACATCTCCCAAGAACATTGACTAACATGTTTATATAGTATAACTTACGATCTGTATAGCATGTACCTGCTTCTTGAAAATTATTGCCACCTTTGAACTTCTGCTTTATCTTTTCTAATTGATAGTCATACCAAATATATTGTTTTTATGTGGTCCCATGTAATAATGTACTAAACACATAACATTCGGCTAACATTTGGGTTAGCCTTTTTATTGGGAGAAGTGTGGGAACGCCTGGTGGTAGGAATTTAATAGATACTCAAAAAATTCTGGAATTTTCCTTCAGAGAAATATCAGAAAAATCTGTTATTTTGTCAAAGTTTGGTGTTTGCAGTTGAATTAGGGTAAGAAAAGATATTGGGATCCATTGAAGCCATGCCACAGTTGACTACCCTTCCCAGGGTGCCAACTGAGCCCTGACCTAAATACCTATTCAACCCACATTACCAGAATTGATCAATTTGCAAATCAAAAAGTTGATGTTTTCTCGTATCTTAGGGGGCCTAGGGAGCCTTTCCTTTCACGGTTGATAACACTTTCACACAATTGGGGTACTATCGTTATCAGGAGAAGTGTAGGAATGCTGAGTGGTAGGGAATATGTTTATCCCCGCAGATTCCATTAGCATGGTCTTCTTTCACTATTGTATTGCTGTGTTATGGTAGCGCTCACAGCGTAATACACAATATAGCAACTGAAAAATAAAACTCTGGTCTTGTGGGAACCATTTTCTTCTGTCCCGACAATGGTTTGAGAAATAAAAATGTTTCTGGTATTTTTACCAGAAACAATTTCTTGTTCCTGATTGTGGACCAACTGTTGAAGTCCACAGCAATGTAAAGCTAGTGTGGTGGACATAAGATTATCATCATCTGTCCTAAAACAGTCAAAACCAACCAAATCCATGCAGGGTGATGTTGTGTCTAACAAGAATGAACAACAGACGGCAGGGATATGTTGGCCGCATTGCACTAACTTCTTTGTTCCATGCAGTGGTCTAGAGCAAGCTAGATGGCATATCTGTCACCACTATTAATACTTACTGACACAATGTTGATGATCCTGATTTATTCAATAAGCTATGGGGTCATCTGCACTAGATGTAGCCTTCTGCTCTTCTCTGGGGTGAAAACCTGAATATCCACCTAGACCCTTCCTTAGATAGATCTTCTGCTTCGGATTGGCAGGACAAAAACTCTGATCAGGTATTTCACCAGGGTATGGAGGACTATAGCTTGATGGACATATGGAGAGAACGTCATCCATGGGTGGGAGAGGGCACTTTTATATCATCTGTACATAATAGGTGGTCAAAGCTTGACTACTGGCTGCTGACTAGGGAAATTAGCACATGGGCAGGTTATGTGTGGCATTTATCAAGAACACTCTCAGACCACTCCCCAATGTTGCTAGCAAGCGTCCTCCCACCCACACCCCGGGACCATTCCAATGGAGACTTCAAGCCTCAGCTCTTCTGTACACAGTGTTCTACGATGGAATACGCACAAGAATAACACACTACTTTGTAGAAAATAAAGCTTCAGTAACAGAGCTAAGTACATTGTGGGAGACATTCAATATTGTTAGGGGTGTTTGCAATAGCCTGAAGGCAGGGGTACTGAGAGAAATATGTTTCCATTTAAGGTCATTGGAGACCACCCTGGCAAAACCTAGAGAGGACCTATGAGACTAGACCTGATCCTGCCACATTAGCAGCAATCAGAACACATATTACAGAATATAATTACACAGTGGTCTCGGAAATACAATACTTGTCAAGTTGATGCGTAGCGAGTGCATTTGGGGAGGGTGGCCGCCCATTACACAGTCTAGTCTCCATGATCAAAGCTCCCTGGGAGCACACACATGTAATAAGTTTAATGTTTCAAGATGGCACTGCCCACCATGACCCACCATCTATCTTGGCCAAGTTCGTAGATTTTTACACTAAGTAGTATGGGTCCTGCGCATTGGCAGAAGAGCAGGAAACTGCTACATTTATGAACAATGTGGGGCTGGCCTGGCTGTTGCATGGGCACAGGGAATTTCTTGTCCAACCTATATATGGGGATGGGATCGAAGAGGAAATACATACACTTCCTAATGGAAAGATTTCAGGAAGTGATGGTCTTCCAAGCCAGTGTTATAAAGCATTTATAGACCTCCTTGTGCCCCACCTCAGAGATACGTTTCAAGAGGCCTATAGTAAAAACTACCTACTGCCAACATTAAGGAAAGCACTGGTAATTACACATTTAAAATCAGACAAGACGCCTGAGAAATGTGACTCCTATCACCCAATATCCTTATTAAATAAAGATGTCCAAATTTTGGCAAAGGTTCTGGCCACCTGTCTACAGCCACTACTACCCTCGCTAGTGCTACCAGACAAATCAGGTTTGTCCCTTTCCGGACCACCTCACATAACATACATGTCATTTTTGCATTGCTTCATTAGATGGACCCTACGCTCAAGGAGGCGGCGGTGCTCCTTGATGCCTCCAAGGCATTCGATTCTATAAATTAGTCTTATATGTTTGCGGTTCTGTCCTGCATGGGCATACCTGAGGCATTAAACAAAGATACAAAACGGGGGGAGGAGGGTCCACTGGAAAATTTAACGCCAGCACAGATACTTTCCCTAAGTGATTCTGAAACAAAATGAATTATCTGTGGGTCTGTTGTGTTACTTAGCCCACTAGGGCGTCATGTACACAAGTAGATAGTACCTATGAAATGAAATGAGGGTTTTTATACAGCGTGTGTATGCAGTGGCGTCTTAGTGCTTAACTATCAAAAATACAGAGTAAGGAGAAATGCAGCTGGCTATGTACAGCTAAAACAGCCAGGTTTTGAGATCCCACCTAAACTGAAGTAGATTATTTTGGGTTCTAAGATGCAGGGGCATAGAGTTCCATAGGTTCGGAGCTAAAAATCGGAAGCTTCTATCCTTGGAACTATAAGTAAGGATGCCGAGGCGGTGCGGAGAACTTTCTGTGGAGCATAACGCTCAACATATTGTCTGATATGTCCTGGTCCTTTTTCGTGCAATGCCTTATGTAAGATACACAAGGACTAAATTGGATCCTAGCTAAGATAGGGAGCCAGTGCAGCTGTTCTCGAATTGCATTACTAATGGAGCTGAATTTGAGTAGATTCAGTAGTAGTCACGCAGCTGCATTCTGTGCAGTCTGCAGTTTATGTGTCACACTTTTTTTGGCTCCAAGGTAGTGTGAGTTACAGTAATCAATTTTCGACAAAATCAGAGCTGTGACTACCCTTTCCCTGAGGGGCATAGGGATGAAAGGTAGGATTGTCCTAAGAATTTTCAGGGTATAGAAACCTACTCTAATGCAGGGGAGCCATCATTAAAGGATGGAATACCATCACTCACCAAGGTGACATGCTTCACGATCTGGGATCTCCTCCCGGCTGCAACTCCTAGTACAGCTGAGGGCTAGACCCCCTCACTGAAAGGGAGGAGCTCAGGGATGTTTTAAAAAATAATAGGATATACTAAAATCCACCAGATGGTATGCTGAAGTAAGGTATTGGGTGATGGACACAGTGCTCAGGTGAAAGAATAATTGGTGAATGTGTAATAAAACTAACTACCAGGAGAAAAAAATACTTTAATACATATCTCTTGGTGTCAGGATTAAAAACAGTGCTAATGCAACTTGTGAAAAAATAACTGCAACTTTCTAGTTAGAGGGTTGGTCTACATGTTTCAGCTATGGTGACCTACAGAGTGTCTAGCCTTCCTCAGGACCAAACAGTCTTAGCTATTGTGTACTGAGTGAAAGAATGTGTTTAAACTAAAAAGGTGTAACTGAATAAAGGAAAACAGATACAACCAATTACACCAAACGGCTCAGTAAGAGGATCATGGCGCTGTGTTCAAGCCTATGTCAAGAGAGAGTACAATACGGAGAAGAGATAGATCAATCGACTAATTGTGTAATCCATGTAACAGAGAACGAGTAAACAATACTCATTATCTCATCTATTTATAAATATAGCCTTGAAAAACAATAGTGAGAACCTTTTGAAACTTACCCGTGTCATACGAGTAATAGAGCTCACCTCACCTGGCCACTGCTCAGGACATGAGGCCCCGCTCTAGGAGGAAACAGGTTTTAACAGAAATCAAACCCATAGGCATATTGAAGTCTGTCTGTACCAATAAACTATTAAAAACTGAACTCGACTTTACTAAGCAATTTACTGCATATGTCTATAACTTTACGTCAGAGGATAAATTTTTCAGAATTTAAAACTGGATACATAACAGATAGCTGGAGAAGGTAACTCAATCAATCAATCAATCAATCATAACACTTGTATAGCGCGCTACTCACCCGGAAGGGTCTCAAGGCGCTTGGGGGAAGGGGGACCGCTGCTGCTCGAACAGCCAGGTCTTGAGTTGTCTCCTGAAGGCGAGGTGGTCCTGGGTCAGCCGAAGGTGGATGGGGAGGGAGTTCCATGTCTTGGCCGCCAGGTAGGAGAAGGATCAGCCTCCGGCGGTGGCTCTTTGGATGCGTGGTACGGCGGTGAGGGCGAGGCTAGTGGACCGTAGCTGGCGGGTGGGCATGTGGAAGGTGGAAGGTCAGGCGGTTGTTGAGGTACTTGGGGCCCAGGTCGTGGAGAGACTTGTGTGCGTGGGTGAGGAGCCTGAACGTGATCCTCTTGTTGACGGGGAGCCAGTGCAGGTTCCTCAGGTGGCCGGAGATGTGGCTGCGTCGGGGGATGTCCAGGATGAGTTGGGCGGAGGCGTTCTGGATGCGTTGTAGTCTTTTCTGTAGCTTGGCTGTGGTTCCGGCGTAGAGGGTGTTTCCGTAGTCCAGCCGGCTGGTGACGAGGGCCTGGGTGACCGTCTTCCTGGTTCCGATCAGGATCTATCGGAAGATCTTGCGGAGCATGCGGAGGGTGTGAAAGCATGAAGAGGAGACGGCGTTGACTTGTCTGGTCATCGAGAGGGAGGAGTCCAGGATGAAGCCCAGGTTGCGTGCGTGGTCTGTCGGGTTGGGGGCGGTGCCCAGGGCTGGGGGCCACCAGGAGTCGTCCCAGGTGGAGGGTGATGGTCCAAGGATGAGGACTTGTCTGAGTTCAGTTTCAGGCGGCTGTTCTTCAACCACTCAGCGACGTTTTTCATCCCTTCGTGGAGGCTGGTTCTGGCGGTGTCGGGGTCTCTGGTGAGGGAGAGGATCAGCTGGGTGTCGTCGGCGTAGGAGATGATGTTGAGGTTGTGTTCGCGTGCGATGGCTGCTAGAGGTCTCATGTAGACGTTGAAGAGGGTGGGGCTGAGTGATGATCTTGTGGGACGCCGCAGATGACTTCCATGGCCTCGGAGCGAAACGGGGGGAGGTGGACTCTCTGTGTTCTTCCAGCGAGGAACGAGATGATCTACTTCAATGCCTTCTCTTGGATGCCGGTGTTGCTGAGGCGTTGGACTAGGGTGCGGTGGCAGACCGTGTCAAACGCAGCGGAGAGGTCCAGGAGGATGAGTGCCGCTGTTTCCCCGTTGTCGATAAGGGCTCGGATGTCGTCGGTGGCTGCGATGAGGGCGGTCTCGGTGCTGTGGTTGGCTCTGAAGCCGGACTGCGAGGGGTCGAGGGATCCATTCGTCTCGAGGAAGGCGGCAAGCTGTCTGTTGGCGATCTTCTCGATGACTTTGGCAGGAAAAGGGAGGAGCGAGATGGGGCGGAAGTTTTTGAGGTCGGCGGGGTCCGCTGTTGGTTTCTTCATTAGGGCGCTGAGCTCGGCATGCTTCCAGCTCTCCGGGAAGGTGGCGGTGTCGAAGGATGTGTTGATGACGTCTCGGAGTTGGGGTGCGATGGTGGAGTCGGCCTTGTTGAAGACGTGGTGGGGGCTGGGGTCAGTCGGTGATCCGGAGTGGATGGTGTTCATCGTGCGGGCTGTGTCTTCGGTGGTCACTGCGGTCCAGGTACAGAGGGTGGCGGTGGGGTGCGTTGGTTCGACGGTTGGGTGCGAGGAAGGTGCGCCGAAGCTGTTGTGGATGTCGGCAATCTTGCGGTGGAAGAATGAGGCGAGGGAGTCGCAGATATCTTGCGACGGGGTGATGTCGTTGTTGCCGGTGCTGGGGTTGGAGAACTCCTTGACGATGCTGAAGAGTTCCTTGCTGTCGTGGGCGTTGTTGTCCAGTCGATCCTTCAGTGATTTCTTCTTGGTGGTGCGGATGAGCTGGTGGTGCTTGCGGGTCGCGTGTTTGAGGGTGGTCATGTTGTCAGTGGTCCGGTTGAGGAGCCAGGCTTTCTCGAGGGTGCGGCAGGTCTTTTTGGAGTCCTTGAGTTCGTTGGTGAACCATGGGGGCCTTCCTGATTCTGGGTTTGCTGGGAGGGTTCTTCAGTGGTGCGAGGTCGTAACCCAACCCAATAGGGGACAAACTGCCAACAGACTCAGGCTACTGGCTGTATATCATGATGTAAGCATAGTGCCATACCAATCTGCACTAAGCGTGCAAGAGTCTCTTTAAAGTTTGCCGTGGACATCCATGATTATATTTAGGGCATATATGTCACTGTGCTGCCATGGAGAAAGAGAACCACGGAGACTAGATATAATGGCTGCCTATCATGAACTCAAACAATGAGGAGCAGTAGAGGCTGGCACAAAACTGGTGTCTGTGAAATAGCTAACCTCACAGAGGCTCATTTGCAAATTAAATCTGCAGCACAAGTACTTGTTGCTCTATAATGTTTAAATCATTTCATGGTTTAACATGTATTTCTTGGCAGGACAGATGATCTAAAAATATTGTAAAAACATTTTGGAGCCAAATTACCGGATAAACAGGTAATACTCAAGAGCCATGGGCAGTAGTTGCGCTCAATATTAATATGGTATACGCAACCTGGCGAATGCTGAAAATAATTAGGAAGCGCTAGGACTGGAAAAATTAAGCAGTAAACTCACCTCTCCGTCTGTACCTCTGGCTTCTCTGAGACATAGACAAAAAAAGCGGAATTCTCTTGGGAAGTCCGGAAAAATCACAACTACTGCTGATATTAGCTAATCCCTTATGTTCAACATGACACACCATCGGTACATACTCAATCCGAAACCAAGGACCCTAATAGGCAATTATAGTATACAATACTACAGGGATATGCATTAAAAAAGATTTTTATTTTAAAAAAACTCTTTTTGACCAAGATATCAGGGAAGTCATAGGATAATCCACTATGGAAAATTGGGGGTCCTATACATCTGGACAAATCAGATCACAGACTCAATCCAACACCAAAGCCCATCAAATAAAAAAAAAACTCTGGATACCTGAAACGGATCAACTATAAAGGGGGTGATCATTGGACCTCCGTGATTAAAACACCTGAGGTGCAGGGTTTTGCCCGCTCACTAGAGATTGTGTATGTTTGCGCTTGGAGCCCTAAGGAACCCTGCTCATTAAAACTGAAGGACATTAATCTCTGATCCATCCCTGGAATCTAAGAGGTTTGTTCGTGGTTTAACACAAGAAAGACTATTATATATTTTTGTCTTGAAGAAGGTGGTTTGCATCAAGAAAAACACCACCGAAACGCGTCAACGCCTTTGTGGTTTTACATATGGTTGTATTTGAGGAACTTGTTTATGTCCAATTGAGGATAAGGGTTATGGACATTGGAACAAGTAATAGAACGAATTCCATGTGGAACAACCAAAACTAGATATGATCAATAGTTTGCACTTTTAATTGTTTGTGTCTCTCATTACTATATGTATATATTATTGTGTTTTTAATGTATTGTGAAGTAGTGGACTATCCCATGACTTCCATGATATCTTGGTCAAATTTTTTTTTTTTTAAATAAAAATATTTTTTAATGCATATCCCTGTAGTATTGTATACTATAATTGCCTAGTAGGGTCCTTGGTTTTGGATTGAGTGTGTACAGATGGTGTGTCGTATTGAACATAAGGGATTAGATATTATCAGCAGTAGTTGTGAATTTTCCGGTCTTCCCAAGAGAAATCCGCTTTTTTGTCTACCTGTGGTACCCCTTCTCTTGGGTATGAGGGTCGCTCCTTTTTCTTGAAGTTCTCTGAGCTGTGGTCCGAGGTAACACCGATCGAGGAGGTGTTTCTATATATATAAACGTGAGTGGCCCTCATCGTCCTTGTGACGTACTTTCCCATATGTCGCAGGCTCACGGTTATCATTATTAGTTTACATGACAGTATTCAAAATCATCTGTGAAAGTGTCACACAGTTATCGTTAGTTGATTCCAAAACAGTAATAATATTCTATGAATATATCACTGTTACAAAGTGATAAATGTAAGCAACATGGCGTCACGGCTAGAACAGTGACTCAATCTATATAGAAATATGCAGCCGGCATTTTATTATGTATGACGGCCATTAAGTGTATTGCTTGTATTAACAAAAGGGCATGGAAGTATTTTTCTTTCTTACCCTTTTTGATTATACTTTTTGATGTTTGTTATGTCAAAAGTCCTCGAGTGCATGTTATTGTCCAAGGCATAAAGGTGAAAAAATCATCCTGCCTAAGTCTTCGCAAGTATATCTAGAGTCAGATGGGCCCAAATATTGGTAAGGTTCATCACCTCAAGAATCTCAGGCATTTACATGACCCAATCAAGTCTATTCCAGGAAACCAAATGTAAACACAATCATTGTTGATTGTGAAGGCCTATAAAAGAGTCCACAGTATCTCATCATTAAGGTCCTTTCTGTCACTATGTAGTTTAAACACCCAACGTTGTTCTTTGATAAATAAGAATTTGGACACATCTGTTACTTGCAGAGGATTGTGTGGTTGCACCAAGACTGTAAAATGAATGAAGTTCGTCGGCTGTGTGCTTCTGACATAGAAAATGATTTATACGTTTGGTCGCTTGTTTGTTACAGTTTATTGTGGTTTTGTGTTCTGAAATATGAAGTTTTATTTTGCGAGTAGTCATCCCCACATACTGAAGTTGACACGGGCATGTGACCTGGGCTTCATCCTGGACCCCTCCCTCTCGATGACCAGACAAGTCAACGCCGTCTCCTCATCGTGCTTCAACACCCTGCGTATGCTTCGCAAGATCTTCCGCTGGATCCCGACCGAGACCAGGAAGACTGTCACCCAGGCACTCGTCACCAGCCGACTGGACTACGGAAACGCCCTCTACGCCGGAACCACAGCCAAGCTACAGAAAAGACTCCAGCGCATCCAGAACGCCTCCGCCCGACTCATCCTGGATGTCCCCCGACGCAGCCACATCTCCAGCCACCTGAGGAACCTGCACTGGCTCCCCGTCGACAAGAGGATCACGTTCCGGCTCCTCACCCACGCACACAAGTCTCTCCACGACCTGGGCCCCAAGTACCTCAACGACCGCCTGACCTTCTACACGCCCACCCGCCAGCTACGGTCCACCAGCCTCGCCCTCGCAGCTATACCACGCATCCGAAGAGCCACCGCCGGAGGAAGATCCTTCTCTTACCTGGCTGCCAAGACTTGGAACTCCCTCCTTCAGGAAACAACTCAAGACCTGGCTGTTCGAGCAGTAGCATACCCCTCCCCCCAAGCGCCTTGAGACCCTCCCGGGTGAGTAGTGCGCTATACAAATGGCATGATTGATTGATTGATTGACTAAATAGATTAGTTTGTACCTATTACAGTTTGTGTGTCTGACTTGTGACCAAGGTTTCGCCATCCCAATATAGATCATGGTGGTGTGTTTCGTTTGTGGACAAGCTGAGCAAGAACCACAAGGGAAGTGCCCTTGTACTGCCTGCAGATTCCACAATGTCTCTTGAATGGAAAGAGTCATGGTTTGCTTCCTCGGTCATGTGTGCACCACCCTGTATCGATAATTAGAATCCGCCAGTGTTTGCGTATTGTTTTCTGAATCCCATTGGACAGAGCGCTAAATGTGCTAACGCATATCAGTCTCGATGTTGCTCGCTCAGATGGTCGAAATTCCAAGAGTGCTTCCCAGTTGTTGTTGGAGGCACGTTTCAGAGACTGCGTATATGTTTTTTGGGGTATCTACGTTCATTAAGCTGTCGCGACAGTAATGCAGCATATTCAGTGAACTTCTCTTTTGTGGTGCAATTCCGTCTTACACTGAGAAATTGGCCGTATGGCAGGTTATCACGAAGTAATTTAGGGTGGTGGCTACTATAAAGTAGTAGAGAGTTATGTGCCATAGGTTTCTTATACAATTTGCTTTGTATACCAGTGTCAGTCACAAGAATACGCAAATAAAGAAAACACACGTTATTCT
Organism: Lissotriton helveticus; assembly: GCF_964261635.1. Taxonomy (NCBI): domain Eukaryota; kingdom Metazoa; phylum Chordata; class Amphibia; order Caudata; family Salamandridae; genus Lissotriton; species Lissotriton helveticus. Next base: position 358,269 of record NW_027611932.1, read on the forward strand.
TACTGAATTCAATTGTGAAGCAGAGAAAGGCATTTCTAGAGTTGAGCCAATTCTGAAATTCGAGGATGGTTTCCCTTGGTGGATTCACTTATTGTAGAGAGTTCCGGTAGCTTGAGTCCGAGCTAATGGTCTTAGATCGGAATCATTGAGGTGCTATCGACAAATGAGACAGGGCTGCCTGCTGTCACCAATCTTATTAATTTAACTCTTGCACCAATGGTATGCGTAATTCGACAGCGGCATGCCACCGCAGCATTGCACTTTCGCCTACGTCCCTTAGCCATATCTCTATACGCATACAAAATGGTAATCTGTGTTCAGGATAATGCTACCCATCTGGTGCCTGTTATCTGTAAATATATAAAATATGAATGGTACTCGGGCCTCAGTATAAATTGGTCAAAGTCGACTGTCTTTCCATTGACCCTGAGTATGGATCCCCAAGGCCTTGAATACAGGCTGGGGTGGTGCGGAAACCCAGTGAAATATTTGGGAATATGCGTACATATAGATCCAGAAGTAAGACAAGGTGACTAGGTGGATATATTTTCCTTTGTCACTGGCAGATAGGCTATCCTAATGAAGATGGTAATTCTTCCAAAATTCCTATGCTTGTTCACAAATATTGGCATCCCTATATCTCAGTCATTAATTAAAACCCTGCAAACCTATTTAATAACCCAAGCTTGGGTGGGTCGGCAGTCTAGAATTAGTTGGCATACGCTCACAAAGCGCTGCGAACCCGACGGGTTCACAAACCCCAGAGCCTTACCTGTATTATTTATACGCACAAGCGCATTTCACGCATTACTGGTATCACGCTCAAAGATGCGCATAGTGATTCAAAGTGATGATGCCTTCCCTACCCACCTTAGAGCTATACTGCCACAAGCACTCACAGTCAATTATGTTGCAGAAACCAACGCAGTCAACAGCACAAAGAAGGCTTGGCAGATGTTTAGCACATGCACGTATAAGATCCCGATGTATGCCACAGCACTGCTGTTAATAAACCACCCAGCAATTTCTGTCAGCCAAGAACCTAGGGCACGCCCTATATTAAGCGAGACAGGACTGAAAACGATGGGCAACTCCTACCCGAGAGGGGACTTCATTACATTAGAGGACTTCTTGGGTACCAGTAGACGCACCCCACTCCTGTTGTTTACACATCATCGCCTGCTGGGGGCTATGAAATATTTTAATCCCTTCTTTCTCCTGGAGTCACAACTCTGGGGGCATTGCAGATCCTCTCTACCAGCACAGGTCGCAAAAAACGTATTATAAAACTGTACAGCACTTCCCAACATGAGCAAAACGAAACCATGAACACTGCGCTGGAAAAGTGGAATGCACTTTTAGACTTCCACTAACACAAGTAGAATGGGAATCCTGTTGTGCTTTAATGGGCCAACTCACATAAAATTGCTATCTTTGTATCATTCATTTGAAATATCTGCAGCAGATGTACTATTCCACCCTTTTACACAAAAAATAGGTGTTGCGCAAGGATGCAAACTATTCCCGCTGCCGCGAAGCTGCTGCAGCCTTTTTTCATCTAACCTGGAATGCAGATTTATCTATAGCTGCTGGGTGCAGGTGATACAGGCCCTTTATGCTAAAGTATGTGTCTTTTGGGCCTTATCAGGTCACTTCAACCAGGCTTGTTGCAATTGCACTATTACTTGCGAAAAGAAGAGTGTCTATCCATTGGGGTGGGAAACAGGCTCCTAAACTTTATATGTGAAAAAAGATATGGCATAATGCAAACACAAACTATCCAGGTATGCAGCAGAGCTCCCACAAGCCTCTAAGCCCAAGGATACATGAGGCCTATTTGTCACTTATTTGCTGACTACAGCAGATGATTATCGAAAAGAAAAAATCTCTGATTCTGAATTATGCGTGGGTGTTTGGCGAGCAGAGGGCCAACATACTGTAGACTGTGATTTTTCCCATAAATGGTGATGATCTGGAATCCTTGTTATTTTTGCCTTTACTTTTTTTCTTGAAAACTCAATAAAATAAAAACTTTTTGTTCCATAATCGCAGGGGACTTCTCCAGTTCCAGGAAGCCTCCAGGATGATAGGCTACTGGAACTGGCAAAAAGCACGGTGGTTAAAGAAAGATGGTAGGTGCTGGAAATTGCCACGCATTGGCAAGAGAAAGTTTCAGTTGCTGTACATGGTTTATGAAGAAGAGGGCTAGAGAAAGAATACAAAATATTGAGTAGTACAAAGAAAATAGAGGGGAAGATACAGAGGAGAGGTTCTTGAAAAGGAGGGATGATTGTGGATTCCCCCAGATTCCATTAGCAAGGTCTGCTCTCACTTCCCAACTCCTCTTGTGAAATAACATCTAAATTCTATATAGTTTTCACCATTTTTCCAGCTCTAAAATGTTTGCAACACACTGTTCACCACAAATATCTCCAAATGCTCTTGAGGGATATGCTCCAAGCTCTCTGTAAAGCCATTTTAAATTAGTGGTGAGTTAAATTAAAACTTCACTTACAAAGCTTGGCAAAATTAGGAAAGTCCACACTTTACAAAGCAGATTAAGTTTCATAATTTTGCATGAGGTGAGGTTTATCTTTTCGGCCCTTCCACATGTGATAATATCCTGATGAAGAATGTCACAGGTAGTTCATATTCCAGCACAAAAATGTTGAACATGGAGACTGGACATCCAGCCCCTGAGGTAAGAGATGTGGGAGGGAGGGATCTGAGCTGAAGGCAGCTTACATTTTCCTTTTAAAAAGAACTTCATAAGCTTTGCCCACAAAGCTTGAACAGTTTAAAAATACACAAAACTGTGGGGCATATTCTCAAGATCGTGTGATAACCATCGCAAAAGTTACTTAACGCAGCTTACAACATCGCAGTCTATCGCCCAGATAACGTGTCAACTGACCGCTTTGAAATCAACACCATGCAGCAAAAATGTGAAATGCAAACGCAAAAAAAGCTACGATGAGGCCAATCGCGATACTAAAATCAGCAAAAAACAGATACAGGCCTGCAAGTCACACGTGCCAGGTGGGAAAAACCACCATAAAAGTAGAAAAAAAGTGACAAACAAATGCCAAACAACAGAGAAGCACAATGGACGTTGCCGGAGCAAGGACGGAGGAGAACCAGAACCCCACAAGCCCACCCCCCGCAGGACCTGCCTTAGACCTCGGGTTCAGGGAAGGCCAAGGAGAAGAAGAGTTGAACAAGCACTTCAGTCCGCAGGAAAACAGGATCCTGATAATGGAGTTGGTCGAACACCATCAACAACTGTTCATCACCTCCACTGGGTCATTGGCAACAAAAAATGGACTATGGCAGTCCATTGTGGACAACGTGAATGCAGAGGGAGTGTTGAAGAGGACAATGGAACTCGCCAACAAGCGGAAGGCAGCAATGCAGACTGGAGGGGAGAGTCCTGTGCCACAGGAGGAGCTGGACGACATGGAGGAAATGGTGTCCACAGTTATCAATCGGGAGACGGTGACTGGAGTCGGGGTATCTGACACTGCTCAATATGACCGGAAACAACAGCAACAGGGTGAGTAACGACCAGGGACTGGGGGGCGGAGGGAGATGGGCACAATGGCACACATGCACAATTGAGCTGAGCACATCTGTGGACAAACCATGCCCCACACTAAGCACAAGTGGCATTGCATGGAAATGTGAGATGACAATGGACAAGAACGAAAACACACACGTCTGTTGTCGAAATGTCCACTGTTCCCTATCAAATAGGCAGCCCCTCCCAAACAGCCACAATGTAAACAGGCATGCAGTATGTATGTAAACATGTACAATGCGACAACACACATGTGAACACATTGTTAAACTGCATCTCCGCTTCACACTGCAGAGGGACAATCAACACCTCCTTCAGAGCAGCCTGACCCTCTCTTATCTGATGACAAAGAGGACCACTACAGCTTCAACTCCGACGCCCTCCAAGAGTTCATTGACAGCCTCCATAGCCTATCTCCAGGAGCAGGGCAGCCCAGCTGCAATGAGAATACCCCACCCCCTGCACAGGCCATACAGCAGGCAGTACCCACCACCACGGCTGCCTCCCAGGACCCCCACGAAGAACACGTGGCCTTCCAACATCGTTTGTTGGGATGCCAGGAGCAGCTGGCTGAACAGGTGTGGGTGGGCTTTGACCACATGGCAGAACAACTAGATGCCATACGTGGGTGTCTAAGTCTCATCAGGGACAACTCACAGACCCTAACAGACACCAACAGTCTGCTCCATGCCCTCCACTGAACCACGGCTGACATCGCCAGAGTCCTGACTGTTCAATAAGAATGACTGTCTAGTCAGGGTGGCTCCAGCGAGCTCGTCTGGGAGTTGGGACTCATGCCGAGGCTCATGGAGAACATGGAGCGGGCCAATGCAGTGAGAGCGGCTTCCACAGCTGCACACCAGCGAGAGGGAGCTGGGTTCCACAATGACCTCAAAACCATACTCATAACATTGCTGCCACAAGACCTAGCGCAGATGTTATGTTATGTTATGTTAATGGGTGTCTTATATAGCGCACGGCTACTCCGAGGAGTGTCCCGGCGCTTTCTGACCCATGGCTGAAAAGGAAGAGAAAAGGAAGGGGAGCAAGGGGACAAGGGAAGTCCAAATTATTGATTATAGAGCCAAGTTTTCAGGGCTTTTCTGAAGGCCAGCAGATTTGAAAGGCGGCGCAGATCAACGGGAAGTGAGTTCCACAATGTAGGGGCAAGATGTTTAAAGGAGCGGCCACCAATCCTGGCTTTACGGACGGGTGGAACAGATGCTAGGCCAAGAGATTCCGATCTAAGAGATCTAGTAGGCTTGTAGAAGAGAAGCCGCTGCTGAATGTAGTGGGCTCCTACCAAGTGGAGCGCCTTATGGGCCAATGTAAGGGCCTTAAAAGTAATCCGCTTCCTGACAGGAAGCCAGTGGAGGGAATGAAGCAACTCCGATGCCCTAGCGTGGCGGGGTAGGCCAAAAATAGCCCTGGCTGCAGAATTCTGGACTACCTGGAGTTTGTGCAAAAGGAAGTCAGGCAGACCAAGGTAAAGGACATTGGCGTAGTCAAGCCTGGAGCAGATTAAGGCCTGTACCGTCAACTTCCTGTGGACCAAAGGAAGCAGAGGGAGGAATTTGCGCAGCATTTTTAGCAGACCATAGCATGTACCGGTGAGACCTGTGATTTGGGATTTAAGTGAGAGGGTGTTGTCGATTTTGACCCCAAGGTTTTTCGCCACCATGGAGGAGGAAGAGGGAGGTGACATACTCACAGGCCACCATTCCTGCCAAGGTGGGTCAACCTGACAGCCAAAGAAGAGCACCTCTGACTTGTCAGGGTTGCACTTGAGGCTGCTTCGCTGAAGCCAGTCGAAGACAGCCCCAAGGCAACCGCGGATGCTCTCCCCGTCGAACTCCGCACCCTTTTTGCAGGTGAAGAGAAGCTGGGTGTCGTCAGCGTATGATATGATCTGGGCACCCATAGACTCCGCCAGTACCGCCAATGGAGTCATAAAGATGTTAAAAAGGGTCGGGCTAAGCACCGACCCCTGCGGAACTCCGACATCCATCGGCGGCATCTCGGCAGAGTACGGGGGGGCCCAGATCACTTGTCGACGGCCCGCTAGGTAAGATCTCAGCCAGCTCAGCACCGTTCCTCTGAGACCGATCTCGTAAAGTCTCCCCAAGAGGGCCACATGAGGAACGGTGTCGAAGGCCGCCGACAAATCCAGCATCACCAGCATGGCACTTCCACCTGAGTCAAGGGCTTCCTTGATGATTTCATTGACTTCCAATAGAGCGGTCTCAGTGCTCAAATTGGAGCGGAAGCCAGACTGGGTGAGGTGGAGTAAGACATGATCTTCCAAGAAGGAGGAGAGCACAGAGTGGACGTGCTTCTCGACGATCTTAGCCAGGCTAGGCAGGAGGGATATAGGTCTGTAGTTTGCATGTTTTTCTGGGTCGAGACCGGGTTTTTTAAGGAGTGGAACAACCATTGCCTTCTTCCAAGCCGGCGGAACAGTACCACTTGTCAATGAAAGATTAAGGACAGGGTTTATCAATGTATTCAGGATCTGGGCGTTGCTGGCCAAAAAGGTCGCCGGACAGGGGTCCAGTGGAGAGCCTGATTTTATTCTAGATAGGAGATCCAGAGAAATAGCCTCCGATAGGACCGGGAACTCCGATAAAATGGGGCTGGAAATGAGTAGAGAGGGCCGTGGAGTGTAGTCAGCAGGAGATGAGCTGAGCGCAGAGGACGAAAAAGATTTTTGAATCAATTTTATTTTGTCAGTGAAAAAGAGTGCCAGCTCATTTATCCACGGTTCAGAGAACTTATGCTGAACAGCAATGGACGTAGGAGAGACAAACTCCTTAACAATGGAGAAGATTTCTTTACAGGAGTTTGATGCTGACTCAATTCTGTTGGCAAAATAGTTTTTTTTGGCCTCAAGAATATCAGCGTGATATGATTTGATAGATGATTTGTAGGCGGGCTTGGCATCCGCATCATATTGTTTCCGCCAGAGTCTTTCGGCTAACTTACAGCTACGCCGAGTCAGAGCAAGAGACTCTGAGAACCAAGGCGCCGAGCTGCGCTTGGTGGCTGGACGAGGAGTGGAGAGAGGGGCAAGATCGTCCAGCCTCTCAGTCAGCCATTCCTGAAATGCAGCAAGGTCCCTCTCTAGATGACCCGATAAGAAGCAGGGATATTCCTGAAGTGCTTGAACAAGGCTCTCAGGGGTGATGTTGTGATAAGGCCTCCTGGGGTGCCTAAGATGGTGAGAGTTTGCACAGGATGATTTACTTCTACCCTGGATCAAAAAACTAATAAGAGAGTGATCGGACCAGAGAACAGGGATGGAGCAGGTCTTGATGAGGGGAATGGTGGAAAATACTTGATCCAGAGTGTAACCCTTGTCGTGAGTCGAACTCGAGATGTAGGGAAGTAGACCTAGAGGGGTGGTGATGTCATTGATCTTAATAGCATCACTATCTGACTCGATACCCATATGGATGTTAAAATCCCCTAAAACGATACAATGGTCCACCTTCAAGCAGAGGGTGGTAACCACTGAATGAAGTTCCTCAAAGAATGCACCCCGCACACCAGGGGGTCTGTAGATCAGGAGCCCAGAGAACGATTGGTGAGGGGACAGAGAAATGGAAAAGGCGAGGGATTCACAGCCAGAGATAGGCAGGGATGGTAGAACTACACAAGCGGCCGTTCTTAGAACTGCAAGAGCAACTCCGCCACCCCTACCCTGTGACCTGTCCTGTCTATGAAGTACATAGTCGGAAGGAATGGCAGTCGAGATATCAGGGTTTGAAGACTCATTGAGCCAGGTTTCCGTAAGCATAAGACATAGTGGTTTTTCAGATGTCAGCAGCTCAAAGATGTCTAAGGCGTGCCTGTGCAATGAGCGAGTATTGAGTAGTAGACACTTGAAATTGAAAGTGGGGAGTATTTGGGGCCCTTCGACAGCCCGGTATATATTAGGGGTCCACCTACAAATCGGACAGCGACATTTACCTTTGTAGTGGCCCGGGAAAACATGCCGACAGGAGACAGTATTGGTGTTAATGGATAATAGATCCGCTGTGGTATATCTGAGCCTTGAGCCAGCGTCCCCCGCCGCACCGTCCGCATCCGAGACGCGGACGAGCGCAGATGGGCGGGACTCTGGCGCGACTCCGGCGCAGGTCCGGCGCGTCCGCAGTACGCGTCCGCTGCGCGGAGACATCCCTATCCGTTTATAAAGCGCTTCTAGAGCTGGATGCTGCTTCTACCACTACATCCACATCTCCGCCCCCTGAAGTGTCAGTGCCACACAGTGCGGCAAACATTCTACCTCCGGCCCCTGAGGTGTCACTGCCACGCAATGCTGGGGAAAGGCCAGCACCACCCACAAGTGAGGCACATGCAACAGCAGAGGATGAAGATGCAGATGAGTCCTTTATACTGGTACGGAGGAACCTGTAGCATTCTCCTTTGCCATATGACCAGTTTCAGCTTGGAACAGCCCTCTGCATCATCACCTTCCACTGTCCCCTGATACACTCTGCAACACTCACCTTGGACCTCGAAATGCACTGCCATATTCTGCTTGTTCACCAATGACACAGCCATCAAACTGCAAACCAAACTCTTCCTCTTCCATTGGAATTTTTATTCCCTGAAGGACTCTGGCAGGCCCTCCACGACCCAACCTTTGAAAGTAGGATTTGCATGGCCCTGTACTGCTCCAGATTCAACACTCCACTGAATGTGCATTAATCATTCCGGATCACACAGATGTGTCTCGTCTATGGTCTTTCAAAAGTGGAAGTATGGATGAATGTAGTGTCAGTGAATTCCTCTTACATCATGTGGCTCATGTTGTTGGACTTGGGTCACAGGGTGACACATTGCCGATTGTCGTCGGTGTTGCGCCGATGCAACAACAGTGACACACGCATCTGTTACTTCCTTGTCCAGCCCCGTACGGACCCACGCACAGAGCCTCGGGGTCATCATTCAAACCCTCACGCTGGACTGGCATACGCCAGGCCAGCTCACTATGCTTACGTCCAGGGCGGGCAACAACGCCACATGTGCCAGGACTCCCCTGTAGTGATCTGCTGCTCACAGGTCTAGTTGTCAGCATGCCACGGCTGGTTTTCATCCAGCACACGCGTCACAGGACATGTGACCCAGCCAATAAAAAGGGACGGGCGCACGTGCACAACACCATTTCCTTACTCTCTCATGGCTGTATCCATGTAGGGTGCATGTAGGCATGGGGGCCAGGGGCCTGCAATATCATATTACGCAGGCCCAGAGGTTACATGATGGCGTCCGCACCACGATACCCAATCATAGAGGGTCCATGACTAGCAGGGCACAGACTTGGTGGCACCGGATGCACTGCTGTCGGTACAGGCACACCCCCATGGGATGGTAACTTTCAGTGCACTGAGGTAGGGGCACCTTAAGTGCTGAGTGGGTGTGCAACCTGCGATGATGCCCCATTCCCGGTGGTCCGGACGGCTCAGGTTTTGTGTGCCCTGCTGGACCGCAGTGTAGGCCTGATCCAGCGGGCAGCACGGGCCTACCGCCACGTGGCGTCACCTCCTGGATCACAGAGTTAGTGGCACCTATGAGGCTGAGCGGGTGTGCAGCCTGCGATTATGCCAGGTCCTCTTCCATGGAGAAATCAAGACCCAGCACCAAATGTGAGACCTGGGGGAACGTGGAGGGTGACATGTCAGCGGGCCCTGGGCTTGGGGCTTGCAGCGGCACGTGGTGGGCAATCTTTTCTACACACCGGTGGCGGAAGGTGAACAGTGAGGCCTGGGTGCGCTGGGGCGGGCATTCACTGCTGGGCAGTGGAGGGGCTCGGGTGCAGCTGCCTGGGTGTGCAAGGGCAGGCAGGTGATGATGTTGCGTGCAATTGTATGTACTTTGCCATTCAGGTATTTGGACTCTGTTTCAGATGACGGGTCTGTTTCAGATGTGGGACCTGGTTTACTGTCAGACCCCAGTAAAGTGCACCAGGAGTGCCAGGGCTTGTAACTCCAAAAGCTGCTTGTGGGCTTGCAGCACTGGTTGTGCCACCCACAGAAGCAGCCTGGTAAAATGTGTCTAGGGTCTGCCATTGCAGAACCTGCGTGCAGTATGGTACTGTCATGCTGGCTGGGCAAGTGCACACACTTGCCAACCCCTACAACTCCCCTTTACTTCATGTGAGTCACCCCTATGGTAGACCCAAGGGCAGGGTGCATTGTAAGCATAAGGTAGGACAAGCCCTGATGTGTGTGGCATGTCCTAATAGTGAATTACAGCCATTTTCATTTTTCACTATTAGAAAGCTACCTGTTCCCATAGGCCAGAATGGGCTGCTGGAATTATTACACTCTATAATCCAAGCAGGTTCAGGGAACATGTTAGAAAGTCAAGTTTGGTATGCCTGAACTCAGCATAATAAAATACATCTTTTAGTAAAGTTTATTTTAATATCCTGTGTTTGCAAATACCACTTTTAGAAAGATGGTATTTGCTTGCCTAACCATTTCAGTCCGCCCCTGCTCTGATGTGCATCTGCTGTCTGGTTTCTGTGTGTGACAAGGCTGGGGAATTCCAGGAGACTGGCTGGTGCTGACAGGTGGTGAATAGAGAGATTACACCAGGATGAGTGGGGGGCAGTGCCCCTTGACTCTAAATAAGGCTGTGCTCTGCCACCTCAATGCTGTCTCCGCCCCCTGGGGAGCGTCTGATGTCTCTGCCCTGCACCTTGTAAAAAGAGAAGGGAAGACTGTCAACAGAGTACTCCTGGACTGTACTTGTCACTACAATGCTGGCTCCACCTCTTGCGGAGTGTCTGATGTCCCCGCCCTGCACACTGAAAGAAGAAGCCAGAGTCTGCAAAACAAAGTGCTCAAGGACTGAACTGGATTAGGTAAAGGCCCCCCTGGCCTGAAAGAACAAAGGATTTTGGGTATAAAGATAGGAGCCCTGCTCCTAAGAAATTAGACCCTGCTTGAACCAAGAAGAAACCTCTGCCTGAGGAGAAGGAACCGGGAAAGCTGAAGGAGGAAGACTGTCCCTATCCTGGGGGATTGGCCTGCAGTTGTTGCCTTGCTGCCAAAGGAGAGGAAGAAACCTACAAAGACTTGCTACTTTCCAAAGACTTGCTATTTTCTAAAAAGACTTGTGCTTCAAAAACGATCTCCAAGGGCCTGTAAGTGAGATGGCTCCCTGAACTGAGATCCAGGACCATTGGACTATCCCCAGTGCCTTCACCAGAGCCACTGGAACCTGCTACTATGCCTCGCCACTGGACCCGCGATCCAAGGGCCGCCTCGAATCCCTGATCTTAGCTGAATCCGTGCGGTATTACCGCAAACCGTGTGTCTCCGCTCCATCTACGAGCCGAAGTGCGCACCGTACGCCACCCAGACCACACCGCACAGCGCTTCTCCCTTCCTCACTTTGAGCCGCAGTCTCCCGCTGTGTCCCAGTCGCTAATCGGAGATTGGACCGCATCGTAGGGCTAAGTGCGGCTCGTACGCTAGAAGCGTACCAGCCGCCCTGCACCGCACCGTCTCCCCGAAGCAGCCCCCGCTCTGAGGTACGGCTCGAACATCGTCGCATACTGCAAGAGTACGCCCCGAGCCTCGCCCCGTACCGTGAAGGTACGCCACGAATGTTGCGCATGCCGGAGTCCCCCCGCCTAGGACCACCCGCTTCACTCTTCAAGGGCCTCCCGCCCATACGTCTCGGACCGAGACGCCTGCACGAGCCGGACACGCACCACCAGGAGAGGAGCCACCAGATTGATCCCAGGACGCCGGTGCCTGCACCCGCATTGACCGTAGCAAACTCTGCAAGGTACTGTGTCCGCATCGCACCAAAGGGTGTACGCCTCGGACCAGGCTAAGACTCTTTTGCTCATTTTTACCATCAGAGAGTCGCCCACGTAGTGCGAATCACACAGAACTTAACATTAAGCCTATTTACAAGAACTCTTCAATTCCTGAACAGTATTGTGGCCCTTTCTACGTGATTTTTGTCTTGTCATAAGCCTGCTTGAAGATATATATAAAATACCTTATTTTTATACGAATCCTAGTGTTGTGTCCATGTGTGGTGTTGTCAATTAGTTACTGTATGTGCTCCGGGATTCATGTTCTGTGGCTCCCTGGCATCTGTTGTTCTTCAGATGTGGCTCTGGGCTGTGCTCTCTTTTGTGGTGCAGGTTGCAGTCCAACTTTGCACCAGGTCCGAGCAGGTGTTAGTTTCCTGGTGCTAACGCGCCTCATCGCATGTTATGGGATCTTATCACCACTCTATCAGGTCGTTGAGAATGTTGTGGGGTGGTGTTGTCATGGCTTTTTGCTCGGGAATGCCTACTCTGCATTACATTAGCGATATTTGCCGGGGTTGTCCTTGGCGATGTTTTGTGTGGCTGCTATCTTTGGAAAACTGGTGATATGGGCTTTTGCACCAGCTTGCGAATGGGGTGGTAAGTTATCGTACATTTGGCTGCGTTAAGGTGTCGATAACTCGGCGATAGCTCCTTGAGAATATGGCCCTGTGAGTCAGCCTACTTTACAACTTTACTACCCTCTTCTTTGAATTTAAAGTCAAATTGTAGAAAGTGAATTGAGTGTGCTTTAATTTTGATAAAACAATCCACATATTTGTTTACATAGAATTAGATGGTCGGAGTACACCCTGAATATCTAAACCAGAATATTGATGGTGCAGAATATATATGCATCATTCCCTAAAACTGGTTGTACTACAAAATATAACCTCCTAGAATATCATGGCAAGAGTATATAGAGGACAGAATATTGAAAGATAAGTACATATAGGGAAGTATATATTTACTCTTCCTAACTCCACATCAAAATAACTTGAAGAAATATATCATATCTATCTTCAAGGTATTTAGATGTGGAGTTAGGAAGAGTAAATATATACTTCCCTATATGCACTTATCTTTCAATATTCTGTCCTCTGTATACTTGTGCCACTATGTTGTGGGGGTTTATACTATGTAGTGCAACCAGTATATGGAAACGATGCACCAATAAAGCACACCTTTTCCTCACAGCTGAGGACCATGACCCCCCTAAAATATACTTCTGCCTACAGTCCTAGTAGGAGGGGTTTGTAGCAAGCAAATTTGATGGAAAGATAGAAAAGTGTGAAACATGGGGGCAGGGGGTCTTTTTCATGTAAACTAAGTATTGATATTACAGGGTTCAAAAGAGTAGGAGAATGGGTAAAGGAGTGACGAATTAATTCATAGGATGGGTGTTTGAGGAGAAGAGGTATAGTAAGAGGTTACGAGTTGGGGAATGGGAATTTGGAGAAACATTTTATAGTGAGGAGATGTTAGAATATGCATAAGAAGAGCCAAGAGGCGAGGAAGGGGAATTGGAAGGTTGCAGGAGTGTGTGTGAGAGAAGGAGCAGGGTATGGTTTAAAAGACTGAAATGAGGCTTTAGAATTTAGAATACAGAAAATGTTACACAGAAAGGTGGAAGGTGAAAGTGAGGAAGTGATAGGAGAGGGTTGAAATGAGGAAAGATAGTTCATATTATTGTGGGGTGTATGCACTGCATTCTATTTGTTCTACTTTACATGTCTTTTAGTTGGTTTTGGCATAGTTCCAGGGGACACACTGTCCATCTGTAGTGGTTAATATCCCAGCCATATGTGTCGTAAGAACATTTCTAATGGTCTTGTAAGTGATGCAACAGCTCTTAGGTATTAAAGAGGCCTGAAGGGTGAGCCAGTATACTTCTTTCACCACTGGGATGATGTGGTTGAGGACTTTGAGAAGATCTGCCACAGTTGTAGGATGCTTCTCATGGGTGACAAGGTACTGTGCTTGTGGAGATTTTGTGGTTCGGGCAATTTGTGTTATATATTTTATAAAAAGGGTCTAGCCCCCACCACGTGTTTATGGACCTATCCCCTTTTTGTTCTTAGGTACTGTGCATGGCACATATTTGAATCATCACTATCCATTTATATAGGAGTAATAGTCACTGTACGAAATTTAAATAATATGCATTGAGCCTTCGATTTGAATACAAATGTTTTTGATTTTGGTGAATGAAAAAACAGTGTTCCGCTAGATATCTCGTACTGCATGCTCATTTGACCCTGTCATCTACACATTCCATTTTCCCATACTTTTCCACTGTGAAGTGGTACCCTGCTGAAATTATATGATGATTCATATAAAAAAATTCCTCATTGATAACGTTCCTGACAGCTCGGAGGAGTCTGCAGATGAATGTGCCAGAAAAGTCAATAATATAATGGCATTTCTTGTGTGTGAGGGGGTACCTGCCCACACTTGATGGAAAATTGATGGCGAATGCCAAACAAATTCAATTTAAATGGTAATGCTTTATTTACAACCAGTATTCTCTATGCATCCCGAATGATATTGCTCCTGAGATCAAGAAATGGAAAGCAGCCAGGATACAATCTAGTGAAACACCAAGATTACTCCACACCATGATTAAAGATTGAAAAGCACAATGAATCTCCACTAAACTATCAGAAATGGAAGCCTCTTAGAAACACACCCTCCTGAGCATGTACATGCAGGAATGTGTGGCACTGTAGTAAAAGAGTCTGCAACTTGCTGACCTGGGCGGTGCAGAAGCAAGGATGGTCGTTGTTGCGGTTTTAAAATAGTGACTGTAGGACACAGCCTCAAAGGCTGAAAAGAAACCTTCAGATATCCGCTCCTGCAGACTTAATCCTACGGGTGGGTCAAACTCTAATTTATTTTCTTTCCGTAATATGCATGCTTTTCAAGAAAATATATACTAGAATCTTGCATAATAATGGTCGGAGTCATTTTTCAAGCAGAAAATAATCTCAGCGCATCAGAACACATTAGTTTCGATGTTCACCCAAGATGTTTTCTACGTGGACCAGCCTCCGTGGGCTAACATTATGCAATAAGCCTAACCGGAAAAAATTATTTATGAAGTAAAGTGATATTTTGCTGGCAAAACACATTTCCCTAGGTCTAGCAGAAACCCTGACTACTTAGGTGTTCCCATAGAAATCCAGGGAGACGTTAAAGCAGTCATGCAATAATTAGAAACCTCGAAAGTGTCCAATTATGCAGTGGAAAATTCTGCATGAGTAAATACAATAACTTGTTTTTTTAACATTGTTTTTAGGTGTTATTGCCATTGAATATTTAAATGGCACTCAATTCATCCACCTCAGAAGGATGAAAGACTGAGGTGCCTTGAAGATTCAAACATAGGCTTGCATATCCAGTCGATGTCAGTAGTAAGCGTTTAACTCATAAAGCCACCTTCTTATCGGTAAAGTGTCAATGTGTATTTAACAGATTTACCCTCTCTTTTTCTGGAAATATATGTTCCCTGTGGATAAACCCACTGTCCTTCCTCTATACTTACTCTGGCTTTGGCAGGTGCACGTTTATGTCTGTGCTGAATTGGGAAAATACCTGAACGAGGTATGTGGGTACCCACAGACGTACCCGTTTGAAGGTTTTTGACTTCTTCTTCGGAGTGCCCACAATGACCTGCACCCACGCTAGACGTTTTCTTTCAATTTAGGATTGCAGTAATTTTTAAAAATTTTTTTTATATAGCGCGAACTAGACCCGAACAGAATCAGGTATCAGAGCGCTTTACATATTTTCCAGTTACGTTACATGAAGACACACTTACATTTTAGGCACGGGGAGATTAGCAGCCTGATTCATGAAAAACGGGATTTGCGAGTCTCAAATAGCGATAAAATGCGAACCGCTATTGAGAACTCGCAAATCAGAATTCATGAAGATTACCGGGAAAAAAAAGCGACTCGCACGCGGGCGCAAAATCCGTTAGCGACTAACGATAATCGCAGAATAATCTCTATTTCCGGCTACCTGCGTCGGGAATGCGAATCGCAATCTCGCGCGATCGCGAAAACAGGAAGTCGCTTTACGAGCTCAGTGATGACATCACAACCAGGAAGCAGGCAGTTCCCACCCCCATTCACCACAGTGAGGCAGACCTCGAGGGAGCAAGTTGGAAAGCAGCAGCTATTCTGGTGATTGCGAAAGTGCTACTACTCTGCTGCCATGTCAGAGGAACCTGTTCCTGGCCCCAGCAACAGCACAGGGCGGAAGAGGAAGCTAAAGTTTTCTGAGCAGGAGCTCGAAAATTTGATAGAAGGGGTGGTGGCCAACCACGACAAACTCTTTGGGAAAGACTCCAGGAAGGTCGCGGAGCAAGACAAAAGGAGGATCTGGCTGGGAATAGCCTCCAGTGTGAACTCCGTGGGTGTGGCCGATAGGTCACTTGAGGAGCTCAAGAAACGATGGTATGACCTCCGAGGTCGTGCCAAGGAGAGGGTGGCGGAGCGCCTTGGAGAGTCATCGGGCACTGGAGGTGGCGGACCTACAGTCCCTCCTAACACACCCTTGGAGGACCAGGTGGAGAACACCCTTGAGAGGGAGGCGTGCGTTGGCGTCACACTTCTGGACTCCTCCCGCCCCACCCAAGACACCCAAGGTAAGTGGCATGCGACTGCGACCCTGTCCCCTATGACCGTCCCTGACCAAATAGGCTCACATAATGTCACTTAGTCATGCCATTGTTGCGCATCAGGAAATGCCCTGAAGCATTGTGGGAGATGTAGTTTGTCCACAATGTAGTAGTACCACAATGCAGCCAGACAGGTTCCAAAGTACGCAAATCCACAGCCATCCAGGGAATGTCACCCAGCATGCATGTAACATCAGCACGTCTGACAGTCACATGCAACTAATGAGTATCCACTTACCCTCACAGGTGGCGCAGAAAGCAGCGACAGTGAAAGGCTGCAAATAGATGAGGAGGCCCAGGAGGAGGATTTTCCACCGCAAAGCCAGGCACCAGCCCCTGCCGCTGCAACAACACCAGCAGCCAGGCCCCCCACCGTTGTGCCCCCTGCATCTGGCGGACCACCCACAGCCAAAGCCAGGCCCCCCACCGTTGTGCCCCCTGCATCTGGCGGACCACCCACAGCCAAAGCCAGGACCCCCACCGTTGTGCCCCCTGCATCTGGCGGACCACCCACAGCCAAAGCCAGGACCCCCACCGTTGTGCCCCCTGCATCTGGCGGACCACCCACAGCCAAAGCCAGGCACGCCACTAATGTGCCTCCAGTCCCTGCCGCACCAGCAACGCCTGCTGTGACACCACCTGCAGCTGGTGCTACAACATCTGGGCCTGCGACAGCGCCAACACAGCGGCCAGCCACAGTGACAGGCCAGCAGAGCAGGCGTGGGAGGTCTCGCCATCACACCACTGCTGCAATCAGCAGGAGGGGCAATGGACAGAGACATGCCTGTTTGAGCGTCGAAAGACGCATGTTGAGGATTCATCAGCGCCAGTCACAGCAGCAAGGTGCCATTCAGCTCCAGCTCCACAAGATTGGGCGCAATGTGGCCGGAGTGGGAGACCGCATGGACCGCATGACGGTGGCCATGGGCCGCATGACTGCAGCCATGGAGGCCAACACCGCTGCGATGATTAAGCAGCGCAGTGCAGCAAGCTGCCGCCACCACCAGCTCATGAGCCGGCTGGCCTCCTACAGCAGGTCCAATTATGTGGCTGCAAATGCCACTTCACAGTTGTCGCGGCGGTCACTAACACAGCAGCACCAACTTGTACAGTGCTGTGAGGACATCACCAGGGTCCTGGAGCACCTCACCACGGCGGTTACGGCACTACACCCTCCTGCTCTACCTGCCACTGTAGGGGGTGACGATGGCAGTGAGGGGGCATCCAGCATCAGCAGCCAATCTGCCACACTAGTCCCGCCACTTAGGCGCAGCACCAGGGCAACGCCAGGTACAGGTGCCCCGGAAGAGGAAGAGCCTCAGAGGCGCTTGGGCATAACGCGCAGGAGGCGCAATTGACTCTTTCAGACAATCACTGGCACAGGCTGACTATAAGCCTGCCCTGTCCTTTGACACTGCAGTATGAAGGAATACTGTTAGTAGTAAATAGTTGTACTGGTTACATTTTTTGTGAATGAAACAAATATATTTATTTTGCAGCACACATTAGCGTTGTGTAATCATTACATTTTGCATGCAATTGTGATTTGTGGGGTGAGGGAAGAGGGTGGGCTAGAAATTGTTCTCTGTGATGTGGTTGCGACGTCTGTGGCCTTCAGCTGGGTTCTCCCCGCGTGCATGGTGCGCATGTGCTGGTGGCCGGTCGTCCCCTTCTGATTCACTGCCTGAGATGTCAACAGGTATCCGGCGCTTGGTTGCAATGTTATGAAGCATTGCACAGACAGCCACAATGCGGCAGCACACAGCAGGACTGTAATACATGGCCCCACCTGTCTTGTGCAGTATACGGAACCTGCTCTTGAGCAGGCCAAATGTCCTTTCTATACAGTTCCTTGTCCGGATGTGCGCAACATTGTAGCGCCGTTGCTGAGGTGTGGCAGGGTTGAGGTAAGGGGTCAGTAGGTATTCCCGTAGGGCGTAGCCACTGTCACCTGAATGAGAGGAGCAGATGTTGATTGCCTGTGCAGCACAGTTACTTCATAGCAATATGACATTGTGTGAAAGTGTACTTACCAAGTAGGTGTCCCTACCCAAACTCTCCCCTGAGCAGTCGTGTGTGGAGTCCGCTGTGCCTGAAGATAAAGGAGTCATGGGTACTCCCTGGGTACTGGGCGACAATGTCAGTGATGATGGTCTTGGCATTGCAGACCATCTGTATGTTGAGGGAGTGGTAGGACTTTCTGTTGCGGAACATATACTCCGTGGCAGCTGGTGGGCAGATGGCGACGTGGGTACAGTCTATGCAGCCGAGGACATGGGGAAAATGGGCTACATTGTAAAATTGTAGTTTTGTCAAGTCCAATTCCTGTTGGCTCGTGGGAAATGTGATGTGACGGTGGAGCTGGGTGAGCATGGCGTCAACGAAAGTGTGGAGGCAGCGTGACATGGTGGGCTGGGATATCCCCCCAGCAGCCGCTACTATGCCCTGGAAACTCCCGGAGGCCAGGAGGTGCAGGCTACACAATACCTGCACATGTGTAGGCACCGAATTGTTTCGCCTTGTTGGGTGCTGCATGAGGGGGTGAAGTTCATGTATCAGCCAGATGATCATTTCCCCATTCAGCCTGTATTTAGCAAATATCTGTTCTCTGGTTTGGCCCAGCAAGGTGACCCGCTGGCGGTAAATCCTTTCCTGCCTCATGCGTCTCCTCCGTGCTGCTCGCTGTAGCCTTCGCCGCCTCACCACCATGTACATTCCTGGCATTGTGGAACGCCTAATGCTGCTGCTGAATGTCCTTATGTGTGATTGGTCAGGCCTGAACCTGTTGGTGATTGGCCAACGGTTTTTCAAATTTTACTTATTCATGGCTTTTATGGTTACCACCTGCTTTGAGTTGTCCTTAATTTGCGCCGCGCAAACTGCGATTTTGGGGTTTTTCGCTATTGTAGATTTTTCATGAATGCCGATTGAGAATATATTGCGTTTCGCTATTTATTTCACAGATTCTGTGGTTGGTCGCTTTTTCCGTATCGCTAATGCTCGACTACCGGGAATCTGCGACTTTTATAGCGTAATCGCTATTATGTGTTAGCGTATTCGCTATTATGTGTTAGCGATTTCGCTATTTTGTTCTTGAATGCCAATTACGTAAATTGCACCCGCAATTGCATTTTCGCAGCGATTGCGGGCGCTATTTCGCTTCATGAATCAGGCTGTAAGTGATTTGCCCAGAATCACAGAAGGTTTTGGCGTCATTACCGAGACTCGAACCCAGATCCCCAGGTCCGAGGTCGAGCGCCCTAGCCGTTAGGTCAACTCTTCTCCCTCAATCAGTACTGTCAGATTCGCAGCATTCCTGATGCACCTGATAAATGTAACAGCTGCAAACCTGAAGACATGAACCCCATTCACTTGATTGTGAAAATGCTTCTAGTTCGAAGATGTGTCTTGAAGAGACAGTTTTAAATCCATTTGCTGCAGTTCGCATGGTATTCCCTTTGAATGTAGTTTTCCTCCAACAGGGGCTCTTAATACTGAGAGGAAGATATTGTTAAACAGGACAGCCATCCTCACAGACTGCAACAGACATGCAGCCACGCCTGCACCAAGACAAGAACAATACAACGTTGTATATTTTCATTATTCACCTTCTTAAGGATGCGAGAACCACAATAGTACATGAAAATCAGGATATGTACTCCCTGCTTGGAGGGTGCTGATGCAAGCACTTAATTTCCTTTCAGTAAACCAGCCGCAAGTACTTTGATGGTCCAGCGTTTAAAGCAGAGGCATTTAAGAAAGCAGAGCCACAATCCCCGCCACCTTATGATGGCCAAAGGGCCTTGGACCACACGCCTTTCTACTTCTGTCAGCAAGATCTATTTTTGAAGCAGCCACAGAGCGCATGAGTCACACGTCTGAATCAGAGCAGAAGTGAAAACACCTCAATTCCCTGCAAAGGTCACATTGGCTAATTCCCTTGCTCGGGTAGTGCCTGCTTGTGTGCTTCAAGGAAGAATTGCATAATGTTCGATCTAAGCTGCATTATTTATGAGCTATCTGTTCCAAGGGTACTGCAGCTTTCATCTGGCAACTTTATTCCAGCAGGGGCACTTAAAGTCTAGAGAAAAATAATGTCATAGAAGGCTTGGTTTGTAAAGTGCAAGCACAGAGGGGCACACGTACATACGCAAAGCATGAACAGATGCTGTGAGCCCCACACCTCTACAGGCACCCACTTGCACAAAGGCATTTAGGTGCCTATCCAAAAAGCCCAACACGATTACTGGCATCAATGCACATAAACCAGCAATCAGACAAAGTAAGTAGTAGTAAGTAAGTAATACGTATTTATTGAGCTCAGCTGTCACCCAAAAGGGTATCCTGGCGCTGTGACCAAAACATTACCGACAGATGTTACGCATTACACTACTCTTGGGAAGAGATAGCTTTTTAAGCCCTTTTTAAAAGCGGCCAAGTCCTGGCAGCTCCGCAGGGGCAGAGATAAGGAGTTCCAAAGTTTTGCAGCTGCAAAACTGAACGACCGGCCGCCCATCCTCACCCTTTTAATCCTGGGGACAACTACCAGGAAGGCTGAGGAAGACCTCAGCGGTCTTGCAGCTGAGTACCAGGAGAAGAGATCTTGTAACATCACTGGCCCCAGCCTATGTTGGGCCCTAAAAACAAGGCAAGAGGCCTTGAAATTAATCCGTTGCTGAACAGGCAGCCAGTGAAGGTCCGAAAGCGCCAAAGACGATGGCGCTGAGCGTGGACGAGAGAGGGCCAGCTTGGCAGCCATGTTCTAAATCCTCTGCAGCTTAGAAACCAAGATGTTAGAGGCTCCTAGAAGCAATGTGTTGCAGTAGTCTAACCTACTGAGAATGGTACTACGCACCACTTCTGTCCTGGCCGCAGTTGGAAGTAACGGAAGAATCTTCCGTAAAGTGCGGAGCAGGAACATACAGGTCGCCGTGATTTTATTAAAAAAGCGCCAAGCTGCAGGCTAGGCCAGAACATGATGCAAAGATTACAGGCCGAGTCAGCAGCCGTCACTGTGCCCAAAATTGAAGAAGGCCAGAACCCATCCAGTAGAGGGCGAGCCAACCGGTCCAGGGAGCAGTGGAGCACCTCGGTCTTCGCTCCATTGAATTGGAGTGAGTTGTGGCGTAACCAATCTGCCGTTGCAGTCATGCAGCGGTGAAAGGTTTCCCTCGAAACCGCATCACCTCCTTCAAATGAAAAAATAAGTTGAGTGCCATCGGCATAGTTAATAACAGATATGCCGAATGACCTAATCAAAACTTATTAATGGACGAAGATATAGATTGAAAAGGATCGGGCTAATTGCCGATCCCTGAGGCACGCCCTGCTTTACATTCTTCACTGCTGACCGAAAAGGTGGAAGTGTCACAGCCTGCTGCCTGTTACAAAGATAGGAAGTCAGCCAGTCCAAGGCCAGACCAGTCACCCCGGCCTTCTGAAGCCTTCCCAGTAACACCGCGTGGTCAACTGTGTCAAACGCGGCCGACATGTCGAGCAGCACCAAAAATGCCGCTCTACCCATGTTGACACGCAAGCGCAGGTCATTCAACACGGCCACCAGGGCAGACTCCGTACCGTGGGCCGGCCTGAAGCCAAACTGGGCCGCGTCCAGGCAGGCATTGGTTTCCAGAAAGTTAGACAGGGCCCTTGTAACCAATTTCTCCAAGATTTTTTATAGAAGATGGCAAAAGCGAAATTGGCCTATAATTGGCCAGTTTCGAAGGGTCCAAGGTGGCTTTTTTTAGCAGGGGTGAAACCACTGCCAGCTTCCAACTATCTGGAACCATAGCTGTGGCAAGTGACTGACAGCAGATGGAGTGGAGCGGTGGAAAAAGCTCAGCCTGAAACACCTTCCAAAACCTATGGGGCATAGGATCAAGTAGGGAGCCAGAAGAGACACCATTTGCCACCAAACAGAAGTCCTCCAAGGAAGGAATAGGAAAACAGGTCAACAAGGACTGTTCTGACTCTGCCCCAGAAACTTCTGGAGTCGTTGTACTGGCCGATTCTGCAGAGGAAGGCACCAACGGTGTAGTCTGACCGAGTCCAAAAGGGCAAGTAAAATGTTCCTAATTTTTTCCTCAAAGGCGACGGCCAAGGAGTCACATAACTCCTGAGACGCTGGAATAGCTGACGCAGCGCAAGAAGGATTGGATAGGTTGTTGACAAATTTGAACAATGCCTGGGACTTGTTCGTGGCCTTAGCCAAGATATCCTCCAGGAACTTTGCTTTGGCCACCCGTATCTGCGTTTTATATTCTTGAAGGGCTTCCTTGTAAACCAGTTTATCAGATTCCAGATAGTGTCTTCTCCAAGCACGCTCCGCCCGTTATCAGCAGAGTTTCTGCTTAAGGAGCTCACCAGAAAACCAAGGAGAGGCTCTCATAGGCTTGTCCTTTGCCTTACGCAAAGGAACCAACTTATCTAAAGATTCCAGGATCTGCTGGCATAGAACGGAGTAGCTCTCCTCCACACTCTCCCCCAAAGAGAAAATCCCAGGCAGTAGCGCGGGCAAACTCGTACCCTTCAGGAGGCGCGACCATTGCCTGCTGACCTTATACCTACCAGGACCGCTAATGTTCAGCGAGCATGCTGGCATAAAAATGGTGAAAAGGACCAATGCATGGTCTGTCCAGCATTGGACTGTAACCTCCTGGACTGAAACCGCAGAGCTATCCGCAAAGACCAAGTCCAGTGTGTGGCCCTTTGCATGAGTAGAGGAAGGCACAAGCTGGTCAAGATGTAAATTGCTACAAGCTTGGCAAAGCTCTCTATAAGCAAGGTCTTGAGGGCCAATGGGCCACAGATTAAATTCACCCAGGATTAGAAATCTAGCATGCGAATTGGATAGATCGTAAACCAGATCAATTAGCTGCTGGAGAGACGAAGCTGTCATAGACGGTGGTCTATAGCACAGGAGGCCAGCCAATAGTACACCACCCTGATTCGTTAAAGAGAAGCCCATGAGCTCAAACCCCAAGACCTCTCTAACAACGAGCTGTGATAAGGCGAGTGAGTCTCTAAAAATAAAGCCCACTCCACCTCCTCTCCTTGTGACTCGCGGGATATGCTTAATCGTGTACCCCGGGGGACAAGCCCAACCGAGCTCCACTCCACTGTCCGCCCTGGTCCAAGTCTCGGTCATGAATAAGACATCCAGCCTTGATGATTCGACTAAAAGGGCGATCTCTGCATGGTGTTTGCAGAGTGAGTGGACATTAAGCAGCCCACATAAAAGAGTCCCCTGAGAAGAAGTAGGGGTGGTTAGCTGCCTACCCATGCCAGAATGGGGATCCAACAGACATAGCTCTTCCCTCGAATACCCCAAGGTATTTGTGGCAATAAGGGCAGCATGGCTAGCGCTAGACGTGTCCGGAGCGTGAACGGGCGCAAACTGGCTTACCTCAGGCGCACCTCCGGCGCGTCTACGGCGCGCCCGCTGCGCGCCCACACTGCGCGCTTGGTCGTCCATCCCCTTTTATAATATGCCGCGCGGGAGTCCTGTTAGTCGAGCCTCTAGACCCGCTAGAAGATGGCGCCTGAAACTGGCCCAAAGCAGGATAACCCCTACCCAAGATGGCGGCCAAAGACGCCGCGAGCAGTTCCCAATGTCCCCCTACCTAAGCCCCACAAAGTGCGGGTGATCCAACAATTAAGGTGCAGGTAAGAACCTCGCTATGAGTCCCCCAATGTCCAGCGGAGAAAGCGCCTGCAGACTAGGTAGCAGCGCGGACTATGTAGCAGCGCAAGAGAAGTAAAACAAATTAAAAGTTAAAATCACTGGCAGCTACCGCTGAGAGAG
The DNA here is from genome assembly GCF_964261635.1 of Lissotriton helveticus. NCBI lineage: Eukaryota > Metazoa > Chordata > Amphibia > Caudata > Salamandridae > Lissotriton > Lissotriton helveticus. Next base: position 382,174 of record NW_027611932.1, read on the forward strand.
GCATGCGCGCAGTAAGTGTCGATCTAAAAGGGCCCGATTAAGAGACCGCCGTAGTCTCAGTGGCGATCCGCGCACCACCGCAGTGGCAGTCAAACTGCTATATTACAAGTGCGGTGGTGGGACCGCCACAGGACTGCTTCAACCGCTGGAGTTCTGGGATCCCACGGCGGTGGCACAGTAGTCAGAATCAATCAATCAATCTATCATAGCATTTGTGAAGCGCACAACATACCTGTGAGGGTCTCAAGGCGGTGGGGGTAGGGGGAAACGCTACTACTGTTCGAAAAGACAGGTCTTGAGGCGTCTCCTAAAGGTCAGGAGGTCTTCGGTCTACCGTAGGCGGATGGGGAGGGTGTTCCACGTCTAGGCGGCGAGGTGGGAGAATGATCTGCCACCAGCGGTCACTCTTCTGATGCGGGGGACGAGGGCGCAGTCTGCGGAGCGGATCTGGCGAGCGGGGGTGTAGCGGCTGAGTCGGCTGTTAAGGTACGTTGGCCCGGTGTCGTGGAGTGCCTTGTGTGCGTGGGTGAGGAGCTTGAAGGTTATCCTCTTGTTGATGGGGAGCCAGTGCAGGTCCTTCAGAAGGCGCTACATGATGAGGATACAGCTGCAGCACTGCCAAGCATATTACGAGTTTCCTCAACGCAACTCTTTTCATGGCGGTGAGCATGACATGATGTTGGCAGTGAGGAAACTAAGGTGGCCCTACAGGGCTCTCTGTTGTCTCTGGGCCAAGGGGTGCATGTGCCCTCCTGTCTGAATGCACCACCTGTTCCTGCATGGCATGGACTACACAGTCCATGGCGTGCAGGAACATGCTTTGTCGGTCCCATAGTGCTGCCTTTACATATGAGCTTTAGAAAGGCACCACAGTGGGACTGCCAAAGCGGGACTGCCCGTTCTGGATTTGAGGCGGTTTGACTAATGTTTGGCAGTGATCCAGCTGGGTATTGGTGTGGCAGCCCGCTGCCACACTACCATACTCGTAATCATGCCCATAGTTCTGTGCAACAGGGGCAAAGTACTGGGCAGTAACAGATCACAGGACAATATGAAGCAGTGGACTAGAGTCATGTGCATCATGGGGGCAGGGTGGTATTCATCACCATCAAAGGGTGATATGCATCGTTGGATCAATGGCCTGAGCAACACACCTTAAAGGAGCACTGAAATGTATCCTTCCTAGCAGTAGTTGGTGTTGTGCAGCAGGAAAGCAGTGGATGGGATTTTGTAAGTCTAGACATTTGATGATAAAAACTACAGTATCCAGAATGCAAAGTTTGCAGGTAAAAGGAAGCCTGACGAGGCTGAAGGTGCAACAGATGGCAATGACCACTTGACATCCTGATATGAATGTAAGGCTGGAGAGGGGGTTTTGAAAGCATACATTTATTCTATGTGATGCAAAATTTATCGCCCGTTTTTGTTCTGCTATTTTTAGTTGTTTTCCCGTAAAGAAAAGTTAGCCACTGGATCAGGCACTTTAGCGGCTGTCGATCGATCATTCAAGACAATATCCTTAGTGTCCGTAGGAGTTCTGCAAAAAACGCAATGCATGATATGATTGAACTAACCCTAAAGGATGCGAGGTTGGTAGATGATTTGGTGGCCCTAGACATTAGGACAAACCCTTCAAATAATTCATGCATCCAGTTTAAGTACTGCAGACCAGGAACTGGTTTACTGCTAGACTCTAGGTACAGAAAAGGGTCTCCTTCATCGATGCCAGAGGTAGATTGACTTAGTATTTCTACTAATCTTCCCCCTTTTACTTTTGCCCTACCATGTGCGTACTGCAGTAATATATGTACACTAGGGTCGGACAAAGTAATCTCAATCCAGCAACATACTAGTGGTCCAGGGGATGAAATTCCTTTGATTTGTAGTGTATGCAGGCAAAGGGAAAAAATGGGTATTGCTCCAGCTTCACCACTAAGTTCTACACCTATCAGTAGTAGTACTTTTAATATCCCCCTGGGAAACATTCACAACTATGAGGCATCTACTTCCATAAGGCAAATGGTAACCAAAATTGATGCACCATCTAACTGCCATTTTGCTGTACCCAATGCTTCTTCTACAATGGCTAATCCTGAATCAATAGCTCAAAATTGTTACTGCTGTTGGCAATATGTCCTCTTACGAGGTAGAAATCCCCAGAGGTTTGACTACGCCGAACAATGGAGTACACAAAGGATTGTGCCTGATTTCATTTAACTTGGCGGGATTCACTCGAAACTTTTAGATCCAGGTTGGCATGCTTTCATAGAAAGTAATGATATCTGTATTTTTCAGGAGGCATGGGCTTTGGGCAGGGTATATATAAATAGTTACACAACTTACAGTGCTGAAACAATTGTGCCTAAAAAATCAGGTAGAGCTAGCAGGGACAGATAATTTTTGTGAAAAATACTTTAGTGCGCATGTACAAACAGTTACCAATTAAGTCAGCCGATATATTGGGAATTCAGCTCACCTTTCCCACAGGATTATTCCTGAATGTGTTTGGCATTTATGCCAGGTAGGAATCCCATTGTAATGAGTCCTTGGTGCTGTCCCTGCTAGATGATCTAGTTGGTGTATACCAAACCAACTCTAAAGTTTTAGAGGCTAGGATTTCAATACTTCTTTTGAACATTCCCTTTTATTAAACACCCTACTCGAGAAAAGGATGATATTTGGGGCATACCAAACTTGGTATCGACTACGGGTAACCGTCACTCCACAGCCTTTGAGGCTGTGATATAAGGAATAATGTCCTTAAAATGCATTAATCAGTGAGAAAAGATGAACAGAAATGAAATAACAATTTCATGAAAATGAAGAATATTGAATAGAGTGCTACAATAATGTAAAGAAGAAGAAAACCTATAGGAAAGCAGACACATTGATAACGTTATATTATAGGGAATGAACAAAACTGTGAAAAGGGGTTTTACATGGGCCTAGAACCTAGGCAACTTCTGTGATTGATGTGACATCTCAGGCAAATTAAATCTGGTACGTGGTTCTGCTGAACGTTTTTACATACAGACTTAGAAACTGTAATGGGTACACACATGTTTCTTTAGCTTAACAAGGCTCAACAGTGTTTGACATTTGGCTGTGTGTTAATTTCTTAGCCTGTGTAAGTAATTGAGTAATTCATTGTATTGTATTGTATTGTATTAATATTTATACCGCGCAGCTGTCACCCTACGGGTATCCTGTCACCAGAAGGAATATTCAGATGGAAAGAACAATACAGCGAAATTTGTGTCAGATGGGATAACACAACGTTTGATGAGCCTGGGGTCGACCTTTAAATTTTGGCAAAGAGCCATGTCTTTAGACTCTTTCTAAATTCAAGCAAGCCGGGCCGAAGACGGCTGTAATGCCAGAAACCGGTCCCCGGAAGCTTGTTTCCTTTCCAGTAAAGAATTAGCTTGGTAGTTTGGTCTGCCCTGTTCCCATGATGCACTGGGCCAGGGACAGACTAATTTGCATATAGCCAGGTTCTGAACTGGGATGGTGCAGTGAGCTAAAAAACGGTGTTGGATCTAGCCCTGATCTCTTGACTGGGTGAGAGTATTCTGCTTAATTCAGAAACTCTGTCCATCACCACCCCTTGTTGTTAAATGCTTCGATACCTCCGGCACTACACCTTCCTCCAGGGACTGATGACAGATCTGATACATCTGGGGGAACAACTCTGACCCATATTCCTTCCAGATCTTATGTGGAAGAGGATCTGACGGGGACCCAGATGACACACTTTGTGCCAGGCTGAGGAAAAGCTCCATAGTCAGAGGGGTAAAACTTTCCAGGGACGATGAAATTGTGGGCGGTTCCTCCTCCGCCAGCTGGTCTACTATATCCTTATCGCCGTCTCTACCCTCCTCCAACCCCCCCACAATTTTGGCGATCTTTTGCTCAAAATAAGTGGCGATCTCATTGCACAGTTCTTGAGTTGCAACCACTTTGTTGCTTATGTATGCGGGTTGTGAGAGGTCCCTAATGATGTTAAAGAGTGTTTTAGTGCTATTGGGAGATTGAAGGATGGTGGTGGCATAGAAGAGTGCTTTGGCATTGGCTAAAGCCCTTTTATACTCTGCCTGCTGCGCTTTCAGAAGTTTTTTGTCTAACTCTGAATAGGATTTTCGCCATTTTCTTTCTGCCTGTCGGCATTGATATTGCAGAATTTTCAGCTCCTCATTAAACCAAGAGGCAGGTGCGGCAAGTCGTGAGGGTCTTCTAAGGAAAAGCAGCGTCCCAGGTAAACTCCTTCCGGCGTTTTAAAAGTTCCTGCCAAATCCAGGGAATGCACGAATATTTATGCAGGTTGCCGTCCGGGGGGCGGGGCTCTCAGGGGGCGCAGACCAGATGACACAGGTCAGGCAGGGACTCCTGGGAATACGAGTCCCTGCAGCGCACCACCCCTGATGTAGTCCGACCTTTCACCACAGGCAAGCTCTGCAAAGTCTCTCCGTGATGATCCCAAGCCGCGCAGCGGCACCCGCGAAGCGGGTGCGGCAAGTCGTGAGGGTCTTCTAAGGAAAAGCAGCGTCCCAGGTAAAGTCTTTCCGGCGTTTTAAAAGTTCCCAGCATTAGAATCCAACTGCGGTCAACTGATCAAGGGATACTGGGACCAAGATCTGATTTGAGACTTATATAGGTCAGATACAGAAACCAGGTTTGACCCCGTTGGAGGTTTTACCTTGTGACTTAGTCTCAAAAATAGAAGTACAAAGTCTTGAGGTGGGCAAGATAGCAGCCTGTAGCATAAGATGGCTCCCTGAAGGCAGCCTCATATTTTCATGGTCTCGGTGAAGAAGTTGTTTTTTGGCAGGAAAGCTCGGAGCGAGAGATATTAGAGTTTTGCACCCAAGGAAGTCCTTGCATTTTCTATGTACTTTTTTGTCACCTTCGCCCAGTCAAGTTTTCTATGTTCGCACTTAGTCCCTAATTTGCAGTTTAGAATCATTCAGTGAGGCAAGACTGCTACTGCCTGTGGCCTAAGAGAGGTTGCCCAAGCTAGCTCCTTTCTCCCCAAGGTCCTACTGAATCAGATTTGCTGCTGCAGAGACACCTTGAGATTGAGAAACCTAAATCTTCACCCAGCAGCAATGGACCTTGGGCAGATTGGCTTGTCAGATTGGTCCCAGTCCTCTAGATGTTTTGCTGTTGAAAAGGTTTCTAATTCACAGGTTCTCAGGGGTGACACAGTGCACCCAGATACAGCCAAAAGTTACAGGACCTCAGAAACAGCACTTGGTTGTCAGGCCTCACCCCAGCAGAGGTCAACAGCAGGGCAAGGGCAGGTCCAGTTGGAACTGCTCAGCTGGGAAGTTACAGGAAAATGCCTCTTGTAGCTTCTTGCATCCCTGTATTACCCATGGAGTCCACATTTTTATCCTGGGCACAAGAGGGATGAGGTCCTGTCCTTCAGGGTTCCTCTCAGGAGTCAGGTATAGTCCTCCTCTGATATTCTTCAGGTCCAGTACTGTTCTGAAGAGGTTTCCCGGGGATACCACATCTATGCCTGCCACTAGCTTGTGGGTGAGGGTGCTCCTGCCACTCCCTAAACAATGAGATAAATGATCCCATGGGTATCCATACAGCCTTTTGCCTGACTGCACCACTGCAAAGAATCCAGCAGTACCCTTCATTCCTAAAATCCAAACCGGTGAATCCCTTCTAACTTTGGTAAAACCTCTGTGCCCACCCAAAGCTGTGGTGGGATAATGGGCCTTTTCTTTCTCTGCGGTCACTCCAAACCAATTCTGGGGCAGCTAAGTTCCCTCTGATATTGGTGCCTGCCTGAACTGGGGGAAGAAAAAATGTGCTGTTCAGGTGTCATCTGACATCGGTATGCGACAAGGGAGGCCTCTCCGAAGTGAACTGAGTTCCTGGCACAGCACAAGTGGCCATTCTACCAAAGGAAAAAAACAACTCCAACTTTGTCTCTGTTCCAGGAGCAGTTTTCACACCTTATTCAGGGCTATGCACATGCTGGGTGACAGTTATAAAGCCCATGGAAATTAGATTTCAGGAGATTTAATCAGGGAAAAGGTAACTTTTAATAGTTCTTTTTCTAACTATTCATCAAAAATCTGACATCACTGTTGGAAATGACCCTTTTTTCAAGGTTATCCCCAAACATTTTGCTTCTTCCTCCTATTTTTTTCCTGACCAGTTATTGTTGGCTATGGGACTCTGGGCACTTTACTACTGCTGATCAGGGCTAAAGTTCATATGCTCCCTATGTAAATTGATATTGCGATTGCTACTCCCTGATTGGCATATTCATTTTACCAGTAGGTCCCTAGTAAAGTGCACTGAGTGTGCCAGGGCTGGTAAATCAAATTCTACTAGTGGGCTTGTTGCGCTGATTGTGCCACCCATATGAGTAGCCCGGGAACAGAGGTCTCAGGACTGCCACCGCGGTGCCTGCGCATAGTTTGGTAACTGCCATGTCGACTTGGCAGGTGCACCCACTTGCCAGGACCTACCCTTCCCGTTTCTTACACATAGGACACCCCTATGGTAGGCCCAAGGTACCCCCCCTGGGCAGGCTGCAGGGTGCAGTGTATGTGAAAGGTAGGACATGTACTTGTATGGGTAACAAGTCCTGATAGAGAAATACTACCAATTTCGTTTTTCACTATTGAAAGGCTATCTTGCCCCATAGGATAGAATGGGGAATGCTTTGTAACACTTTACAAGCATATATTCCCAGAGGGATAAGATGGAAAAATGGAGTTTAGCATCCCTGAACTCAGGATTTAATAACACATCTTTTAGTAAAGATGGTTTTTAAAATATGTGTTTGAAAATACCACTTTTTAGAAAGTGGCTATTTTCTTGTTCAACCATCCTGTGTGCCTCTGCCTGGTTCCGGATTGATTGTTTGGCTTTGGAATGACAGAGGCTGGGGAGGTGCAGTGGCTCTAGGAGTCTGGATGAGTCAGCAGTAGGCTGACGAGGCCTGATCTGCATTTGGAGTGGTGGGAGGAGTAGCACCTGTACCTGAATAGGGCTGTGCCTGCTTTTCACAATGCTGGCTCCGCCCCCTGTGGTGTGTCTGGAGCCAAGGCTCACACTGACAATGGATGTTGTTGTATACTTGTAGAGTGCCCCAGAACTGGTTAGAACTGGGCTCAGAGCACCTTACAAAAAGATAACAAAGACATTTTGGGGTATAAGTATCAGACCCAAAACCCCAGACTTGAGATCATTCCTGGAATTCAAGAACCTTTATCAAGGAGAAGAGCTGGAGAGACTGAGGAGAAGTACTGCCCTTGGTATGTATCTGGATTGGCCTGCAGTTGCTGTTTCTGCCAAGGAAAGGAGAAGTACTTTGCTGTGTGCTGTGTCCCCTGCTTAAAGGAGATCTCCAAGGGCCTGAAGTAGGCTGGCTTCCTGTTCAAACGTCTCAGGAACACAAAAACATCACCCCCAGCTCACCTGAACTCTGCTGTTGTGAGTTATGACCTGCCTTGAGGTGCCTGTGCCAGTTTTGGGTCTTCTGACCCATCACCTGCGGGCCAGAACCGGCTCAAAGAATCGACACATCACTCCCCATACAGACCGGAATCGACGGAACCCTTCCTCTGCTTGCAGCTGGACTGTCGCATCTCTTCCCCAAGGTCTCAGGAGTGTTGCATTTCTTTGCTCTTCGAATCTGCGGCTGTTTGGCTTTTGGAACTTTGACACACCTACAGGTTCTTTGGTGAAAAGTCACGCATCCATAGGTTTCGATGGTACAAGTTCTTGATATTGTATTTTTCTAAACTGGTGTGGTGTCCATTTGTGCTGGTTTCCCTGTGTTTTTGTGAGTGTTCTTACAAATACTTTGCCTTTGGGATAAGCCTGTCTGCTGCGTATCCCCCCTAACCTGACTAGAAGCAAGGGTCCCTATTTGGACAAAGGTACCTACCTCTGCCAACTAGAGACCCCCATTTTTAACAATCACAATTAAATTGGGCATTTAAACAAAGAGTTGTTTGAATCAAGTGTATTGCTAATCCCTACCATGAGATAGTAGAATTCATATTTCCTATCACTTCCCAGTATTTCCCAATGGGCCAGAGAGCTTTCCTACGGTGAAAATGTCTTTTGGGTGCAAGTCACTGTAAGGACATGTTAACATTACCTTGCCTACCTTTAAATACCATGCACCCTGCCTTGTGGACTAGAAGGCCTACATAGGGGTGAGATACTAATATTAATAAAAAGGAATGGCTTAGATCAGTCAAATGGATTTATTTTACCAGGTCAAATTGCTTTTTTATGTTCCTCCAGTCAGACTACAATGGTAGGCCTGAAGCCTTGTTTGCACTGCCTAGCTGGCGGCTGGTACAATAGGAGTTACAATCCACAATTGTCATTTACCTTCCTGGCCCCGGGTACACTTTATCATATACTTGGAACTTATAGGCAAGTTAAATATGCCAATTAGGAGAATACCAATTCAACCATGTTGAAAGGGAAACGCAGGCACTTTACTGCTGGTTAGCTGGGATAAAGAGCACAACGCTCACCAGTCAGAAAAAACAGATATGATAAAAATCTGGGGGAACGCCATGCAAACAATATTAATTTCCTACAGCCTTAAAGAAATTTTCACGCTTAATCTACTCCAATAATAGAGTAAGAACATAATTATTGATTTGCACCATGTTATTAGACAAAACCCTTCATTATGCGTTTGACGTATACTGGTGCAGGGTTCAGGAGAGCTTCTATTCCTGATTTTCACTAGTATTGCTATGCCAAAATCTGCCAATTGTGAGCTTTCTCCCTGGAATAGTTCATAGCAACACAGACCCCTAGATATATAATTGTTCCCCTATTCCAGGAGAAGCTGCTGGCATTTTCATTCTGGGCAGGTGGACAGTGTCAGCGTAAGAGAGAGTGGGAGAGAGCCAGGAAGGGTGGGGGCAAGGGTTTGAGGGAAGGCTTGTACTTTTCATGGTGGAGTGCTGTCTGCTCTCCCCGAGCTGCAGCAGCGCTCAGGCAGGGGCTGCGGCCTTCCCACTGCCCAAAAGCCCTTGTAGTGTCTGATAGGTTCAGTGTCTCCGGACCTAGCAGTATCTGGTCTGGTATTAACAGACTCGATAGTTACAAACCTAGAGACGCTAGGTAATTTCTGTTGGCGTAATATCACCCGGTGACATTTCGCCACTTGTAATGAGGGCAGGTTTGTGGTGTACTAATACTGCCCCTAGTAGACATTGATATAGCACATTGAATCAGCTGCGGTCCATGCAGGTAACAGCGGTGGGTGGGAGGGGTGGGGGGCGGGTAAGGGGGTTTTCGAGGGATCGATGCCAAGTGAAAATTAAATAAATAATTAATTTCCCCTTTGCATCGTCCCTCGAAATCCCCCCTAACCCGGCCCCACCGCCTCACCATTGTTACCTGCACGGAACACGGCTGGATTTAATTGTTTTACTGGGCTCATCATTATTCCCCCACTCTGAATTCCGAGCTTCAAATGGAGCGTTCTGCATAATACTGCATGTTCCTCCCAGCTTCAAAATAAAAAAAAATCTTGAGTATTTTGCAAACACGAATCCCACCAGGTTTTACCGGGGGACATTTGTTTGCAGAAAAGGTATGGTATTGTCACTCTCTATGTCATCCTCAATCGAGTACGAACTCCCATCTGAGCCTAAATATCTTTTCTTACACTTTGAATATCAGCTTGTGGAACTGGAGTATAATAACATATCACATCTGCATTCACCAAATTCATTGGACCGAAGCTCTCAAGTGAAGGTGTGAAATGCTTTTAAAGTATGTGGTGTAATTAGAAAGAGTGTTTTTCTTCCTGGTAAGAGGTTTAAGAGAAAGCTACAGAACTGTGAAACTCGTTTACATGCAAATACGTAGTCATAAATATGCAGTCTTCCAGGTGGATTGGTCATTGCTCGATGAATCTCACACTATGTATAATTCTTAGAAATTCGGTCATTTCTGTATCTGAAAAATGTACTACATCACTCAAGAATCCAGAAATAAATGTACCAGATGTGATGACGTTGGAATTTTAATTTAGTGAAGACAGTGATGGGGGATGTGGTTCCCAGCGCAAATTTGATTAACTAAAATGTGGCTAGCGTGTGCTTTATCATGAATGCTAAGGGCCACATGTATGACCATTTCATTTTGCGACTCACAATTTGCGATTCGCAAAATAAAATGTACAACAGTGTCTCACACACTGTTTGTGATTCCCAAATAGGTTGCAAGAGACCTGCCTCATTAATATTCATGAGGCAGGTTGCAATTTTCATCCCATTGGGAATGGCCAGTGCTCACAGGGATGGTGGCCTGCCAGGGTCAGCAGACCACCATGTCTCTGAATGCTTTTTAAATAAACCATTTTTTTAATGCAGCCCATTTTCCTTAAAGGAAAACGGGATGCATTTAAAAAAGAAAAATGAAACGTTTCAGTGGGACCACTGCCTCTTGAAAACGTTTTTTTCTTGCCAGTCCTAAAGGTGAAGGTGTCCACTGGGGACCCCTTCCGGTTTGCCACTGGCTTACCACATACTTGGAGTAGGTGGTAAACTGCCATTGTTTTACGAACGCATTTCGGTCGCAAAACAATTGTACATCGCATTGCGACTCACTATTAGGAAAGGACGCCCTTGGCATACCCACTCCTAATAGTGATTTGCAAACCCTATTTTGCGAGTTGGTAAAAGCTTACCAACTCTAAAATAGAGTTGATACATGTTTAAACCCTTTTAGCGGTTGCAAATGGCCCAATACTCCATTTGCCACTGGTATGGAGGCTCCTAGTTTTCTGAATTTGATTCTTGTTGTTTAACGTGCATGTGAGGTACTGAGCCTGTTAGCTTATGTCATTATCAGAAATACGGGCTATAATCGACAGAAGTCCTATAATAAGGGTCCAAAAGAAATGTTTTACCTGAAAACATATATTTTATTGTGCTTGCAAAGTGCATGTTTATAATGGTAACATATTGCATTTTGTGGCAAAACCCAATGCAATATTTTAAATCTTTCACTCAGATTTACCATAAATATTGCTTTGTTATTCCAAAATCCTATATTAAAAGATAAGCAATCGTTTAAACATATTCTCATTGGGGAGATTACTGTGGAGGCTTTTTGTGACCAGACCAATTGTATTTATTTAGGTATTCATTCATTTATTTATTTAAAGTCTTAATACAGCATGCAATTATCAACACAAACCCAATCATTGTCTTGTAGACCTAGTTGCCAATTTTCAGTATCTTCTGAAAACCTAATTTTTAGACCCAGCTCAGTTGTCCACCAGGCAAGCAGTGGCTACTTTATTTCCATTGTAGGAGTTGGGGTCATTTGCCTCTGATGTCTTGGGTTCCATCCTACTGTGGCTCTGCAAACTGGGCTTAGTTCAATCCCTTCAGCACTTTGGAGCATATTATCAAGAACGGCGGTAAAATTATCGCCATTTTAGCGGTGGGAAACTGCCGCTAAAGCGGCGATAATAGGCTTGATAATATGCCCTTGTGAATTCCCATAGCAGTCCAGGTTAACACCAGAACCTGGGCTGCTATGGAATTCACACAAGCATATTATCAAGCCCATTATCGCCGCTTTAGCGGCAACGGCGATCAGTTAATCGCCGTTCTTGATAATATGCCCCTTTAATCCCAGGAATAGTGATGGGAACATTCACAGGCTTTTCAGGGAGGTGTTGTGGGGTTTCTTTTCAGGGAGGTGTGGGGTTTCAACAAGATCAGCACTCAAAGAGCACCCAACAGCGTAATAACTGATTGTACAACCCAGAATCACACAAACTAGATACTACACCACCAGTAATAGTGAACAGACATAGTTTAGTGAACTGGGGGCGGTGCCACAGCATATCCTCCTCTAAATTAGCCAGTTCTCTCCTCTGAGTAAGAATGTCTCAATTAGTGTGAGTTAACCTTCAGGTTAATATTACCCCACTTTAGTATGTTTATCACAGCTCTCGTTAGTCTTTGGTATCTGAGCACGATGCAGGTCTCTGAAGAATAGGACAGAGCTCTGAAGCCAACTGATGGCAGCGCCCCACCTCTCTCCAGCTTCTGGGAGTGAGTGTGCTTCCCCATCAGATGCAAACTGCTTCAGATCCTCTCGTATTTCAGTGCAGGATCCCGGCAGCAGCCAACGTCAAGGCTGCTTGGACAAGAATTTCCTGACATTCCAGTTAACCTCGAGTTGAGGTGGCCCCACTGGGTGAGTCCACTCATGGTCGGCCTCTTACACGTTACTAGACAGTGATCATGGTGTGGAGGCACAAGTCGGCAGCACCAGTCTATGGGCCACTACAGCACTGAATGAGCCACAGTCAAACTTCTTTGTCACACTGTAACAGGATGAGCTGCAGTCAAAGGGCTTGGTCACAGTGGTACAGGATGAGCCATATTTGCACTTCGTGGTCACAGCAGCACTGGATGAACCGCAGTAAAACCTCTTTATCACAGCAGCACAAAATGAGCTGCAGGCACACTTCTTGGTCACAATGGCACAGGAGGAGCCTTGCTTGCACATCTTGGTTACAGCGCCACAAATATCTGCGATTCAGTGGTACCCAATTGGAACTGTCACTCGAAGAGCCTGATGTCCATGAGGAACACCGATACCTCTCCCCCTTCCTCTTTCCTCTGACAGACCCCATCAGCATCCGTATTTTTCTGCTTCTGGATCTTCTTGGAGAGTCACACCTCCTGCTTGATTGGCAGTCCCCTTTCTTCCCCCTGCAGACAGGTTGGCTTTTAGGGACCAGAGGTCAGATGAACAGTTTCTTCCTACAAGGCAAAACTTAAGGTGATGTCCCTTCACCCCTGAGAAGCTGGCTGTCAAGTAGGCGCCAGTTCCGGTTGCACATATTCTGCAGAGCTCTCCTTTCCTTGCCCATTGAGAACTTGGAACTTGAACAACAAGTGGTTCAGTGGATTCCAATTTTATACAGTAGAAGCAGACAGGATATATGGATTCATTTCTAAAATGCTAGAATCGGTTTAGGGTGGGTGTCCTTTCAAGTGTCTTTTCCAGGCTGCCCTTCAGACACATCCTTTTGGTAGGATGATGTTCCTTACAGCAGCTTACACTTCCATCTGCACCTGGCTTTCATCAGCTGCACAAAACAGTGATCAGAGAATGACAAAAGGGTGGCCTCACCTAAGAGGTCTAGTTGCATTGAATAACAGAGACTGCAATCTCACCCTTTACCACACCACTTACTAAATAGCAGTGCTGCGGGAAGCATAATCAGCAACACCCCTCACCGCAGAAGACCTAATTGAACTTAAGAATCCTTGCCTCCTCTTTCCTGCCTTGATTGTCTAGGTCTCTTCCTTCCTGCTTCAAGAATGTCAGCAATGTACTTCCATTGTCTGGGAAAACAACCTCATATCTATTTTGTGCCCATTGACAAGCCAACAGAATCCAAAACAGGGCACAAAGGCCTCCATTTCTCTGACTCATTCATAACCTCAATGCATGTACTGTGCAGACTACATACACAAACACACACAACATATACTTGGGATATGGGTTTGCTCATAGAAATTGGACTTTACCCAAGTGGACCAGTATGCATCCTCTCCAGTGACACAAATAAAAATGCCTGGTCACGAATATATGGTTGCAAAACATAGCCCACTGTCACTAATGCTCTACGTTTTAAGCCCATGACGGATTGCAGTTCACTCTTATCTCAGTGCAATAAATGCTTAGTATGCCCCTCCAGATCACATGTCAGGTATAGGACCTCACTCATCTGAAGTGGTATGCCTAGGCCTCTCCTCACACTTTAGATTAGTGCGAGGCTAGGACCGAAACCAAAAACTATAATTCCAGATACTCACAGTAAGGCACTCAGAGCAGGCGAAAACAACCATATACCATACAGGAAACATTTTCATCCCAACACTAATAATTTATCAGAGGACCTAATCTAACAGGGAAGGTTTTCCATGCCTCAATAAGTGCTAACTTTTGATTGGGACAGATTACCAATTCATGTTTGATATCTATGAAATTGTATCAAAAAACTCTCTTTAATGGTAAAATTGGAATTACAATTTGGAAAATGCCACTTTTTAAATAGTTATATTGATCCAGCGCGTTACCAACCTCCGAAACTCTATTACCATATATTCATCTGGTCCCATATACACACTCTCTCATATAGGCTGGTTATCGCTGCTGGGGGTCAATTTTTATAAATGCTTTAATTAGGATCAGTTACCTATATCATCTAACTAATCTTTCCCTTTTAGTAAATGGACCTATTTAGTTGGAATTAGTTGATGGTGATACGACATAGGTTCATTTATCTTCTATTTTATTAAATAACCACACTCTGGAAATGTTTAAATGTTTTATCTAGTTAAAATGATATGAGCCAAACAAATTACAGTACAAACTCCATCTCTCCGAGGTAAGATCAGTTTACCTAATTTTAGTATTCTAATTCACTGAGATTTTCACAACAAGTACCTCAGGAAAAAGAGGTTAGAGAGAGCAGCACTTGACACAATACACAGAAATATATTTACCTAAGATGATGTAGAAATTAGACCCCTCAGGCCAAGAGATTAAGGGGTCCCCTGTAAAGATCAAGTGACAGGGACTTCAGGACTGGATTCACGACAGGATAGATGACCTCTTCTGGATTTGACGCCTCTGACACTAACTTCTTCTTCAATTCTTCTGCGATCTTCTTCTAATTAGATTACCTCCACGATTCTTCCGGGATCATCTTCTAATTATTTGGCTTTAAAATTCTAAATCTGCTTCTTCGATATTCTAATTCAATGAGATTTTCACAACAAGTACCTCAGGAAAAAGAGGTTAGAGAGAGCAGCACTTGACACAATACACAGAAATATATTTACCTAGGATGATGTGGAAATTAGACACCTCTGGCCAAGATCTTCTTCTAATTATTTGGCTTTAAAATTCTAAGTCTGCTTCTTCGATCAGCATTCGGGCAGCAACCCGCTCTCTCAGCGTTTGTCTTGCTGCGACTGCAAGACAACCCCAATTATACCTTAATTATACCCTAAACTACCCCAATTTTTTATCAACAACAATGTATACATTTTACAGTTGTCCATTGAGTTTTCAGGATGTCTAGCTGGTTCCCAGGACATGTACCAAGAACAGCCTTAGACGAGTTTCAAGATTTGACATCACTGCATCTGGTGGTCATCATTGTACCTGCGTGACGAGTCACGTGCAGTGTAGACTTTAGCATCGTTCAGAGGCCCAAATACGAACTAATAGAGAGGTAAAAAAGTATTATTTTAAAAATGAAATGATTTTACTGTATACCACCTGTCTGTACTCTAATCCCATTTGCTTATAAAGACTCTCCCTGCATTAGCATTTAGTATATAACTCATTTTAATTTCAGCAAAGCAGATGTTTAGCATGTAAATTTCCAAGCGGCCATTTTAGATGCATTTGCATAGAAGCTGAATTTTCCCTTCAAGCGTAAGGACGTTATTCTGCGTAGATGCAGTTGACACTTGCGCAGCACAGTTTCCCGCGTTAGCAGCCATTTTAAGTTCCACTCGGGTTACTTGTTAGTAAAACACATATGCAAGCTTCATCTAGCTAAAAATATATGTAATGTGGTGCACATTAGTATCACAATACATTATTAATACTACATTACGGGTTTATATGAGAGGATTGCATCCGAGCAAGTCTCTATTATACGAGTCCTTGCTCCATCAGTATACAACTAAGGGGTCGGGCCCTTGGCACTCAACTAGGATGGGACTATAAGCACAAGAACAATGAGTAACCTAGCTGGCTGTTTTGAATGCTGTTTTTAATTTAAACAGAGTCTACATAATTTAACATGTCAATTCTTCAGACCAATTTCAAATTCAGTCATTTTTTCAATTCACAAGCAACAGATATGGACAACACTGTATTCTGTTGAACATACACATTAACACAATAGTCTAACACAAAAATCAAAACCGACAGATTTGGTATTTCACAACACTAAAAATGCACAAACATTAAATACATTTAATTTGAAGTTACCAGTTAAAATAAAAAAGTACCAGTCAAAATCAAGAAAGTAACCTAAATTTCATTAATTGAAGTTCCAACACCCAATCAACTTGCTCTCCCATCCATCATAGATGAATTTCTTCCTCAGATGATGTCCCCCTTCCCTGCGTCCCCTGGACTTGAACTCGCCTACGCCCTCCCTAGCCCTCCTTCCCTCCACAAAACCCACAATCTACATCCAGACCCTGCTACTAAGCTCAAGGAAATAAACATGGAACTTCTAAATGTCAAAAGTCTCATTCAAAATCGCATCAATTCCGCTGAGGAGCTGGCCCTCAATCTCTCTTACAACAAGTCCTCGCGGAAGATCCGGCATATGTTCCAACTCCACCATGCTCCTCCACCCACTATGTTACTGAGTGTTCCCAGGCCAAAACCTCCAGTCTAGACCAGGAATACCATGCTCTACCCGAATGGCTCTTCTAGACCCGCCAGATCCAAAAATCAATTATCAGAAACAGACATTCTCTCCTTCCTCTGAGCTTACAACACCCCACCTACACCCTCACCATTCCATCCTAGAACCCCACTAACCGCCTCTCTCAAGCAAGGGAACTAAGAGGCCATCCAAAGCATCACATCTAATCCTCATAGAGCACCCAGACTCAACGCCAATGCCCTAAACCTCAATAACCTCAGGCAGATTCCCACGACGCAGCCCTTGATCTCTGACAACAAATCACACCTGAAATGCATGCTACTCAACTGTAGATCAGCGGTAAAACATGCCTCAGACCTTGCAGATCTCATCCTTGCTCAAGAACTTGACCTCCTTAGCCTTACCGAAACTTTGCTCACTGACTCCTCTAGCCCCATCCTGGACATTCTACCCCCAACCACAACATTATCAAAATTGATCGAGATAAAAAAAACTGGAGGTGGCATAGCTTGTATCTACACCAACTCCCTATCTGCAAAACAGTCCACCTCACCTAATCTCTCATCCTGTGAAATTTTATGCATTGACATCACTTTCACACATAGACCCCTATGCACCCTGCGCATCTTCTACCACCCACCAGGACACAACCTCCATCTCATTGAACAAACTATGAAGAGCATCTCCTCCAACCTGGGCTTACACTGTCCCCAGATCTTCCTTAGGGACTTCAATCCCCATTAGAATGACCCGCACGATCAGGCGGTCAACAAGTTTAAAAACTTCCTAACCAACCTCTCCCTGACTCAATTCTGTGACAGTCCCATCCACAACTTCGGCTCAACCCTTGACCTAATTATCTCCAACCCCAACAACATTCATCTCAAATCTATTCCCTTCTGTGATTGGTCGGACCATCACTATATCAACTTCCATATCTTTGAAAGCTGGAATCCCAAAAGATCACAACCAATAAAACAAAAACAGTTAAAAAGGTCTCTCTGTAATACAAATGTGAATGAGCTCATATCGTGCTGCAATATCTCACTTCTGCTGCCTAATAGCATGACCGACATTCACGACCTCACTGAACACTATAATAACGCCATGATGTCTGCCCTAAATGCAACTGCCCCCCTCCAACTAAAAAGAATACCCATCAAAGACTCCAAAGCATGGTTCAATGACAGCCTAAATGCTGACAGATGCTCCCTGAGATTAGCAGAATGCGCCTGGAGATCCTCACCATCTGTGCCTCGTCTAAAATCGCTAAGACTAAAAAGAACCAGATACAACAAACTCATCAGAACGGCAAAAGAAAGTTTCTTCACAGCCCAACTGGACAAAGCCAAAACTTGCCTGAAACTGCTTTTTGAGCTGATTAAGATGCAATCAAATAACACCTCTATCCAATCTCTGCACGTCTCCTGCCTTCAACCAAATTGTGATGCGGTTGCTTACTTCTTCTTCAGTAAAGCGAGCAGGATCGAATCAGATCTTAAGTCTGCTCTACTTGAACTCACACCCACCCCTGACCCCTCTTTACCAACGCCCCAGACCACATGCCATGTCTCTCCCCCCAAAACAACCAATTCACACCCCTCAATAACACAGCCATCCTCAATATATTCTCAACCCTGAAACCCTCTAATCACTTCAATGGCCCTCTTCCCCTAACTTCTTCAAAGAAATGTTAGGATCACTTTTCCCGCTATGGTCCAAGATCGTCAATACTACTTGATCTCTCTTCTGCTTTTGTCACTGTCAAACATGACAATCTATTTAACCTCCTGGAATGCAGGATGGGGCTCTCAGGCACGTTCCTTAAATAGTTTGCCTGTTTTCTCACCAACAGAACGCAAAGAGTCAAATCCAGCCAATCTTTATCCAAATCCAGCCCCTGCACTCTGAGTGTTCCCAAAGGATCCTCACTCTTCCCCATGCTCTTTAACCTTTTCATTGAACAACTAACTGTAATCCTCAAAGCATCCAACATACAATATCACATCTATGCAGATGACACCCAACTGTGCATGATAATATCCTCCCCCGAAGACATGAAGTCACTCAACGGAACCCTTCTCAAAACCCTCAACTGGCTAGCCACCAACCTCCTCAAACTAAACACCCATAAAACAGAATTTCTCCTCATCTCACCCACTAAGCAAACTCCTACTGTTGTGAATTATCTAAGTAACTTCACCACTCTCAACTGCACACCACACATAATTGACTTCATGAAATCACTGGGAGTGGTGCTAGATATGAACCTTCACATGCAATACCACATGAGAGCATCTACCAAAGGAGCTAACTTCCGACTGAGCATCCTAAGAAAACTCAACTCCTACCTTCCCCATGATAAATTCAAATCAGTGGTGCAAGCACTAGTCATCTCTAGACTAGAATACAGCAGTGCTACTCTATGTGGACTGCTAAAACTCAGCCTAGCCCCCTCAAAGCTTCACTCAATGCAGCGACCAGACTCATCACTTGTTCCAAGAGAACCAACCACATCTCTTTTGACCTGAAATCGCTCAACTGGCTTCCTTTTGAAGCAAAGATCCACCTACAAATTGCCTGTATGACTCACAGAGCCCTACACATACATCAGTCTACCTAAAAAATAAGCGTGAACTCTCCGGCTGCAACCGGCCCTCAAGGAGCTCCAGCACATTGCTGCTTAAGCCAAAGAAATAATAAAGAAATGAGAACATACTGTTAGAAGCCGGAGTTCCCACGCACACCGTTGTTGTCAAGTACTTGACCCGGACCCCCCCTTTCCATGTTAGGCCAAGAAAGGACACTGTCCGAGGCAGCCAGGCTCACCCCCTTAATAGCTTGACACGAGCAGCCAGGCTTATCTCCAAGGCACGAGTGTTCAGTATGTGCAACCACGCCCACAGCAATCCCAGTGTTGTCACCACAAATGGACTCCACCCAAGTTTGTATAAAATGAGTATACTTTATATAAAAGGATATACGAAACGACCACACAATACAACTCCCACATATGTACACTGGGTAATATTGTTTCCGGTGGGTTGGGCAGTTCTAATCCTCAACCACTGCTTCTACCCAACAGTTACGCTGACTTTTAATCGTTCTCAACAGGTTAGGATTGTCGTATCACTAGATTCACACACGTTGCAAAATACACGGAATATATGCAATGCATAGTCTCAAGATCATGTACTGAGTCAACACAAGATAATGCAACTCGGTTCGCTACCAGCATGCCCTGTTCAAGGAAGAAATACAACAATGTATCAGGCTGCAATTACGAACAGTGCGATAGGAAGACAATGCGTATCACCACCAGCATGCCATGTGCAAGGAAGGAATAAGGTAATGCATCACAGTGCAATTCAGTACAGTGTAGTAAACATTCAATGCAGTGCACTACAATATGATCCTGTCTCCTGCAAGAGCAACATAACGTAGTGCGTAGCGCACTAAACCCTGAGTTCGTTAAGCACCTCTAGTGCCAGACGTTGTCCAATAGTTCGGTAGTTTGTTAGCAGCTAAACGAAGTGTCACACAACTGTTTTTAGAAGTAGTGCGACCCATTGTCCCCAACACGGATCAACAATTACACCCAAGTTCCACTCCGTGTCCTGGCCCCTGTACTGACCCGCATGGACTGAGATCTGGGCTGAAGCAATGGGCGCACACAGCTGCCGGCAGCGAGAGGCCCAGAGAATGACCCTCTGCATCCGCACCCCGCCCCAGGCGATCATCCACTTTACCTGGGGGGGCGTGACCCCACTCTCCTTTCCTGCTGCAGCGGCTTGGCCTCACTCCAGAACCTTGTCACCATGGGCAAGGTGTGCTCAGGCCGGTATTTAGCTCCTGCAGGGCTGCCGGTCCGGGCCATCAACGTTCAGCACAAACTTCTTCCATTCGACGCTGGTGCTACCTCATGTTGCCTTCGAGGGCCCGATCACTTGGCCCTCCTCTCCAGTGCTGTGAGGACTTTGTCGCTCCCTGGTGCTCACTGCTCCCCAGTACTCCTCACCAGCACCTCCTGTGGCACATTCGGAACGCACCTCTTGTGCGTCGGGGACTCACTCTGTCTGCTGGTGCACACGGTCTTCAGACGCTCTCCACTAATGCCAGGGTCACACCACAACACACACTCTGCCTGTCTGAGTTTCACCTCTCCTCCTAGTGCACACGAGGTACCAGGCACTCTCCACTAATGCCGTGGCTGCACCACCACACGCTGACTCGTGTGTCGGAGACTCACTCCTTCTTAGAGCCCACGATGACCCGGCACTCTTCACTAGTGCCTGGACTGCCCTGCGAATCCCGGCTCTCTTCCATGATGCCCGCAATCCACAGGCACTACAACACCTGTAGCCGCAGCAAGACACGCACCCTGCGTGTCAGAGTCTTGATTCGCTCCAGGTGCCCCTAATCACATTAGGCACCCCTTTGGAGGGCCCAGGCTGCCACGACACGGTACCACGACCACGCCACTTGAGACTTCCGGAAACTTTTATGTTCCTGTTTTTCCAAACAGGGAGCCAGCTCACCTCGGGCCCTTGGGGTGCAGGACACAACACACAGTAAAGTCCTGCTCAGGAAGAAGGGGGAACGCAACCCACTGCAGCGCCCCATCAGTCTCTCCTTTGTCAAGAGCTACAAACTGCCCACAAGCCCCAGATCACAAAGCAAGGGTCACCTGTCTCCCGCAGCCTATACAGCAACTCTTCCTGAGGCAGAGGTTTTCTTCCCGATCGCAGACAGCTCAAAGCCGCCAGAGACTCGACCAGTCCACGGTGCCTTCTAAGCGCTCCCAGCACTTCTATGAACGATACAGAGACCGTTCTAAACAACATCAACAACATAACCAAAGTCTTGGGGTTCCAGTTCTTCCAGTTATACCCCTCATTCTCTTTGAAGTTTCCTTGTGCTCAGGGGTCCCAGACCCCTCCCTAAATTAGTTTTGCGTATCTGCCCCCCAGGGTCACCGTCCTCTCTTTGATACTGGGGGCCTGATCTTTACTCACTCAGAGGGAGATGGGTTTATTGTTTTATGGCTCTAAACCAGCCCTCTTCACCTTGCAAAGCCTCTCAATCAATCAATCAATCATGCCATTTGTATAGCGCACTATTCACCCGGGAGGGTTTCAAGGCGCTTGGGGGGAGGGGTATGCTACTGCTCGAACAGCCAGGTCTTGAGTTGTTTCCTGAAGGCGAGATGGTCCTGGGTCAGCCGAAGGTGGATGGGGAGGGAGTTCCAAGTCTTGGCAGCCAGGTAAGAGAAGGATCTTCCTCCGGCGGTGGCTCTTCGGATGCGTGGTACGGCTGCGAGAGCGAGGCCGGTGGACCATAGCTGGTGGGTCCTTCTCCCCGCTCCAGGTGCAGGGCAGCCTGGTGCCGTCTCCACCACTCCCCTGGGGCACGACCTCCCTCAGCCTTTCACACCTCTCCCTGATTCAAGCAGGCAATTCACATTCTGTTGAGACACACAAAAAGGTCTAAAGCACAAACTCTGCCATTTTCTCAAACAGTGGTTTCTGGACACACAGCGACAAAACCATCTACCCAAAAAGATGCGTTATGACGCTGTGAGTTCAGACATGCCAAACTTCACTGTACCATTTCCAATTCGTGGGAAACTAGGCTAACAACACTACACCCAGCCTCACCATTCTGAGTATTTTCCACTGACAGGGCCTAGCACTCACACTGGCACAGTTCCTGCCTTTTATCTGTATTAAAAAGGTAAATTAAGGTCTGACAAGTAGTAGCACTTGTCAGGACAACATGCTAATTTAGCATAATGCCTGCAGGCCCTACACTGAAGACCTATATTCCCTCTCTGCGCATTTCTTTAGTACTAGCTCTGACACACACAGTGCACATCACTTAGGAATCTTGCTAGTAAGGCAAACATACCAATCAGAGACAACCAAACACCACAACAATTTATACTGGGAACATCTGTACCTGCACACTGATTAGCAGTGACAAGTACCTACAGCATCTAACTTCACAGCTCTCTGTCAGGAAAACGGTCTAGGGGGGAAGCAAAAAGTTTAAGTGAACTTTAGCCAGCAAGGCCAAGTCAAACACATGCAATCGCAAATTCTCTGGTATTGCCCCGAGAATTTGAAATTCCTTACCAGTGGAAACAAGACTGATTCCCTCAAATGTTGCCTTCAAAAGGGAAGTTAAGGCCCTCCTAATGAACAATGCGCTGATCTAGAACTTTTTCTCCTCCTGCCTCTGATCCGTTTTAGCTGGTTTAGCTACAACCTGACATCTGTTACGCCCTGTGTTGCCCACCAATATGTCAATTTGTTCCTGTTGCATATTGCTTTTCTTGTTCTTCATGTATTTAGTTTTTCTTTCTTCTCGCCCACAGCTATCTTCCTATGTCTCCCGCAACCCGTATGTAAAGCGCTCTGATACCCGCTTGGGTCTTGTTAGCACTATACAAAACTTTTTAATAAATAAATAAATGTTGAACACGAATTGAAGGCTGATTCTGGATCACCGTGGACTATTATCACTAAGGAGTATTGTGTATAATGGTTTGGGGATTTAGTACGGTTGGATGGTCTCAAGAAACCTCACATCATTGCTAAAACATTTTTTGATGGGCCTACGATTGATATTGAGGGTTGTGAGGATGAGGAGAATTAATTTAAAAGCAAAAGGGCACAGAATAAATTGTATGTGGGGTTCAAAGGGGTCAATGTACTGGATTGGAGAGATCAGGCTAAGTTAGAAATCATCCTCAATACTAGAACTAAAGAATCTGTGTTGATTGTGTCTGATAGCACAGGCAAGTATGAAGTGTGTTTACTGAGATTTAGGGAAGGTTTGTTGGGCTTAGCCATAAGATCAAAGTACAATATGGTGCTGTTCTGGTGAAGCAGAGGCTATGAGGAGTGCCAGTGAATGTGAGGGGAGGAGGTAAAAAACGTGCTCGAAGGGTTTGTTGAGGAAGGCATCATTGAGCATGTGAAGTCATCGGAGTGGGTTTCTCCCATTGTTTTGGCACGCAAACCAGATAAAAGTCTTAGATTATGTGTGGATTTGAGAGCTTTGAATGCCAATTTGGTGGTGTATTGCCATCGTCTGCCAAACATCAATGAGGTGGTGTGTCTGCTGAAGGGATCCAGAGTGTTCTCTACATTGGATCTCTGTTCAATTTACTACCAGATTGAACATACTGAGGAGTTGAGGAAATTCACTGCATTCATGACATCCCAAGGTTTGTTTCAATGTAAAAGGAAACTTGGATGTGTATACGGGCCCATTTGAATGTTTTTATTGACGATGATGTGTCTATCTCTGGCCTTTCACTGGATCCGTTTTTCTGGTAGCAGAGCGATGGTTATTATTGATTATTTTGGTGATTATTGATTATTAATGATTCATTATTGATTATTGACTGTATGTTTAACACTAAGAATTAGCGTTGCGTTCTATGTTGTCTGCTAGTACAGGTACAGAGATACACGGGAATCCCGGGAACGGAATTTAGAAGAGTGTAGTAAGGAAATCACACTGCAGAAGGTTACTCGTCTAAAAGCTACCCAAGTCTGTAGGTGTTAAATTGGGGATTATATCCTATAAGAGTAGAGTGTGAGTGACAGTAGAGGGCCCGCCTGTGAAACTTTGGCCTTACCCAAATGAAGAGTATCTCTAGAGGAGAAACAGGTCCTCCCTGAGCTTAAGTGAAGGGTAAAACAGGGTTTTTTTACTCATAGTGACAGGAAGGATTTTCTCTTTGAAGCAAGGGAAGAAACTAGCTTTGGTTTAGCAAAGCAGACAGAGTAGCGCTGTTTTTATGTTGTTACTAACAATAAATTTATAAAGAAAAGTTAGAAAATACATTATCGTATTACCTTGTGAAGGGAGGGTCAGTAGCAGGAGTCATACTGAAGTCACAGAGAGCAGCACTGGTATTGGCTAGTAGAGTGAGTGTGTTTTAAGCTCTGATTGATCGGGAGAAAAGAACTATTCTGGTATTGGTTGAAGAGAAGAATACGTTGTGAGCCCTGATTGAACAGTTGGTGTGAGATGTGTTGGAATAGGACGAGTGCTGACAAACAGGGTTCGTGAAAATACAGAAGAGTTTTCGGGATTTTAACGAGTGAATTAATTAGTTACAAGAATCGGAAGAATTAAGCTGATTAATAGGATCACAAATTTGTTTAACCCCTTCCCCGCTCATGATAGAACCACGCCATCATGAGCCACGGGCGGCGTGTGCTCAGGACGGCGTGGTTCCGTCATGCTGTGGCCGCTCCGCCCACGCAGCACTGATTCCCCACCTGTGCGGGCGAATTAGTGAGTGGGAGGAGTCGTGATGAAACCCCACCATCATGAGCACAGCTCACCCGTGGATCTTGACTGCATGGGTCCGTCATGAGCATGGCGGCGCCGCGCTTCCCACCCTCTCCGTCAGTGCTGTGGCAGACTTACCACTGCAGCCAAGGGGTTAAGAAGGACAAGCGTATAGTAACTTGGGAGGGAAATCTTATGCCACCTCCTAACACGCCTGCTTCTCATATGATTATGGAAAGTTGATATCTTATGTGTGTATGGTTGGAAAATTGGGCGGAGTATACGAAAGGTGATGGTGTTCTAGCTTTTTCAGAACATGGTACATTTAATGGAAGGTTCTTCAAAATTTGAGAAATAGTATGAATTCATTAGAACCAAATCCAAGGTTAACATATTATGAGGCTTTGGAGGAATGAGAATTTGAGGCATTTGAACAAGAGAAATACAGAGGAGGCAGGAGACTTAGAGGATTTTTACCCAGATACCCATTTGACACTTGAGGAGATCAAATGAAAAGATGGAGAAGGGCTATAGTAACGGAGGGTTTATATCCAGTGTTAATAGCCGAAGATCAAGAAGGGACTAAATGTAAGGAAAAAACGAAACACATAGGTGTGACAGGAATACGGTGTGATGAATCTGATGATGATGTTGGAAGATATATTAGTCAAAAGACCTCCGCCTTATCAAGAAAGTGCTAGAGATACAACTTCAAGTGCCCCTTTGATGGGAACACCATTGGTTTCACAAGTTCTATATGATTCAACAGTCATCCGAGCATCAGAAGAAAAAGAAAGGGATGCATTGAATAAAACAAAAGAAGAAACAATTCAGAAAATAAATCAATTAGGTCTAAATGTTGAAGCATTGACAGTGCTGGTAACTATTGGTCCTGTTATTCTTTTGTATGGTGAAAAACGAGATACACCAAAACTACAAAATGTGACAGTCTCAGAGAATGGTGTTAGAAAAGAAATAGTGATGTTAGAAGATCAAACTAGGGAGAGTGATTTGAATGTCTCATTATTAGACCTCCCAAATCATGAGACTGTAACTGAAACCCCAAGAGAATTTCACCCATAGATGCAAGGAGGAAAGTAACAACTGTTACCCCAGTGGCAGGAAGACCTACTGGATTTTTACCAGAAAATCTAGAAGAATGGGCAAAAGGATTAGAAAAGAAGAAACCTCAATCAAAAACAATAGATGTAAGCAAGTTAAGAGTGGATTTTGAGGAAATGATTATTGGTAAGATAAGTCCAGACATATTAGGTTCATATGGAGAGATAAGGAATTGTTGTTTTTGTGTAAAAGTATAACTTGGAGAACAAAGAATCTTCATGAGAAGATAGTGGAAGCAGCTTTAGAATTTGGAATAGACGTAGAAAAATCAAAAATATTACAAAACCCTCATAGATCAGAATTTACTGAGAAGGATTTAGAAAGTTTGGATGCGTCAGGAGTTAGATTGCAAATAAAGAAACTGATGCACATTTTAAAGAACCGGGGAGATGTAGATCGATGGAGAAGTAGATGGAAAATAAAGAGAGATGAAGCAGCTACCAAGGAAGCATCCACATTCCCGTTGAGAGAAGTAGAAAAGGTTGAAAGGATGTGTCCGATGAGGGAAGTTCCTGGTGGTGGATATGTTCATGTTCCATGGAGTACACAGGATATTTTGTCTTTTATGAATGACTTCCATAGATTGAGGGAAAAAAACAATTGAATCGTATAAGCAGGTAGAGAGGTTTGTAAAGGTTTCAAAGGTTTTGTTAAAAGATTTGGATGGCCTGTTTGACATAGCGGTGCCAACAGTTTTGTGGACAGAATGTAAAATTACAGTTGATTGGCCAACTGAAGAGTATCCTAGAGACGCAAAGACTGGTGCGCCTTCAAAGGATGTAATGAAGAAATACAACCAAGTCATTACCTTTCTGGAAGGGAAAATTCCCCCTAGGGAAACAGATTAGGTTAAATTTCATAGAACAACTCAAGAACCAAAGGAGTCAGTGCATGCATACTACGAAAGGTTGCTACAGGTGTTTAAGCAGGATAGTGGATTCGAGAACGTTACATATTTGTGTGGCACCAACCGCATCTTTTGAATGTGGTCGCGTTTGGGAGTGACACGAGCGGAACTTTGTCTCCGCTTGTGTTGGTCTCATGCCTCTTAGCATCTTTTGAATGCGCCCGGTGGCGCTATTGAGGCACTCTTCCAAGGGGATTTGTGGTATAGTTGGGGTTCACGGGTGTGGGATTCAAATATGTGGTGGGGACATATATATTGTGATTACTGGTGATAACAGCATTTGTTGCCCAGACCTCCCAGCTTGTGCCACGTTGTTTACTGCTAATAAAGCCTACTTTGATTTGGAGCTCATCTCTGTTAATTTTTTCTTCCCCGTTTCTTCTGCTTCCTATCAGAGAACATTGGTGATAAAGATATGGGACATTTTGTTAATAGGTTTGTGTATGGATTAAGACCAGAAATTAGTCAGAAGATTCAGCAGCACATGCTTTGCTGGCAAAGTAAGCTGATGTACTGTAGCACCCTGGGGGATGCAGTCAAAGAATCGTATGCTGTGTTCTAATTAAGTCATATGCTGACAATGGCTGACATGGACAGTGAACCCCCACAAGGCAAACTGAATAAAACATACTTTAAAAACCCCTTTGCCACTGTAATACATTTGTGCAGGAACAATACAATAATGTGAATCACCCACAAGCTGAAACGCTCTAAAAACCGTTCCCTTCAAAAATGTGGTACGTCGCGTCCGCCTATGCCTAATAGGCTCTTCGGAGCACAGGTTCTTCAGAGTGTCAGAGTCAGAGCAAATTTGTCACCAACTTTGTAAGAAAGTCACTGACTTATTTATTTCTCCAATACCCTAACACATCAACTGGGCTCTGTTCCATTCGTCCCTTCTGGCAGCCTCTAATCATCTCGCACCTGCCATCCATCCCCAAGCTTCCAATCCCGAACCATCTGGCCTCACAATACCAGTGGCACAGATGCATTGTGCCTTGCAGGCTTATACATAATACCCACAAAATGCCAAGACACCACAAGTAGTGAAAGGAAAATGTTGGACTTAGTGCTGAAACCAAGGGGACACCGTAGCTTATGGCCCTAGACGGAGGGATAATTGGATAGAGGAGGATCTCATGTTGTCTGTCTGCTAAGTAGGAGCAGAGCCATTTCAGTGTGAGGTCAGTGATGCCCACCTGCTCCAGTCTATGTAAGAGGATCTTCTGTGACACCATGTTGAAGGCGTTGAAGAGATCCCGTAGGATGAAATCAAGGTTTCTTCTGATGTATTCAGAGACTCCAAGAAGAGCGAGTTCTATGCTGAAACCCACATGGAGGCCGAACTTGGTAGGATGTAAAATCTTGTTCTGTTCCACATAGCTGGTGATCTGATGGTTCACCAGGGCTTCTAGCATTAAGCCTAGATGGGGATGGAGAAAGATGGGACTGTAGTTTCTCATGGTATGTGGGTCGACATTTGCCTTTTTTATCAGAGGAATTTACAGGGCCTTTTTCCAACTAAGAAAAAACACACACAAATGATGGACAGGGTGATTGCTCAATTTGTTCAGCATTCCATCTGTCATTTGTTTGTGCAGCATTTTTCACTTTAAGTGGGATGTGTATGCCCAGGCATGGGTCCTTTGAACGCTCTGCCACTGGATTCAAGATTTCCTGGCTGATGAGGGGTGTGTTACATTTTTTGACGCATGCTTATTTGCAATGGTGTTGGTTCCATTTTTACCATAGTAATTGTTCTGGAATGTGGCTGTACTGAAAGATATTCTGCAGTTCTGGCTGTGTGCAGTTGCTCTGGCTGTGCTTCTGCCAATAAACGTACTTTTGTAAAAAGCCCTGTACCTGGATTTTACAATGGTGACGAGCTATGAAGACGTACCAGCTACTCTATATCAAGCAGCATAGCAGTGGTATTGTCTTCAAAGGTCCCAAAGTGTTCCTGCTTCTCAGCAAGCTTACGTTTCATCGATCAAGACCTCAGCATACAGGAAGTCTCCTTGTGAAATTCCCATTGAACTCTGACTTGTTGATTGTTTTCTACAGTTTTTTGAGTGTTTTTGTGGATTTGAGGATTGAACCCATATATGCTCAAGAGTTTCCAGGGTAGCTCATGCACTCTTTCCACTGGCTAGGCTTTTGCCAGGTAATGTTGTTTCTTCCTTGTCTGCAGATTATTTCCTGAGAATTGGTGCACTGAATATTCCAAGCTAATTGGTTCTAAGAATGGTAGTGAGGACCACAAGATCTGGACGGAGAAGTTTTTTCTAAGATACGGATTGCTTCTTGTCTCTGCCTGATCATTGCCAGAAGTAAATGCAGTGAGTTGATTGGCTACCAATGACTTTGTGTGTAAGACATGGCTGGGTCTCAGCGTGTTCACCCAGTTGTGCATTCTCACGTTGCTTGCTGACCTTGCACCATAAGTTGTTTTCTGTTCCAGTTGATTGCCTTCACAGTTACAGCTCTGTGTGAGACGGCATGCAGGGAGGTGCACCTTCCACCCCTTGAATGGTACTGTGAGTAAAGCTCCATCTGTGAGTGTGGTATAAACTACACCGGTGTCTGCCTTTTTTAGTTCTCTTTATCATACGGACATTCTTTTGGTACTATTCGGTCTACTATTAACCATTAACAATGCTACCTACATTCCTTTAGTTTTCTCCATCCTTCATTTGTGATACAGAGTATTTATTTTTAAGGATTACATTTAATGTCTGCAAATTATTGACACTACTGTGGTTGTATTGCATAGTTTGCCAAAATACAATTTGATCCAACAACTAAATTTCTCCAAAATAGAGGGTAAATGCCCATTCCATGGATTCGATGGAAAGAAGAATTTGTTACGTGTTTAAAGGCTATTGATGGAGAAAATATATCATCTGAGAGAAATAAGAACATTCTTTTTGCAAGTTGAAGGTGATGGTAATAGAAATGTTTATGATGAAGCAATGTTACAGTTTGAACATCACTTCAGACCTACAACTAGTGTTGCCTTCAGTTCTATACCAGAGCACAAGAAGAAAGTAAAACCTTTGACAAGTTTCTTGATGTGTTACACGATGTATCTACAAACTGCAACTTCAGACCGATCACAGATGAAATGATTAGGGACCAGATTATTGTACATGTGAGGGACAAGAAGCTCCAAGAACAATTGTGGATAATGGGTAATCTGAATTTGCAGGCTGGTATTAGTCAATCAATCAATCAGGGTTTCTTTAGGGGTTTTGTAGATCACACTACTCACCCGCAAGGGTCTCAAGGCGCTGGGGAAGAGCAGCTCAATTAGGGTCAAATGAAGATGCAGCTCTGAAGCTCCATTCTGATTTGGTGCAGTGTCCGGCTCCATCGGAGGTGAAGGGAGAGTTTGTTCCAGGTCTTGGCTGTGAGGTAAGAGAAGGATATTCCACCAGCTCTCATCCTGTAGAAGCGAGGGATGGTTGCTAGGGCGAGGTTGGCTGAGCAGAGGTTTCTCTTGGGGGCATAGAAGGCGATTCTGTCATTGAGGTATTGGCGTCCGGTGTTGTGGCGGGCTTTGTAGGCGTGTCTGAGCAGCTTGAAGGTTATTCTTTTTTCAACAGTGAGCCAGTGGAGGTCGCGGAGGTGTTGGGTGATGTGGTCGTGTCATGGGATATTGTGGATAAGTCTGGCTTTGGCATTCTGGACGGTCTGGAGTTTGCAGAGGAGGTTCTTGGTGATTCCGACGTAGAGAGCGTTGCCTAGTTCAGTGTGTGGGTGACGGCTTTCTAGAGTGGGTGGCGGGGATCCACTTTAAATGCCAAAGAGTTAGAACAGTCTGGAAGGTGGATGAAATATTTGTGTGAGGATAGTAAAATGTGGGAAGGGGAGAGCTGTATAGTGCCTAGTAATTCACTGTTCACTCAACATTATAAGAGTGGTGACAAAGCCTTTTATTGTTTCTGATGTGGGAGCACCAGTCACATTGCCTCTTCCCCACAGTGTGTGCTGTGGTGATAGAATGTAGTAAAAAGGGTCAGAAGATGGAGGAGAACTGGATTTAGTACTATTGTAGGAAAGTAGGATCTGCTTTTCTAGTTACTCCTACTTTTTGCCTTGTGCTATGTTGTTTCTGACTAGTCCGACTGGGTGCCCGGTAATCAGTACCCCAGTCTCTTTGCTTTTCCCTAAATTGTTATGGTAAGTTCTTAGGTACATCCCAGATTGGATACTGGGATACCTTTATAAGTCCCTAGTATATGGTACTAAGGTACCCAGGGCAGAGACACGATTCTGCCCTCCTGCTGCTGACCCAAACTCGAGCAGGGGAAGGCAGAACCATAGGTATACCATCACAGGGAAGTGTGACCACCTCCCAGACAGGGTTTAGTGTATTGGGGCTAGGTGGGAGCCAGTGGCGGCCCGTGGAGGGAGTTTCAAGAGACGGTGAGGCAGGGTGGGGGAGGGGCAGGGTGGGGGTAGTAAACACAGGAATATGGGTAAACGGAGGAAAGTAAACAATTAAATAAATAAAACTAATTTTGTTACATGGCTGCATCGCATTTTGCGATGCAGCGCAAGCAGACTAGCTGATCGGTCTGCTGATCCCAGGCTACTACAGACTCCAAAAGGCTCAGCAACACAGAAGGTGGTTCTCTACATCTGTTGAGCCCTGCCCTCTCACCAAGTTTGAGGCCAGTATCCCTCGCCGGAGCCTCAGGAACTGAACGCCTGTGTAGCACATCGACTTGCCGTTGCAAAGGCTTGTCCTCTAATCAAGATCTTCGGGCTCCAAGTAGCCCCTACCTCCAGCACCTCCAGTGAGCAGAATTTGTGACCGCAGCGCATTGCTTGCACGGTGGACCTGCTTCTTTGGTAAGCTGTTCGGGGTCCTCTTTCGACTACAGTACATCTGGTCTGTGGGTCCTGTCGAGGTTCACGTTTGAATTCTTTGGGCTCCCTTGATTGCATGGGGCATGCCATGACACCGCTGCTTGTAGTGAGTCTCCTGGACCTTGCTGGCCTCGACATTGGACCTTTGTCAACTTCCATGTTGGTTGCAGTTACCAAGGCTTGTTGGTGCTCCCGCCGGACACCGACCCCCTTAACTCTCGACATCCGACATGGGATAGCTGATGTGCAACCTTTGGTCTTCCACCATCAAATAACAAAGAAAATGCCAGTGCTGCAGATACCTTCATATTCAATTTACAGTGCATTGAGAAAACAATGTCACAGCAACCACTTTTTCCGTTGGATTTAACGGAAAAAGTGGTTGTCGTGACATCGTTTCCTCAATGCACTGTAAATTGAAAGTGAAGGTATTTGCAGCACTGGTGTTTTCTTTGTTATTCGATTATAGTAGGCTTGGTGTTGCTGTTTAAAAGCCTAACCCTGTATTGGTCTCTGGTCTTCCACAGCATCACCTGGTCAACACAGTTGAAGTTCCAAAGTCACCATCAGCTCTCCTGCAACACCCGACATCGGTGGGCATTCATCTTCCGTGCCTCCTGGTCACTCCTGAGTTGCATAGACTCTGTCTTCTCTGCTTGCAGGTTCTTCACATATTGAATCCACCTTTGGGCTCCACTGGATACTTTCACCTTCTCCAGCAGTGGCATCTTTCTGAAGTCCTCCATGGGATTCGATGGCGGTTTCCGACTCTACTTCACAGCTATGCACCCGGCTTCCTTGGTGCAGGTATCCTGGTTCCTAAGGTATCCACGGACGGGGTAGCTCTCCAACCTCTTGTCTACCATGGTTTCTTCAGGGTCCACTAGGAAGGGTCCCCTTTCTTTAAAATTACAACCGCGACTTACAAGTTGATTTGTACAGAGAATGCAGTTGTGTTCCTACACTGCACCCGACCTCCATGGGGCTCCTAGATACTCACCTTGTGTGGTTCCTTGGGTCCCTGGCACTTCTATGTCCTCTGAGTATTGTCTTGACTCGATTCATTGCTCGTATACCACTATTTTAGTATATGGTTTGGTTTCCCCCTGGGGACCACTGTGTATCATGTACTACCTACCTATTTCTACTGCAAAGTATCATGTGCATTGTGTATATCTCCAGTTAAGAGATATCTGTATGTGTTAGTGAGATTCTTATAATAAATACATATTTTTATAAATACACTTTGTGGTTATTTTTCACTTGATCTATACCTATAAGATTTTGTTCTGGTAAAACAAGCTGCTTTACACTCCTTCTGGACTAAGCCTGAAGGCTGCTTTCCACAGCTACCACTTAGAGAGCTTTCTAAGGTTGTCTAAGACAACTAAATTCACCATAAAGGTTGTCTGGATCAGTGCAAGGTGTCTACTTACATAAGTGTACATCATATACTGAGCCAGCCTCTCACAACTATCTATCAAGGGTTTTGGTACAGCTATGGAAGAGGAGGCTATGATGGATCTTCCCTGGTGTGTGGTATACATATTAAATGTTGAACCCAAATTGATGGCTGATTCTGGATCACCATGGACTATTGTCACTAAGGAGTATTGTGTATAATGGTTTTGGTATTTAGTACAGTTGGATGGTCTCAAGAAACCTCACATCATTGATTAATTGTTTTTGATGGGTCTGCAATTGATATTGAGGGTTATGAGGATGTGAGGAATTAATTTAAAAGCAGGAGGGTTCAGATTAAATTGTATGTGGGGTTCAAAGGGGACAATATACTGGGTTGGAGAGACCAGACTAGGTAAGAAATCGTCCTCAATTAGAGCTAGAGCTCAGCTAGAACTAAAGAATCTGTGTTGATTGTGTCTGATAGCACAGGCAAGTATGAAGTGTGTTTACTGAGAGTTAGGGAAGGTTGTTGAGGCTTCGCCGTAAGATCAAGGTGAAATATGGTGCTGTTCCGGTGAAGCAGAGGCTATAAGGAGTGCCAGTGAATGTGAGGGAGGAGGTAAAAACATGCTGGAATGGTGTGTTGAGGAAGGCGTCATTGAGCATGTGAAGTCATCAGAGTGGGTTTCTCCCATTTTTTTGGCTCGCAAACCAGATAAAAGTCTCAGATTATGTGTGGATTTGAGAGCTTTGAATGCCAATTTGGTGGTGTATTGCCATCCTCTGCCAAACATCAATAAGGTGGTCTGTATGCTGGAGGGAGTTTTATCTACATTGGATCTCCGTCCAATTTACCACCAGATTGAACATACTAAGGAGTTAAGGAAATTCACTGCATTTAAGACATCCCAAGCTTTGTTTTTTTATTAACAACACATTTTATTCGGTTATTCCATTGAAATTTGGGCTGCAGCCCTACAAAGACCTGTAAGAGAGAAAATATAGGAGGAGTTCCAACATTTTTTTTTGTTTTTTGTTTTTCAGGGGCTGCAATCAAGCAGGTTACATAACTTAAACAAAATGCAGATTGTACTATATCTCGATATATGTGCACATGATACATTGGTAGAATGGCCGATTATTATACAATATGGAATGGTCCGATCAATGGATATTGGGATAGGGGAGTCGCCTATCAGGGGTCTGTGGATGGTAGGGGGGAAGATCTATTCCACGATACGTCACCCATTGGGTCCAGATTTTCCTACTTTTTTGGGGGCAGCCACAGGCCAAAAATACAGCGATTTCCTCCTCCATGCATCTGTCAAGTTCAGTTTTCCATTTACCTATAGTCGGGGTTGAGGTCCCTTTACACATTTGGGCAATATCGCGCCTGGCGATAGTGAGGGCTAAAAACAAATAAATGTTGCTTATATTTATTTCCCCCATGTAGTCCGTATTGTGTAAGAGGAAAAGCTGTGGATCAAACCGAAGATCCCATGATAATACCTTGTTTAGGCAGGACAGAATTCTACGCCAAAAGGGCTGCAATGCTGTGCAGCTCCAAACTGTATGTAAGAAAGTCCCATCCTCCCTCCCGTGCCGTAAACATGTAGGGAACTGGATAATCCCAATCTGACAAAGTCTGACCTGTGTGTAGTATGAGCGGTGGAGATACTTGAACTGTATCAGGCGGTACTGTGTAGACACTGCAGCACCCCGGGGGCTGGCAATGGCCTCGGCCCAGTCGTCGTCTGTTAGGTCAGGAATATCAGCTTGCCACGCACGTCGTGTCTTATCTAGCATTGTCGTGTGTGGGTCATCAATGTCTGGTATATTTGCTTAATCTTATGTAGCCCAAATTTCCCATTAGCAGACGGCCTCAAGGTTTGTTTCAATTTAAAAGGATGCCCTTTGATTTAGCCTCTGCGGCATACATATTTCAAAGGGTGATGTTTCACATTTTCAAGGATGCAAATGCCACACATCATTTGTCTTTCCCACTTCTCTGACTCACTACTCCACCAATGACATACAAACTGGCATCCATCGTTATAATCCACAATATTTTCCAACAGAAGGATTTGAGAGTAGGTGCCCACACAATCTGTGGCACCAAGAGGGAAAGAGAGTAACAGGATCAGGTGCCTGCCAGTAAGGTACAATGAATAAGAAATTTTGTTTTGTAGTCTTGTTAATTTTGTTAAGGAAGGAAATGTGTTATATTGTTCACATGTGCTAATTTTCTATATTGGTTTGCTTCCAGTGATACAGTAGTAATGTTGTGGAATATCGCTGTACTGGAAGATATTCTGCAGTACTGGCTGTGAGCATTTATTCTGTACTGTGCTGCTGCCAATAAATTTACTGTTAGAAATGGGGTAGCCAATTCTATGGGGGGTAGGATGGAGCAGGGCGGGCAGGCCAAACTCCTGAGGACATGTGTGAAGCATCCACGCAGTACCCACAGGCACACCACAAAAGAGACACAACACCGCTTCTGGTTGGAAAAATAATAACTTTTGTATTAGGTCCAACCTGCAAAGGTAAAACACAGTAAAGCACAGTAATCACAATAGGGCACCAACGGGCGCCAGGGCAATGGATACCAGGGGGATTATTTACAGGGAAAATGGGCAAAGCAAGAAAAAGGTGAGTCCATTAGTTTCCAGGCTGAAATAAAAAGAGCGTTATCAATTGGCATGTAACACAAGGTCAGTATTGCAAGGCAAACACAGGCATTAATCCTTGGCATCACCTTAGCAGTAGGCTGTAAGCGTGAAATAAAACATTAGACACAAACACAGCCTGACTTGTATTAGCACCTCCTGCAAAAACGGAATAATAAGCTCGCAATACTAACATCTGGCCTAGGCAGGCATAATCACATTTGACACGGGGCATCAACCTGAGCATCAGAGCCTAACACGCCATCTGGCAACTTTTCCTTGGGGACGCATAGGTAAACCACTCCTGTGACACGTAGGTTACCTGGCCTGGCTCAGGCATACTCATACCTGCAGGTACAAACCGGGACTCTGAACCACCAGAGGCCCGAACCTATGAGTCTCCGTCCTGGGGATAATTGGCCTCCACCCTGGCCATGTCCACAGGAGCTCCTGGCTCCCCTTGGCCCAATGTTGCAGGTGCCCGCTGACCGGCGGGGCACCTGAAGAACAACACTGTTCCTGGGGACAGCAGTTCACCACAAAATGCTGGCACCGGGGGATGGGCACCGACAGTATGCCCGATACACCCCCAACCCACTTAGCTGAGCCCCACTCACCGGGACTCTTCTGGCAGCCTTGATGCTCCCTCGGGCTCTTGGCAGGCTAGGGCTGGTGGGGGCTCTCCCTCTCCTGGGAGCCCCCCTCGCTGGCGTTATGGACTGTCCCGGGCCTTCCGACTCCAATGCAGTAGAGGGGGGGCAGGCACCAGCAATGTGCCTCGAGGCATCCCTCCTTTTTCTTCAGACAGGCGCTGGTGCTGCGGGGCTCTCCCCTCCTCACGGGGGCCCCGCAGGTTCTTCCTAGCACTTCCTCATCGGCTTCACCTGGACCCCTCTGCCTCACGGGTCCCGGGACTTCAAAGTGGCCTCCGCGAGTGGTCGGAGGCGGCGGCTTGGCCAGAGCGGGGTAGACTCCCGCCTGGCCTCCCTCTGCAACCCGGGGCTCCCTCCATGCTACGGGAGCCCCGCACCGCCTTAAGCTTCGCCCGGGTTCCCTCCGGGAACCCCGGGGCTTACGTCGGCCTCTTCCGGCTGCCGACGTCCTCCTGACCGGCGGGGTAGGCTCCTGCCTCGGTCGTCTTACTGCTGCCTGGCCGGGCTGCCAATCAGTGCGCGGTGGCTGGGGCGCGACCGGTGATGTCACCGGTGCCCCAGCCACATGACACGGGTGGCGGCTTCAGGTGGGCATGGCCTCCAGGACCAATGAGGTTGCGCAGGGCCCCCGACCTGGCCGATGATGCGGCCTTTCTCCAGTTCCGCGGCGGCCCTCCCCTGGCTCCGGGGGCCGCTGCAACGGTGATGGCAACAGCGGGGCAGGGCTCCAATGCCCCCAGGTGGCGCAGGACAACGCCAGCACCCCGGGCCGCAGTGGTGAGTTCAGGCGGCGATGAGGAGTGGGCTCCCTCTTTCTTCACTCAGCACACAAGCGCCGCCATTACAAGGGGTAGGCACCCGTTTCTTCACTCTCTCCCAGCAACCCCTGGCGGTGGCGGTGATCCTGGGCAGGACACACGCGGGGTAAGCACCCGCTTATAAATTGTTCATCAAGCAGGGTTTCCGGGCAGGCACCTCCCTCGTGGCAGCAATGAGGGGTAGGATCCCTCTTAAACCCACAGTTCTTCCTGGCCCCACAGCGCTCAGCAGACACAGCGCTATGAAGGGGGCAACATCGCTTCACCACACACAGCAGGGCAGTCTTGGCACGGCGCTCTGGGGACACAAGGCAGTCTCCTGCAGGCCAGCGCTTCCAGGCACACAGCGCAAGGGGGCGCACAGTCCCAGCAACAAGCCCCAGGGTAACTCTTCTCACCTCCTGGGTGGTGTGGGTCCAGTCCAAGGAGCTCCTTCCCTTCCAGGCGCTTCTGGGTGCAGCGCTTGTGTGGCGCAGGGTCCTGGCAGCTTCCGACCTAGGAGGGCCCTCCTTCTTCAGGGGGCCAGGGGACAGAGCAGCAGGCACTACTGGGCCAGGTCAACAGTCAGTGGGGGCTTCATCAAAACAGGGCGGTAGGCTGATACCATCCTCCACTGCAGCATGGCCCTCCTCCTGAACAGGAGCCTGAACTCCTGAAGTGGGGCTTCTGCTAGCCCTGGGGACAGTAGGGGGGGTTCTAGATGGGTACAGGGTCCAGCACACAGGCCCAAGTGGCGGTATCCCCTGACAGCAGGTACCCTCACGTTCCTGTCCCTGCTCTGTCTCAGCACATGGTGGCACATCCCCCTCATTTATATTCCCCTCACCCCACCTTCCAGACAGTGCCAGCAGCTCTGGAATTCTCTGGGGAACTGGTTTAAACTGGCTCAGGGGGAGGAGTAGAGCACCCTGGGTGCCAGACTTTCCCTCCAAATACTGGGGTGGCTGGGTACCTAACAACTAAACCGCTAACCAACTGCAGTCAGGTGGCACAACGCACAGCCATGGCATCCATTTTGAATACAGCATTCCATCAGGATACATTTTACACAATGGGGGGGGAAATAAGTGCACACCATTGCATCACATTATCACATTAACATGGCGTCTCAGACCACACATGGCCTATACAGTAACCTTTACCATGGGGGAGACATCCTAAATTAGGGGGACGAAAGGTGAAAAAATTTGGGGAAAAGGGCCAAGTCCAACATTTACTTTTGTGAAAAACACCGTAACTGGATTTCAAAGGGTGATACCCCATAACTGGTCTCACGAGGCTCGTTTCTGGTCCAAGTAGGGCCTGGCTTGGCATTCGGCTGCACTGTTCCCATGAGGAGCAGGTTCAAGACTGATTTGCATATGGCTTAGTCTAAACTGGGGTCTCATGATGAACAAAAGAACAATGGGTTTAACCCGGATCTATTGACTGGGGGTGAATGTTTGATTTGTTCAATAAGCTGTCCGTCATTTGTGTGTGCAGAATTTTTCTGTGTGATGTGTATGCACATAGGTGGGTCCCTTGCTCACTGCGCCACTGTATTCAAGCTACCATTGCTGATGAAACTGGTCACAGAATGCTTGTTTACAGTCCAGGTAGGACCTAGCTTGGCAGTTCGGGCTGGACTGTTGACATGAGGTGTAGGGTCAAGACTTATTTGAATAAGGCTGGGTCCAAACTGGGGTGGCATGGTGAGCAAAAGAACGATGGATTCCACTCAGATCCCTTGACTTGGGGTGAATATTTAATTTGCTCAGCATTCTGTCCGTAGTTTGTTTGTGCTGCACATTGGCGAACAAGAAAGGGGGGACAATAGTCAAGTGGCAAGCTGAATTTTATCTGATGGATTATATGCTCCAAGTCAATTACTGGAATTAGTTTGAACGAGTCGAGTCGTGCCACCGTCTTATCTGAAGAGGAAGTGGCGGTAAGCTCGAGATGGAGGGGTCGGACTGCATTTTAACCCTTTGACCATGGCGAGAATTCTGCGGCGGTGTGGGCATAATAATGAGTGGGCATGTTTCAGACGGCCCCCGGCCATCCTCCGCACACGCCAACTGTGACATCGGATGGCCGGGGGTTGTCCGATACATGTAACGGGTTAAACTTTGATTCAATTTGTTCTACTTAGTTTGGAAGAATAGGGAAAGGCACTCTACCAGTGACTCGGAAACAGTCACATTTTGTTTACAGGCTGTCGAAAGGTTTTGACAATTTTGAAAACCGGTCTGAGGGTGTTGTCAGAGGCAGCAACATGGGCATCCGCGGGGGGGCAAGGAGGGGCACTTGCCCCCCCTGGAGCGCCCATCCTTGCCCCCCCCGCCAGGGCCGGCTCCAGGGCGGTGTTGGCTTCCTGGGGGCGTCGTGTGTACAACTTAATTATGATTTTAAAAGCATCCAGTGAAGACAGCGGGTCTAAAGTAGAAAGAACCAAGCCAGACAGAGTAGGTCCAGGCAGTGTGCATGGAGGCAGGCTCGGTGGGTTCGGAAGAGGGACAGGGCAGGCAGATAAGGGCAGATAAGGACAGCTCCAGTGAAGGGTGAGCAGAACCGGACCAGCAGATCCTCCTGAGCAGGGAGATGGTGCGATACACAATCAGAATGTAGTGTTCAGCTTTTGGGGTGCCAGGGGATAACTCTAGGGTTCAGGGTGGTTGTGGGTTTAAGGGTGCCAGGGAGTCATTTTATGGTTCACGGTGGGTTGGGATTGGGGTGGCAGGGGGATGATTTTAGGGTTCAGGGTGGGTATGTGTTTTGGGGTGCCAGGTGGGTAATTTTAGGGTTCAGGGCGGGTACGGGTTTTGGGGTGCAAGGAGCGAAATTTTAAGGTTCAGGGCGGGTATGGGTTTTGGGGTGCCAGAGGGACAATTTGACGGTTCAGGGGAGGTATGGGTTTTGGGATGCCAGGGGCGTAATTTTAGGGTTCAGGGAGGGTTTGGGCTTTGGAGTGCTAGGGGGTGATTTTAGGGACCAGGGCAGGTATAGATTTTGGGGTGCCACAAAAGAAAGAGATGGCTGTGGCACAAAAACCCTATGGTGCGGCCTGCTTCCTGCCCCCATGGCTCCTCCTGCGCCCCAGTGTTAACTTGTACCCCACCTGGCACACATGTCGGAGGACGGCGATGACGTTAACATTATGCCCCCCCCCTGGAAAAATATCTGTGGACGCCCATGGGCAGCAATTGGCAAAGAAAAGGAAAGTGATTTTCACTTTTATTATATATTTCTCAGGAACTGTTTGAGGGCATTGCAATAAGCCCACGTGTCCTCAGTGTCATAGTGTCTACTCCACTGCCTTTCCAGTTGTTTGAATTTGAGTTTTTCTGCCTGAAGGCTCAGTGAGTACCAGTTAGCCGGGGGTGTGGTGCGCTTACTGGCGGAAGCTAGAGTTTCAAAGCCTAGTGGTATAGAGTTGAAGGAATAGATTGCTAATTCCATTCCTTCGAGATAGTCAACTCTATCTGAGATTGCGTATGTAGAAGGCTGGATTTAGGGAAGTTGCGCCAGGGTCTGAGTTCTTCCAGGGTTTTGTGGAACCCGATCGGGCTGAGTGCACTGATACCTGGAAGGGCATTAGGAAGTGATCTGAAAGGCACTGACTTTGAGGAAGGGACCTTAGAAAATATCAGATCCAGGGTGTGACCACCATTTCGGGTGGCACCCGTGACCAATTGAGGAAGGGTGAAGTCACACACAGCCTCTCTAAATTGAGCAGGTGATCTGCAGTTAGGATCATCCATGTGGACATTAAAATCCCCAAGGACTACAAAGTTGGAGTATTGTAGATAATAAATATGCTTCTTGATTTCTATAGCAGCAAGCAGCTTACTGCCCTTTGGCCACTTGGGTTTGGTGGGACAATAGACCTTTCTTCTGATGGAGCAAGGATTCACACATAAAGCGACTTGCTTGTATTCATGAACCTCGAATAACGTTAACAAATTTACCAACATGTTTGTCTTTTAAATTTTGCACCTTTACATTGATATCGGGTGTTCGAGTGAAGCTTGCTTATGTGTTTCTAATCCTAATACGCTTGCAAATAAAATGGCTGCTGCTACGCGGGAATTTGTACTGCGCATGCGTCTGTCATACCCACGTGACTTGACGTACTCGCAGCTTTGGAGGGAAGCTGTTCGCATTTGCGCATTAGAATTAAGATGGCTGCTTTGTGTTCTCACATGCGAGAAGCTTGCACTGCTGATTTTGCTAAGCTGTTCGTTGTGCTTAATCCTAATGCTATAGTTCATTATAAAGTAATGGGTATAGAGTAGAGATTCATGGTATACAGTGTATTCATTTATTCTGTGTTCTAAAACTGTTTCTTTTCCATTTTATGTTACACTTCAAAACATGGCCTATTATCCCCTGCTGCACTCCATCTTGCTTGAAACTGCGTCTGCGCGAGATCCGCGAGTCTCCACAACAGTGACCTTTGAAATCCAGCCAAGGAGCTGACTGACTGAGAAGATGCTCCTGAGAAACTGCCCTAATGAACTCTAAAGAAATACAATGTATTTGCCAATAGACTGTTCATTGTTATATGAAATGAAGACATCATGAGAACCTGAATTCGATGGGCGGGAACATTAATTTGAATAGGAGACGGCGAAATTCTAAAATATTATGTGGTGTGATGACCTGTCCTTTTCCTTTGTCCAATCGAAATTGGGGATTCTTACACTTGCAACATTTGGGGGGTGGTACACTGACCTGGAAAAGAGTATAACTAGCATAGGTTTAGCTAGAGAAATTGTCCGACTTGTCCGAATAGCTGACCTGTCACTGACCCAACGCACTCAATAGCTGATCGAGAACAGCGGTGCTGCGGAGCACTCTGTCAGAAGACTCACTGACCCAATCGGGGTTCTGGGACCTGAAGTGCTGGCGAAGTACTTTGCTGGGGAAATCGATAACCCAATCGGGGTTCTGACTGATAGCTGCAGAGAGGGAGTAGCGCAGGCGTTGCAACTGAACTGTGGGTGCTGGTCTCAACTTTCGGTGGTCCGGTTCTGATCCAAATCTGGCTTTCCTGTCCTGATTCTGACCTGCACTTACTGGCCCACTGGCGTTTGCATCTTTCGGAGTTTCTGTCCTTAACAGACCCGTGGCCAGGGTTGGTCTTCACACCGTTCTAGGTAAATATAAATCTGTGTGGGAAACAACTAGTACATTTGCGTCTTTTTCTTCCCCTCCCTGAATCTTGCTAAAGTCATAATTGCATATGTTCCTTTTCTTTCCCCCTCGTTTGGATAATTAATAAAATCGTGATTCTTGCTACTTTAGCATGACCTATATTTTTCCTATCCTTTAGAATTGAAGATAAAGAACTGTTGTTGAAAATATAGATGTTCCTTTTCTTTACCCTCCCTTAGAAAAGCTAAAAGTGGTTATTCTCAATTGTTAGCGTGTTCCATTTTCTTACCTTCCCTATAGTTACATGGTTACTTCAATTTCGTCATTACAAGTTGTGTTCCTTTTTTTACCCACCCTTTTGAAAGCGATTAAACTGTGACTTCTAGCATGTCCCTTATTTTTCCCATCCTTTAGAAGGTATCATTTCAAACCTGATCTCTATAAATTCATTTCAGCATGTTCCTTGTTCTCACCTTCCCTTTAGAATTCTAAATGGTTGGCATAATATATCTTTTGCATAGTTATACACTTTTCATGATTTTGGTTATTGATAGCTTGCTTGCTGTAAACTTTTGGCTTATGACTTTTGATGAAGATTAGATAAAGGTTTTCAAAACTTCGAGTCTGTGGTTATTATAAATGAGTGCTAATGTTATGGTAAATTTTTACTGTTTGCCTATCTTTACAACCAACTCCCTGATCCATTGTGGTCATAGGTACCAGTGACAAGGATTGGTAAGTTAATGGTATAGGAATCAGTAGTATTAAATAGACTGGTAGTAGAGTGTAGGTTACCCGATTGAGTAAATATGGTGAGTAGAATTATGGGCCCAAGTGAGCATTGATAAAATTATAGTCGGGTGACCTGCGCGCTCTATCACTTCCTTTGTAATTTTTCGTCAGAAACTACACGAGGCAGGCACAACTGCATTGACATTTATATAAAAAATATATAAAACAAAAATCAACTTTGCAG
The DNA here is from genome assembly GCF_964261635.1 of Lissotriton helveticus. Classification (NCBI taxonomy): domain Eukaryota; kingdom Metazoa; phylum Chordata; class Amphibia; order Caudata; family Salamandridae; genus Lissotriton; species Lissotriton helveticus. Next base: position 425,509 of record NW_027611932.1, read on the forward strand.
GTCATCTTATCCAGTGTTGAAAAAAAGTTTCCATGGACCTAAATCATAGCAAGCATGAAACACACCCCTTTAAGCATTGGAGGTGGGAGGGTGGTGGGGATGCGCTATTAAAAGGCAATCATAATTGGGGTGCAGTGGTTCACTCACATCTGTGGATTCAGGTGTCATTGCACCTGCTGCCCTAATGAACGCTACAGGCCTAATTAGTGTTTTCATATTCGATGGCATGATAGGTCTGTCTCCTTGCATTACAGTCATCATTAAGCAGGCTTCAGCAGCAGAGCAGCAGGAGATACGAGCATCCGGGCCTCTGTGTGGGAAGGACAAGCTGAACTGTGATGTCACGGCCTCCCTCCCTAGCCTGCCGGGAACTGCTCGGTGACAGGGAAATGGAGGATGGATGACGCATGCAGGAATGGGATGTTGCTATTTTGGCTTGATTCGAGCGACCATCTGACTAACGCGATTGCAGCTGTTCTTGTAATAAAAGAGATGAACTCCTCGTACCCAGCATGGTGTACCTTTCCAAGCGGGCTAATAATAACGAGATCAGGTGAGAGTTGAAGCGTAATGGCTTGAGACTGTGGCGGACTCCGCTGCAGGCATCTGCGTCTTCTACCAGCCGGAGCGTGGTTTGCCTTCATGATCAATGGAGTTAAATATTCCTTCAACTATGGTGTTGATTACACTTTCACTCCTCGTTTCGATAACATAATTGGCGGCGTGGTGTGAGAAAGTGACGTTGTGCACTACTCAGTTTCATTAGAAAGCAATATTACCATAATGGAAACTTACTACAGAGCACCGGAAAGGTTTCCTTAGTTCTCATCGTGCCAGTGCTGTGGGACAGGTTGGCTTTATTAAACAGTAATATCTATGTATACATTATTTTATGGATAATATTTTTTTAGTCTTCATTAGTACAACATTTTTTTCAAGCGACTTGGAATTTTACAAGGCACGACGTGCACAGATATCATATAATGCACTAAAAATACGCGTTTTTGGATAATAGCTGCCACCTACCGGCGACAAGTGATAGTGCAACAGAAGTATGTATACCAAAAAATTCATGCCTGACCGGTGCCCACCTCATTGCAGTGTGTAGGTTTATCATTATTTAATGATTGTTTATGTGCAAGAAGGGACACCTTCCTGCACATAAACAATCACTAATGGCAATGTACTCTTTTTAAGTGTGCTGCAGAATGCAGCACACATAGAAGCAGCAAAAATGGAGAGAGATTAATAATTTCTCCTTGCTGCTCCATTTTAAACCAGGTTTTCCCATGTCTGATTTTTAGTGCTGCACCATATTAATGTATTAATGACAGCCTTGTAAATATGGGGGTAGCATAAAAAAGCAATGGGAGTTGCAGTGAAAGCAGCAGACACCAAAGCTTCATGACAGTAAAGTAACATGAGCTGAATGGATACAATGGCAAACAGGTGTTTTAAAGAGCACTTTCATTGAATCAAGGGAAACCCTTGTCTTTGTTTTCTATACCTTATTGCATTAAAATTAGAGCTGTGTATGGCTAACAAGCAACTGCACTCATGGTTAATAAGCACCTCCATTTATTTTTTAAATTATGTTTCCTTTCAATGTTGATTTGATTTTTGTTAAAAATGGGATTCCTGGTTGGCCGATGAATGCACCCAGGACAGACAGGAACCACCAGTGTAGTCAGGGTAAGCTAGATACACACTTTAAATGAACCTGTGCACACACTCTGGTGGCTTGGAACAGAAAAGACAGTCTTAATTTAAGAGGCAATCTGTAAAGTATTGGTGGAACACAAATACAGTAACACATTGCAAACACCAACAAAAGACTCCACACAGGTTTAGAAAAAATAGAAAATATGTAATGAGTAAAACAAGGAAGAAATGACAGAAATCCAATCAGTAGAAATCAAGATGTGACATTTTAAAGAATAAATGCAAAAACAGTGCTTTGAAGTCAATAGCGCTAGAAGGTTACTTGAGGTCGCAAGGGACCGGGTAAATCCGAAGTTCAGGCTGACTGTGATGGAGGGCAGGCGGGCTGCACGACTCACAAAGGTGTCGCTGAAAAAGTACCTTAGACGGAGAAAAGCGTGAACGCTGAGGGCACCATGCATTGATCTTTTCCATGCAGTCGGGTCACTGCGTCTTTGTCAAGCTCTGTTGAAATGAAGTCAATGTGGTGTAGCCGAGCAATGCAGAGCATCGTCGTCAAGCCTTGTCAGCTGTATAACCGCTGTTGTGGAACACAAGGGTGACAATGCATCAGTTTGTAGCAAAACACCTGCATAACCCACTTCTGAGGCCCAGGACTGGAGGGGGCACCTCAGGCAAGGGTAGGACGTATAGATTGCAGAGTCCAGCAGTGCCAGCAGTATTGCAGGAAGTCTTTTTGTATCCCTGAGACTCCACAAAACAGGAGGCAAGCCAGCTAGCCCTTAGAGGCACTCTGGGTTCCAGTGAGATGTGTCTAGTCTTTGTCCTCAATTGCAAAAAACACAGTTGATGGACAGAATGTAGAACAATGTCATACATTCACCCCAGTACAAGGATCTGGGCCTAAATCCATCGTTTTTTTGCACTCCACACCACCCTGGGTTAGACATGGCTATATGCAAATCAGCCTTGACCCTGTGCCTCATGGGAACAGTCCAGTCCGAACTACCAAGCCATGTCTTTCCCAGACCGGAATCAAGCATCCAAGGACCGGTTTCTGGCTATCAGCCATCATCAGCCTGGATAGCTTGACTCCAGTGGTGTGGAGAGCCTGGGACTCACGTCTGAGCATCCCCAGCCCAATCGGGGTGAACATTGCAAAAAACACAGTTGATGGACAGAATGTAGAACAATGTCATACATTCACCCCAGTACAAGGATCTGGGCCTAAATCCATCGTTTTTTTGCACTCCACACCACCCTGGGTTAGACATGGCTATATGCAAATCAGCCTTGACCCTGTGCCTCATGGGAACAGTCCAGTCCGAACTACCAAGCCATGTCTTTCCCAGACCGGAATCAAGCATCCAAGGACCGGTTTCTGGCTATCAGCCATCATCAGCCTGGATAGCTTGACTCCAGTGGTGTGGAGAGCCTGGGACTCACGTCTGAGCATCCCCAGCCCACTTGGGGTGAAAATTGCAAAAAACACAGTTGATGGACAGAATGTAGAACAATGTCATACATTCACCCCAGTACAAGTATCTGGGCCTAAATCCATCGTTTTTTTGCACTCCACACCACCCTGGGTTAGACATGGCTATATGCAAATCAGCCTTGACCCTGTGCCTCATGGGAACAGTCCCGTCCGAACTACCAAGCCATGTCTTTCCCAGACCGGAATCAAGCATCCAAGGACTGGCTTCTGGCTATCAGCCATCATCAGCCTGGATAGCTTGACTCCAGTGGTGTGGAGAGCCTGGGACTCACGTCTGAGCATCCCCAGCCCACTCGGGGTGAAAATTGCAAAAAACACAGTTGATGGACAGAATGTAGAACAATGTCATACATTCACCCCAGTACAAGGATCTGGGCCTAAATCCATCGTTTTTTTGCACTCCACACCACCCTGGGTTAGACATGGCTATATGCAAATCAGCCTTGACCCTGTGCCTCATGGGAACAGTCCAGTCCGAACTACCAAGCCATGTCGTTCCCAGACCGGAATCAAGCATCCAAGGACCGGTTTCTGGCTATCAGCCATCATCAGCCTGGATAGCTTGACTCCAGTGGTGTGGAGAGCCTGGGACTCACGTCTGAGCATCCCCAGCCCACTCGGGGTGAAAATTGCAAAAAACACAGTTGATGGACAGAATGTAGAACAATGTCATACATTCACCCCAGTACAAGGATCTGGGCCTAAATCCATCGTTTTTTTGCACTCCACACCACCCTGGGTTAGACATGGCTATATGCAAATCAGCCTTGACCCTGTGCCTCATGGGAACAGTCCAGTCCGAACTACCAAGCCATGTCTTTCCCAGACCGGAATCAAGCATCCAAGGACCGGTTTCTGGCTATCAGCCATCATCAACCTGGATAGCTTGACTCCAGTGGTGTGGAGAGCCTGGGACTCACGTCTGAGCATCCCCAGCCCACTCGGGGTGAAAATTGCAAAAAACACAGTTGATGGACAGAATGTAGAACAATGTCATACATTCACCCCAGTACAAGGATCTGGGCCTAAATCCATCGTTTTTTTGCACTCCACACCACCCTGGGTTAGACATGGCTATATGCAAATCAGCCTTGACCCTGTGCCTCATGGGAACAGTCCAGTCCGAACTACCAATCCATGTCTTTCCCAGACCGGAATCAAGCATCCAAGGACCGGTTTCTGGCTATCAGCCATCATCAGCCTGGATAGCTTGACTCCAGTGGTGTGGAGAGCCTGGGACTCACGTCTGAGCATCCCCAGCCCACTCGGGGTGAAAATTGCAAAAAACACAGTTGATGGACAGAATGTAGAACAATGTCATACATTCACCCCAGTACAAGGATCTGGGCCTAAATCCATCGTTTTTTTTGCACTCCACACCACCCTGGGTTAGATATGGCTATATGCAAATCAGCCTTGACCCTGTGCCTCATGGGAACAGTCCAGTCCGAACTACCAAGCCATGTCTTTCCCAGTCCGGAATCAAGCATCCAAGGACCGGTTTCTGGCTATCAGCCATCATCAGCCTGGATAGCTTGACTCCAGTGGTGTGGAGAGCCTGGGACTCATGTCTGAGCATCCCCAGCCCACTCGGGGTGAAAATTGCAAAAAACACAGTTGATGGACAGAATGTAGAACAATGTCATACATTCACCTCAGTACAAGGATCTGGGCCTAAATCCATCGTTTTTTTGCACTCCACACCACCCTGGGTTAGACATGGCTATATGCAAATCAGCCTTGACCCTGTGCCTCATGGGAACAGTCCAGTCCGAACTACCAAGCCATGTCTTTCCCAGACCGGAATCAAGCATCCAAGGACCGGTTTCTGGCTATCAGCCATCATCAGCCTGGATAGCTTGACTCCAGTGGTGTGGAGAGCCTGGGACTCACGTCTGAGCATCCCCAGCCCACTCGGGGTGAAAATTGCAAAAAACACAGTTGATGGACAGAATGTAGAACAATGTCATACATTCACCCCAGTACAAGGATCTGGGCCTAAATCCATCGTTTTTTTGCACTCCACACCACCCTGGGTTAGACATGGCTATATGCAAATCAGCCTTGACCCTGTGCCTCATGGGAACAGTCCAGTCCGAACTACCAAGCCATGTCTTTCCCAGACCGGAATCAAGCATCCAAGGACCGGTTTCTGGCTATCAGCCATCATCAGCCTGGATAGCTTGACTCCAGTGGAGTGCAAAAAAACGATGGATTTAGGCCCAGATCTCTGGCTGATGAAGGCTGATAGCCAGAAACCGGTCCTTGGATGCTTGATTCCGGTCTGGGAAAGACATGGCTTGGTAGTTCGGAATGGACTGTTCCCATGAGGCACAGGGTCAGAGCTGATTTGCATATAGCCAGTGTCTAACCCAGGGTGGTGTGGAGTGCAAAAAAACCGATGGATTTAGGCCCAGATCTCTGTACTGGGGTGAATGTATGACATTGTTCTACATTCTGTCCATCAACTGTGTTTTTTGCAATTTTCACCCCGAGTGGGCTGGGTATGCTCAGACGTGAGTCCCAGGCTCTCCACACCACTGGAGTCAAGCTATCCAGGCTGATGAAGGCTGATAGCCAGAAACCGGTCCTTGGATGCTTGATTCCGGTCTGGGAAAGACATGGCTTGGTAGTTCGGACTGGACTGTTCCCATGAGGCACAGGGTCAGAGCTGATTTGCATATAGCCAGTGTCTAACCCAGGGTGGTGTGGAGTGCAATAAAACGATGGATTTAGGCCCAGATCTCTGTACTGGGGTGAATGTATGACATTGTTCTACATTCTGTCCATCAACTGTGTTTTTTGCAATTTTCACCCAGAGTGGGCTGGGTATGCTCAGACGTGAGTCGCAGGCTCTCCACACAACTGGAGTCAAGCTATCCAGGCTGATGAAGGCTGATAGCCAGAAGCCGGTCCTTGGATGCTTGATTCCGGTCTGGGAAAGACATGGCTTGGTAGTTCGGACTGGACTGTTCCCATGAGGCACAGGGTCAGAGCTGATTTGCATATAGCCAGTGTCTAACCCAGGGTGGTGTGGAGCGCAAAAAAAACGATGGATTTAGGCCCAGATCTCTGTACTGGGTTGAATGTATGACATTGTTCTACATTCTGTCCATCAACTGTGTTTTTTGCAATTTTCACCCCGAGTGGGCTGGGTATGCTCAGACGTGAGTCCCAGGCTCTCCACACCACTGGAGTCAAGCTATCCAGGCTGATGAAGGCTGATAGCCAGAAACCGGTCCTTGGATGCTTGATTCTGGTCTGGGAAAGACATGGCTTGGTAGTTCGGACTGGACTGTTCCCATGAGGCACAGGGTCAGAGCTGATTTGCATATAGCCAGTGTCTAACACAGGGTGGTGTGGAGTGCAAAAAAACGATGGATTTAGGCCCAGATCTCTGTACTGGGGTGAATGTATGACATTGTTCTACATTCTGTCCATCAACTGTGTTTTTTGCAATTTTCACCCCGAGTGGGCTGGGTATGCTCAGACGTGAGTCCCAGGCTCTCCACACCACTGGAGTCAAGCTATCCAGGCTGATGAAGGCTGATAGCCAGAAACCGGTCCTTGGATGCTTGATTCCGGTCTGGGAAAGACATGGCTTGGTAGTTCGGACTGGACTGTTCCCATGAGGCACAGGGTCAGAGCTGATTTGCATATAGCCAGTGTCTAACCCAGGGTGGTGTGGAGTGCAAAAAAACAATGGATTTAGGCCCAGATCTCTGTACTGGGGTGAATGTATGACATTGTTCTACATTCTGTCCAACAACTGTGTTTTTTGCAATTTTCACCCCGAGTGGGCTGGGTATGCTCAGACGTGAGTCCCAGGCTCTCCACACCACTGGAGTCAAGCTATCCAGGCTGATGAAGGCTGATAGCCAGAAACCGGTCCTTGGATGCTTGATTCCGGTCTGGGAAAGACATGGCTTGGTAGTTCGGACTGGACTGTTCCCATGAGGCACAGGGTCAGAGCTGATTTGCATACAGCCAGTGTCTAACCCAGGGTGGTGTGGAGTGCAAAAAACGATGGATTTAGGCCCAGATCTCTGTACTGGGGTGAATGTATGACATTGTTCTACATTCTGTCCATCAACTGTGTTTTTTGCAATTTTCACCCTGAGTGGGCTGGGTATGCTCAGACGTGAGTCCCAGGCTCTCCACACCACTGGAGTCAAGCTATCCAGGCTGATGAAGGCTGATAGCCAGAAAGCGGTCCTTGGATGCTTGATTCCGGTCTGGGAAAGACATGGCTTGGTAGTTCGGACTGGACTGTTCCCATGAGGCACAGGGTCAGAGCTGATTTGCATATAGCCAGTGTCTAACCCAGGGTGGTGTGGAGTGCAAAAAAACTATGGATTTAGGCCCAGATCTCTGTACTGGGGTGAATGTATGACATTGTTCTACATTCTGTCCATCAACTGTGTTTTTTGCAATTTTCACCCCGAGTGGGCTGGGTATGCTCAGACGTGAGTCCCAGGCTCTCCACACCACTGGAGTCAAGCTATCCAGGCTGATGAAGGCTGATAGCCAGAAACCTTTCCTTGGATGCTTGATTCCGGTCTGGGAAAGACATGGCTTGGTAGTTCGGACTGGACTATTCCCATGAGGCACAGGGTCAGAGCTGATTTGCATATAGCCAGCGTCTAACCCAGGGTGGTGTGGAGTGCAAAAAAACGATGGATTTAGGCCCAGATCTCTGTACTGGGGTGAATGTATGACATTGTTCTACATTCTGTCCATCAACTGTGTTTTTTGCAATAGTCTTTGTCCTCAGCAGGGCAGAGATCAGCAAGCATCATGGCAGCTCAACAAAGAAGAGAAGCAGTTCCTCAAAACGGTCAGTCCAGGCAAAGAGTCAGATCCCCAATACTTATACCAAAATGTGCCGTTGAAGTGGGGAGTGACTTCAAAGCAGCTCCTGAAGTGCATAAGTATCCATTTCAACCCAGTCCTGTCTGCCAGGCTATCTGTGGGGGTGCAATCAGTCCTTTGTGTGGGGACAGTGCACAGCCTATTCAAGTAAATTCTTAGCCCCTCCATTCTATACTGCCCAGGCAAAGACATCAGCATGCAGACATATGTAGATGGGTACTCAGACACACCTATATTTTCTGTGTTGCAGCTGTCTAGAAGGAATGCATACAGTATAGCTGACACCCATCCCAGATCTGTATTGGGGGAAGGATGTCAGGCACACTTTGTTATACGCACAGAGAAATGTCCTCATTCTAAAAGTGGCATTTCTAAAACAATAATGCTAAATCCAACTTCACCAATAAGGAGGATGTATCATTACCATTCTAAACATATGAAACATGAAAAAACCACTCCTCAGTGATCAGGAATTACAGCTCAAAGGTGTAATAAGGAACTCCTAATGCTAAACGATGAGAGGAGTAGGCCTCACTGTAGTGAAAAATGAAATAAACTGTTTGGCACTACCAGGACATGTAAAATATAAAGTACATGTCCTACCTTTCACTTACATATCACCCTGCCCTTATGGCTACGTGGGGTCTACCTATGGGATGGCTTATATGTAATAAATGAGAGTTTAAAGCTTGGCAAGTAGTTTTAAATGCCAACTGGAAGTGGCAGTAAACTGCGCTACAGTTTCAGCCCTGAAAAAGGTTTGAAAGGCTAATTATGTGCATGGTGGCACAATCTGCGTTGCAGGCCCACTCTTTTAGACAACAGTGGCCCCTGAAGAGGGAGGAATTTAGGGAGCAATGAATAAAGACTCAGTCGGTACTATATTGGATTGACATGTCCAGCCAGACAGAGGTCTAATATTTACTTTCTTTAACGATAAAGAAGGTATTACACAGCAATATACAAGGTAGGACACAATCCTGTGCCCTACTTAACACATGAACAACATTTACAAGTAAGGACAAAACAGGAAACAAGGGACTTTTAGGCAAAAGCTTAACGGTTTGTTCCACTTAATGAATACACAGTGTCAAAGTACAACAAAACACAATATACACCTTTACACATTCAGTACACTCAGGTTTAGAGTGTATAAGGTGTTTCAAAGTGTTGACGGTGTTTTGAGCATTACACGGATCATCATCAGGACATAGATAGTATGCCTACAGTTAGAAAGCCTCAATTGCCGAGTAGGAGGGAAGTAATTACGGCAGCAGAGTACGAGGATAGGAGAGTGATCCGGTGATTCCGATTACCTGACAAGGCAACTCTGGGGGTCAAATTCGCAATTGGTTCCCGAGTGGGTTCCAAGTTCCCTCAGGTAGTGAAAGCCGGCATGATGGCGGGTCTCGATGTGTGCACAGCTGCACAATCGCGGGTTCTGTGGGGTGCAGCCCACTGGTAGCATTTAATTTACAGGCCCTGTTATGTGGCATACCACTTTACAAAAGACTTACAAATAAATCTTATATGCCATACAGGTGAACACAAATTATACCATGTTTAAAGGAATGAGCACATGCACTTTAGTAGTGGTCAGTCTTGGTAAAGTGCCCAGAGTCCTAAAGCCAACAAAAAGAAGTTCAGAAAAAGAGAAGGAGGAAGGCAAAAAGTTTGGTTTGACCTTTCAGAGAGACCATTTTCCAACAGTTTCCTTGTATATACTTCTTGCCTGACTATAGTTTGTCTTCTTTTTGAGCCTGTCTGGCCTGTCCTTCTGATGTGGCAAAGTGCAGTTGTGTCAGTTCCGCCTTCTTCTATTTTGGTGGACGGTGGGATTGACTGGTGGCTACTTTTACACAGACATGCAGTCGACATGCACAGTGAGCATGCTGCTGCAATGCCAAACATACACCCAAGGCAAGCCCCGGCAGTACCCACCAGACAGCCATTATTCTGGTGCTTCTGCTAATGGGATGATGACAAGAATTTCTTATTCATGCAATGATATAATAGATCTTTTTTCATTAGAATATGATTAGATCACAGCCTAGTAGTTTAATATCTTAGACCTGAAAATCTTTTTCATGTTATTCAAGGTCAAAGCCAAGTTGATAGTTATGTAGAGATCTGCATTTGAGATAACAGATAAGAGGAGAAGAGTTAACTGTAGAATTAGAAGAGGCAGTTGTGTTTAAACCAGAGCTCAGTTGGAATTCAGCAATAACACCAAGAGAAGACTCCATGGAGAGATATACTGTATGGGTGGTTAATAGTACAAGACCTACCTTTGCGTTTCAGATCGTGGAGTTGGCTTGAGGACTAGGTTAAATGGGTCGACATCTGAGTAGGAAAAAGGGCAGAGTGGAAGGCGACTGGTGTGATGAGGCACTGATGGGTGCACACAGGATTTGATGCATTATAATGCAGCCTTATAATACATCCAATCCTTACAGAAACCATATTAAAAATGGCTTTGGTACATTTACAATGCTATTCTTTTTTGGAGAGGTTCGTTAACTGGTTTGTTAGATTTTCACAAAAACAATAAGGACAGCAATTTACAGTTTACTTTAGACTCCAACAATAATTTGATGAATTTTTGGGATGTTAGTATAAAAAATTATTCGAGTATTTTATATGTGTGTCCCCACACTAAAACCACAGCAAGGAACACACCATTAAAGTATAACAGCCGTCACCCAAGAAATCTTAGAGACAACTTACCCTTTGGGTAATTTTTACATAATAGGCGTAATTACCCTAAAACGGGCAATTACAATCCAAAACTCAGTCAGCTAAGTTGATTGCTGGGGGATATCCATATCGTCTCGTGAAAAGATCCCTCAAACGAGCATGGGATTGCTATCGGGATTCACTTCTGACAGTAAATGATTCTCATTTCACATGTGTATCTACATTTGGAACATAATCCAATATGATAAATAAAATCATCCCAAAAAACTGTCATCACTTACACTCTGAAAACTTTGCTCTAGAAAAAAACTGTGGGGCATATTAACAAGGGTGATATCGCCACTTTAGCTGGACTTTTTCTCGCTAAAGCGGCAATAATTTTATCGCCCGATTAGCAAGCTGTCGCTAACAGCAGTTAGCGACAGCTTTTAGGCGATAGCTACAGGTTTGGGGCCTGCTTTGCATGTCAGCGATATTTATCACTAATGACATACAAAGTGGGCGTACCCAAACTGTTAGCGACTGAAAACAGTCGCTAACACAGCTATCGCCTATTAGCAAGGCAGGCTAAGCGATAAAAAAAATCGCTCTAAGCGCGATTATCGCTAAAATCTAACGCCTGCTAAAAAGTTGACTTACCTGTATAGTCAATGGGGAGTAGATTATCAGATAGAGCCCCTATTGGCGTTAATGCGGGAATATCGCTGGATTTCCAGTGATATTCTCGCATTGAGCCGCTACCGCCAGATATTTTATCGCATTGGAGCTAAACGTTGCTAATAGCATGTTATGTCTGCGATAATATCCGGCGATAGGCAGCGACAAAAAATAAATGCGCTAAGCATATTTAGCGATAATTATCACTATTTGTTGCTAATATACCCCGGTTTTTTCCTTTTAAGGGGGTGTGAAACGCGAGCGAAGATCACACCCAGCATCAGTGAAGCAGCACTTTTCCTTGGAAACAGCTTTCACTTCAATAAGTTGCAGAGATGTCTGTTGCAGAAATTGTGTTCCCTATAAAGCGCTGGCTGAAGTGCCACATAGGTGCAGTCATTATGCGTATTTCCAAGGAAAGTGAGCAATAGCACGAAATTCCCTTGCTAACCATTGCTTTTCCACTATGACTGTGATATGGCAATACACTGGCACGCTCTACTGGTGTTGAATCTCAGTACCTGTCTCAAGTATCAGGATTGGCTTTCCCGTGAAATGCCCACAATGTCCCCACTGACCTTCTGACAAAACCCATTGGACAGAAAAAGTGCAACAGTCTTTTGACATTGGCTGCAGGGTTCTGAGAGTGAGCTATACATGAAAGCATCTCATCTTCCTAGTCTGCAACCATATCAAGGATTACGTCATGTGAGAAGCAGTAAAAGGCAATGACAACTTTTCTGGACATGGCAAAGATGTTGATCTCTTGCCTGCAACCCATCTCTCTTCTCAAATATAAGGGGCATAGCTACAAAATACTTACCAGTGCCATAACTGGGGGGGTGGTGGGTATGCTCTGAGCAGCACGAGTATTGGGGGCGGCGGCCTCCCCCTGCTATCACCTGCCGTCTCGTGCAGTATCAGCCTCCACTCCTCAATGTGTTTGCTGTGAGGGGGTGGTAAACTGAGAAAATACTTGCCAGCACCCCCCAATCTCTTCACTGTGGCTGCCGCTGGGCGGCAAACACTGAGACCGCCATGGGCGTCCATAGGGCTAGCTATGCCACTGATACTTACTGACACAGAGAACCAAAAATGGGACTCCTTTACTCATGTGGTCAGCCTATATGTTGTTGGTTCCTAATGGTTTACACCTGTAGACGAGTTGCGAAGTCCTGACGTTTTATTTCCCCCTGCCTCTTGCATTAGCAGGGATGTTGCATGTCATGCAAACGTTGTTGCAAACTTTATTTAACAAAATTGATGGAAAAATATTAAATTATTTTCATGCAAAAATATAAAAATCACAAACATATTACAAACACTTTTTTATAAATACGTTTAAAATATGTCTCCTTTAATTTGCTATTTTTCCTACGTGTTATTAATGCTATTTCTTGGCTCCATTTATGTCTCTGGGAGTGTGTTATAGTACCAGCAACTGGCCATGAGTGGTGGTTGACTTATTACAAGACTTTGGTGGTGTATGTTTGAGCAATTTTCTTACTATTTTTTGGGTGTATTTTATCATGTGTCTCTCACTGAACCCATCCTTAAATTTCACTATAACCCACCCATTTCATAGTTGATATTCCTCATTTTCTGATCACTCCCTCTTGTACCTCTGCATTTGCTACTAATACTTATAACTCTGTGTATGGCTGCTTCTACACACATGACTGAGATTTTCTTACAGAAATGATAGGAGTGGCGGAGTTGGTGATCTCCAGCCATAGTTATGTGAATTGCATTTTATAGTTTGAGAAGTTGTACTAACAGACTACTTTTTTATGTATTCCAAAATGCCTTTTGTGACACGGGCTCAGTATGGCTAGATTGGGGTATGCTCCTCATTTCGTATTTGACCCAACACAATTCACTTACTGTGAAACTACAGCTAAACATATGGTTACAGTGAAGCATAAAGCCATGTGTTGGTTGGGTACATTTATACTTTGACCATGAAGAATTCATCCTCTGAGCACTGGGTATGATTAGGCTACACTGCTGCTAATTTGTCCATGTGTATACCCCAGTGCATGGTTAAGTTGTGCAACACATAAAAGGCAAGGTTTATTTTGTGCATTACTTCAAAGCAATACAGTAGCACCCTGTTAGAAATGGGGATTTCTAGTTGGCTAAGGCTAGCGCCAAAGCCAGGCAGAAACCACCACTCTAGTTAGGGCAAGGGAGTCACACGCCAAGATAACCCCCGCTCACCCCCTTGGTAGCTTGGCACGAGCAGTCAGGCTTATCCCGGGGGCAATGTGTAAAGCGTTTGCTCACGCACCCAGCAACAACACCCAAGGCCCACCACAAAGGAAACTCCACACACGGTTATATATAAAAATAGCCTTTGTATTATACCAAACACATTAGATAATAAACACACAATTTACACTGTGCCACTGGCACGGGTGGGATTTACAGGGGATTATATACATAGGACAGGGCCACATGGACCACTGTCAGGAATAAGCACTTGGTAGAACTAGCACTTTGTAGAAATAGCACTTTGTAGGAATAGCACTTAGAACATAGAATAATTATAGCAATAAATAGAAAATGCAGAACTCAACCAGTAACCACTGGGAACAGGTAAGTACACACCACGCAATCCTAACCACCTTAGGCATATATCACTCAGGGAACCATGAACTCACTAGCATAACTATGCTAGGTAAAACAACCTCCTAGGCATGAAAAACACATGTAGAGGTATAGGCAAAAAGCATTGCCAGTCAGTCAAAAAATAACTTTATTTGGTTTATCATAACCATAAAGCATATAAAACACAATCTATTACATGAAAAAAAAGAATTAAAAGTGAAGCGTATTTTCACTTTGTTAAAATAATTACAATTTCTGTAAAAAAAGGTCCCTTTCTAGCCCCAAGCTTTCAGTCTTTTTCAGCTTTCGTGAGTAGATTTTCTACTAATACCATGAATTTTACCCCCGACATAATAAAATATTTGATGATGCGCCCATCCAACATGTTACCGCATGTCTACAAGTGCGTACGTGTAAATCGATTAAGACTGTTTTCAACAAGTTCCTTCTTTCTACTTTTACTGATTCACAGACGCACAGTAGGTGGCTTAAAGTTTCTGTATGGTACCCACATAAACAACATGCCTTTGTTTGCTGGGTATTTTTCCAGGTAGGAACCAAATCCTTCGAGCAGTGATCGCCAAATCTAAATGCCATGAACCTCCTTTTTAATGATAGTCGGGAGTGGGCTGCTAGGTAGGGTTGTGGTTTTAAGCTTATATATGAGTTTATTACGGCCCATGCATGGCGGCGTTTGGCCAATCTCCTTTTATCTTCTACAAAGGATAATGCCTTTTCCCTGTTGTTACAGACTTTGTTGAATCAGGACCTTTCCAGCTTGCTGTTCCATGCTTCTTCGATCTCTAGTTCCTCCAGGGCAATACGCAGATGGTCACCCCAAGTGTTTGGGTTTCTTTGATCATATTGTAGTTTTATTTCTGTCCAGCATAGGTTGTTCAATGTTCCCATTTCTGCTGCTCTGAGTTTCCAGCATAATTTTACCAGATTGCTTTCCTTTGGAATTCTTGGTTCTGGAGCCCAAATTCCAAGCGTATTTGTGCTGGCGACGAGCCTTTGAAAAGATTGAATACTGCTTTATAGACCTTGATTTGTAGTTTGTTTAAGATATTGATTTCTTGGCCGTGCCATGTTTCCAATCCATAGGATAGGGTTGGGAGCAATTGTGCTGCCATGATTTTTAGGAGATGCCCATGTGAAGGGCATTCCAATTTCTTATAAAGCTGTTTATAGGTAAAGGTTAATGATTGGGCTTTTGCTGAAATCTCCCTTTTCGGATCCGCCCGAGACAAATTTCTTGCCAATTTGATACCCAAATATTTGTAAGCGCTTATTTCCTCTATTTGTGAGTTCTTTGCGTACCATTTGTATTTTCCTGGCCTTGGGCCCGCCAGTCTTACTACCTTGGTTTTTGATTTATTTAATTCCAGGCCTTGTGCATCCAGGTAGTCTATTAGTTTGTTTATGGTCCTTTGCAGCCCTATCAGGGTTTGACTCACAACCACGATATCATCTGCGTATTGCAGAAATTGGATTGGCTCATTTGCCAAATTTGGCGGATGACCGATTACTTGTAGCAGGTAGTTATTTAAATCAGCCAAATATAAGTTGAATAAACAAGGAGAGAGTACACAGCCTTGTTTTAGTCTGTTTGTTATGTTTATTTTTGACGATACTCTTCTTCCATCTCCTAACTTTACGGTGGCCCATGTTTCTCTGTATAATGATGTTATTGCGTCTATCAGTGGCTGTGGGAGTCCCCATGCTTTCAATTTCTTCCACAGGCGGTCGCGTGGCACTCTATCAAAAGCAGATTTCAAGTCTATGTAACTGGCCAATAGTACTCCCTTTTTTCATTCTGCTTTTTCAGTTAAGATTGTCAGTGCTGCTAGGTTGGAGATGGTACCCATGCCTTGTCTGAAGCCTGTTTAAAATTTTGGGATGATGTTATTTTCCTCTGTCCACTCTTGTAGATGTCGTAGAAAGCACGATGCATAGAGTTTAGCCTCACCATCGATAAGGGAAATCAGCCTGTAGTTCCCAGGTTCAGTTCTGCTTCCGTTCTTGTAAATTGGGTGAAGCAGGTTGCCACTCCAAGACCGTGGCATGTTATTGTCCTAACAATTGATAAAATAGGGGTGTATGGTATTTAGCCCAGACGTCAGGGTCTCGTTTGAACAGGGCGTTTGGCAGTCCATTTGGTCCTGCGGCGCCTTCAGCTTTCAATTTTTTTATCAGGAATTTGTGTATTTTACTGTTGTCAATGATGTTTGATCGTTCGCTTCCCAGCTGGTTAGGTTTTTTACTTCCTCCCTTTTGGGACCGGTTGCCTCTGAGTCTGGTGCTTTTCCTTTTCCTTTGTCTATACTATCTTCTTCACACATTTGTGGTCCTGCTTGGGGTTGTACAATTTATCCATGTATTCCAGCCACGTTGTTTCGCTTATTCCTACATTGTGTAGGGTTCCATTTCCTTTCATTAATTTATTGATTAAACCCCAAAATTCCCTGCTGTTCAGTAATTTACTTGCCCACAGCAGGTCTTCCCATATCTTTCCTGTGTGTTTCCTTTTTTCCGGGCTGCACTCTTCTTTGTATTCTTTTCTCATTTTTTGGATCTTACAATTGTCACTATCTCTTCCCATTCTAATTGCTCCGGCTTGTTGTCTTACCTCCTTGGCGATGTTTCTTTTTTTATTTCTCAGCTGTATTGTGTACCGTGGCTCTTTATTGGCCCCATACGTGCCTTTGTTTCCTGGTTTTGATGGACATTTATCCAGTAGGGACGTGTTTAACTTCTCCCAGTCTTTTACCAATGAGCGCGCTGCTGGCTCCTCGTGATTCTCTATGTGTTTTTTCACCATGTCTATTATCTCTTCGAATACTGTTCCTCTCCATTTAAGTTTCCTTAAGTTATATGTTTCTGGTAATGTGACTAGCGATGTTACACACTCTCTTTGCAGTAGGTTTAGGTGTAGGACTGTTTCTTGGGGGAAGTGGTGGCTCTCCGGTCGTGTTATAATACGGAAGTAATCAACCAGGGGAGCGAGGTCCTTACTGATTATTGTGTAATCTATAATTGATTGTTTATTCCCACTAGAGAAGGTAATACCTGCTGGTTGGTCTCCCTTCGTGTTTCCATTTAGTGTGAAAAGACCTAGTACTTTCAGCTCGTTCCTTGTTTTTTGAATTCTATTCTTATTATCGTTACCCCCTGTCAGATTGCAATTAAAATCGCCTGAGATTATCATCTCATGATTTTGATGTGTAACTTGTAACGTTTTTATTATGTTTATCAGGGTTAACAGTTTTTTCATTTTCTTAATCTTTTCGGGGTGAATCTATATGTTTAAGACAATTAACTTCCTCTCCAGTCCGTTTGTGGGGTGATTACATTCTAGTTTTATAACTTGGATCTAGTTTTCTCCGGCATCCATTTCCTCTATTTTCCAGTCGTATTCTATTGTTGTATATATGGACAGGCTTGGCTGTCCATACTTGGCGATTTTTTCTGCCATTATATGGAATTCTTCATATCCTGCTATGTGCTTTGGTGTTTCGTTCCACGTTTCTTGTAGCAGGATTATGTTAAATTTACTCAAGAAGTTGATGGTCTCTTGGTCTTGTTCCATTTCTTTAAATCCGTGGACGTTCCAGGAGCAGATTGTTATATTCCTGTCATGTTGCTTAGTGACCTTCTTATTTTGTTCCCTTCTGGCTATGTTGTTTTCATCAGGATCGGTGTAAATTCAACGTGTGGGGTATCCAGAACCAATCTTGATTTCCATCTGACTGGGTGATCGTTTGTCTGAGAGTTACATTTTTTTGGGCAGGAATACCCGTTTGTTTGTTGGGTTGTGGACATACTTCTCGCTCCCTTTAGTACAGAGGTAGTCTTTCCATTTATGTTTGGCAACAGAGGTGCCTCGTTGTTTAATAGCGGGTACGGGTATTTTGTTAAAGTTGGGTAGGATAGTATAATGCCCCAAGCTGCAAAGACTGCCCTTGTGGAGTAGATCAGTTCCGTTGTCTCTTTTGATGCCCATGTTGTTCTGCTTACTTTCAATTCTGTCTCCTTGTTTGTTTGGACAAATTCTACCGCCAAGAGTTCCAACGATGGTATTTCCCTTAGTTTGGGAATTTCTCTGAATAGTCGCATTATTAAGTTTCCCTTGTTTAGTGTATCCCTTTTTCCTTTTGTTTGGTATTCTGGCCTAAAGATTAATTTACAGCCTGTCTCTACCGGATCCGATTGAGGTTCATGGTTTTGAATTTGTTCGCTTTTTTCCCTTGTCATTTCCCAGGTCTTAGTTTTGCTCAGGGGCTCTATAAAGGGTCTTTCTTTTAAACTTGGTTTTGCTGTTGTTCTATAACTTGTGGCTGGCCTGGCGTTTTCCTTGTGGGATTTCCCCGAGGGTGCATTGCAAGTCCTGCCTTTTTTATCCAGGGTAATTAGTAATTGGGTATCAGTACTCAAGAAACGTTCCACCTTTGGTCCAGGGCTCTTTCCCCATTTAGGCAAATCAGATTTATCTTCGTCAGATCTCCTTATGGTTGTTATTTCCTGGTCCAAGTTTTTTGAGCCATCATGGGTTTTTGCTTTGGGTATGTATTCCGTGGATCTTGTTTCACTTTCCTGTATTTCTGTTACTGGATTATTTCTCCCCCTTGTTTGCATATTTTCTGTTTCATCATCTATGTTAATTATTTTATTTATTGTTTTATTTTCTTCTGTCTGTTCTCTTTTTGTTTTGAATTGGGCGTTTTCTGGTGACCACTGGTTGCTTTGCCTGGAAATATAAAAAGGCCCTGGATTATCTGATGTATTTATTTCTTGGTTGTTTACTTCTGCTTTTGTGGTGTCATCTGCTAGCTCTGTCACTCTTTTATTGCCTTTTTGTGAAAATATGGCATAATTTTGTCTTTTTTCCTGCTTGGTTTTTAAGATAGCGTTCTTCCTTGCTTTCCGCGCTCGTTTGCGTTGTCTTTTGGTTTGGTTCTCCAATAAGCTTGGTGAGGCAGGGGCATTGCTTTCACTGAGCTCGTTTCCCTTATCGTTTGATATATTTGCTTCTGTTACGTTTATGGTGTCTGCTGATTCAATACTTCGCCTCGTATTCCTTTGTTTTTCGGACCTTGTGATTTTGCCTTTGTTTTCTTGGACCAATGGTTTTTCTGTTTGTCTTGTTGTTTGCGCTACGCGTAGAATTTCGGTCAATATTTCTGGTAGGAATGCCTGTTTACCTATTATTTTGCCGCATCCACAGCTTTGATCTAATGGTTTGCTTCTGATTTGGCTGTCTTTATTTATTCCTTTCGTTATTTGATCTGTGATTTTGTCCAGCTTAGTATTGATTCCTGCTATGTGTGTTGCGATCAAATTCATTACGTCTACCTGGACGTCTAATTTAACCGATTGGAAATTTAAAACAGCAATAGCTTGTTGTAGTCTTCTTAATCGCGATTCGCTCCAGGTGACCGACTCTATGTTGTTCGGTTGAATTACAATCCCTGATATGGAGTCGAATCCGCTTACTGATGAAATGGTAATTGGAGACTGTATTTTTATATTTTCTTGTGGTAGTCCCCTTTGCTCCTTGTCTGATTCTTTCCAATTGTTGGGGCTAGAGGTGCGCTTGATGGGGGTTAAAACAGCTCCCCTTTCTGTACCCTTTTCCCTTTTTTCCGGCGGGCCCATTTCTTTGTGCTTCCCTTGCCTGTTCGCCCCTAATTCCTCCTCCCTGTGTGTGTTAAATTCTAGCACCTTTATGAGATCGTCTTCCTCGGTAATTGAAAAAGATCTTGACCAGTCTATCTTTTGGGGGTTTCCTTGTGGATTAGCTTGACCTCCACATTCGTTTTGGGCCTTTTTTGATATGTGACTTTGTCCTATTTCTTTTTCATTGCTTTTATCAGGCATTGTCGTGGGTTGAATTATGGGTATGTGTATCTGTGCTGTTGTTTTTAATAGCCATTTTTTTATTGCTAATTTCTCTTGAACCAGTGTTCCTTCATTTCCTTCTGTTTCTTTTCCTCTTTTTTGTTGCAACTATTGTAGTTGTCTTGACTCTGATTCCCGTTGTGCCCGGCATTTTTCTCCCGATTTTTTTGGTGTTATAAAGTGTATTGGTTTTATTGGACTTTGTAATCTTTGTGCCTCTTCTATCGTTGTATATATTGCCGCCATCGGGTCTCTTAAAAATTTTAATTTATGCTTCGCGTGGTTCCCCCCAAACTTAAATGGTTGTGGTGTTGAAATTGGGATCAAGCTCTTTTTTTGCAAATTGGGGTCCTCTTTTGTTTTGCTTTTGTTTGCAGATTTGTTTGTCGATTTGTTTTGATCTTTTGTTGTCACTCTTCTCCTATTT
This sequence comes from Lissotriton helveticus, assembly GCF_964261635.1. NCBI lineage: Eukaryota > Metazoa > Chordata > Amphibia > Caudata > Salamandridae > Lissotriton > Lissotriton helveticus. The sequence goes on from NW_027611932.1 coordinate 445,830, forward strand.
TTATAAGTGGGTGCTTGGCGAACTTTTCCTGACCGCATATCCCCAGTTCTCTACTCAGACTGGGGCTATGACTGTTCGAAAGATCTTTTCTGGTGTGCACAGCCACCGCCTCTTCTTTTAAGAGCGTGAGTCCTTTGTGCCCCTTATGTATTTGGCACCCTCTGAGCACGTCGGGGCTCAAAGTGTCAGAGTTCCCCTTGTCCTAGCCGCTGCTTGCTGCCTTGCCCGTGCTACCGTTGTCCCCAGTGCCTTCTTTGTCCCCTGTGGCTTTCTTAGTGCGGCTTGCAGCCTGCGGCTCTTACCTCAGCTGGCGCCGCCTACGCAGCTGCCGTGAAAATGATTTGCGGCATCTCCTGTACTGTGCCTCCTGTACTGTGGGGGGCTGTGGGGCACTCTTGTCTCTCCGCCGTAAATAGGCGCTGTGGATTGCAGGCCAAGGCACCAGCCGCTCAAAGGGGCACTCGCGGCTCTCAGGAATGTCGCTGTGCCATCAGAAAACAAAAATAGACCCCTTCAATGCCAGTCGCAGCTCCAGCCACACTCCAGCTGCACTCTGTGGCCCTCGCGACTCTCGCCGTGAAGAGCAATTCGCGGCTCTGTGGGGTGCTCGCAGTGGGATGCTCGCGGTGCCGCCGCCGAGCCAGGTAGGAGCTCAGTCGCGGCTCCAACTGTGCTGCGGAGCCCTCACCGCTCTTGGGTGTGGCCCCGGTGTATCCCGTCTGTGAGGTTGTTTAATGTTGTTTGATGCTCGTTTTGCGGGTGGCCGCGGCCTGAATGTTACGCCATTACCTGCGCCCGCAGGTCCAGCTGATCCTGCTGGTCCGGCTCCAGCGGCTCCGGTCCTGCTCCGGCTCTGGCTACCTATCCCCCGCGGTCTCACGGAACTCACCGGGGGACGATCTGCCTCCCTCGCAGCAGCCAAACGACCTCCTGGCGTTTCTCGGCGTCTGTCAGCAATCGCAATGGAAAGAGCATTGCATATTATGCCTAAATCACATTAGGCAAGTAATCACATTTGCGCCAAAAATCACATAACTGACCCCAGGCCAACTTGGCCTCTCAGGGGTTCATAGGCCCAATGTCCAGAATGTCTGGGCTGGCTGCGCCGGCAGCCAAAGAAGAATGCGCAAGGCCCTAAACTTTGCAGCTGCCCACTAAGTGCTGGGCAGTTGGGGGACTGAGCCTGGCACCAGCGTGTCTCCTGTCTCTCCTCTGGGCTCCTAATAAACAACAGTGCCCAAACACAGTGTGGGAGCCTCGTGGGCGCTGAACCAACTGGGTCCCAAACACGTGGGAGCCTCGCAGGCTCTGATTCAGCAAATGGTGCAATACTTTGGAGCCTCTTGGGCTCTAGATACAAAAATGCCCCCAGGAGCCTCGTGGGCTCTAAAACAAATATGCAGAAATACGTTGGGGCCTCTCAGGCTGAAAAATGCTGCCACACTGGGGGAGCGGCCGCTGCCAACCGAGGCTGCTCTACCCTCTGAAATGCCCCCAAATCGAAGCTAGCACCACTGGGGGGGCGGGCACTGGCAATGTGCCCCGACACCTCCCTCTTCTCAAAGGAACACAGGGGCCCCACTCACCGGGTTATTCTCTGGTGGGGGCGGGGGCTCCTCCGGTCGGTGGTGCGGGCGGGACTCTTTATCTCCGGGGCTCCCTCCACCGCATAGGAGCCCCGCAAAACTGGTGCTGCGTTGCTGGCGCCCCCGGGCTCTCCCTAACTCATGGGAGCCCCAGGCCGCAGGAGGCCATAAGTCGGCTGGCTTCTCTTCTCCTGGCAGGCGCGGGACAGTAGCCAATCCCAGCGCAGCGGCGGGCGGAACTTCCCTTCAAAACCGGAAGTCCCGCCCCGCGTCAGACACTACGGTGTCTGACTTCCTGTGTCGGCCAAAATGGGCCATGGCGGTGATTTTGGGGATCGGAAAACAAGGGGTGGGCACCCTCGGTAAGCAAACAAAAAGTAGAAGCGGGGTGGGCACCTGAAATAATTTAAAAAGCGGGGTGGGCACCCGCACGGGCCACAAAAGGGCAGGAGCGCTCCCCCCCCAGGGAACACGACAGTGCTCTACCAATAAATGCAAAATAAAGCGCCTACCAGGCGCTGGGGCACAACCACGACAAACGTCCCCAAAGAAGGATCCCCCTAAAGCAAAAAGCGATCCCAGAGGTCCTGGGCATCAGGAGGGGCAATGCAGGGCCTAGGGGCCAGCACACAGGGCACTCCAGCAAGGAGACAGCCCCCATGGCGATCCCGCTTGGGCCCCACCAGCAGCAAGCCTCCTCCTGTTAGGATCCAGGCATCCAGGGAATGGGCAGTGCCCAGGGAGGCAAGCCTTCCCCTGGGTCCCAGCAGCAGCACACCCCTGGTAGATTCAAGTCTGGAAATAAGAACATTTTGCATGAGGTCACAGCCTCTTTTTATAGACACATTTCCTTTGTCTAAAGGTGCAGGCAAGGGGTGAACCAGATCCAACTGGTTCTGGAGCACTTTGTTTTGCTCAGCCCCTTTGCCTATTCACAGGGTGGGTCAGGGATATCAGACACACCACAGGGAGTGGAGCCAGCATTGTAGAGGGAAGGCCCAGCCCTATTCAGGTCCCAGGTGCACTCCTCCGTGCCATCAACATGCAGATCTCTCCATTCACCACCGGGGCAGACCCATCCTGACTCCTGGAGCCAGGCACACCAGCCAGCTCCAGCCAATCACAAGCCAGACAGTCAAATAACATTCACTGCACAGACAGGCCAACTTCTAGAAGTGGCACTTCCACACTAAACACAATAAATCCACGCACATCATCGCACAGCATTTAATCACACGAGTCCGCACATACGAAACTCAACCCTGCACTCCCCACACATCAGGAACTATCATGGACACACATATCCCCTATGCATTCCTATGGGAGGGCAGGCCAATGTCACACACACACTCAGAGAGCGCACACACTTCACACTGCGCCACAGTGCTGAAGTGCGCAAAGACCAGAAATCACTATACTTATCTAAGAGTTCAATGCAAAAAGTTCAGGGGTGAACCTGCAAGAAGGGCCAAGTCTAACATACTCCCTGTGTTACCTACAAGTTTGAAGCACAAATTGAAGAGGTTGTATACGGGGCCCGACTGGCTGCAGTGGGCACCAGGCGTTTCCCCAGTGGGCTGGAAGGGCGAGGACTGGTTTTCGACCAGTGGGGTCTGTTTTTGTTACTTGGGGTCAGTTTTTGCAGCAGTGCTGCAAAATCAGCCCCTTGTAACGAAAACGCAGCAGCAGTCCCACCAGCACCGCCACCTCACCCCATTCCCAGGGCTGGTCGGACATAATTGCCAGGGCTGGTTTGCTATCCATGTCTGGCCCTGGTTGTGTGTCGGAATATCATTGATTAAAATATTCTGAGATTTAAAAATAGGATAAGTATAGGATAACACGTGTGATCCAGGATGCTTCAAGACAGGATGTTTGTTGTTATACTCTGTTAAGTCATAATAGGTGAGTACCTGAAGGAGATGCGCAAATCGAGAGAGTAATGAAATAGTGAACATCTTCATTCACATTAAATCACATCTTTTCACATTTTGCCCCTTGCATTAATTTCCAACTTCCATTATGGATTCTTACGGAAGAGTATTATGTGGTGTGCAGATCACCATGATGGTAGTAACTACGTGAGCATGCCAGTATTGTGTATATTTGCAGGATTACCAAACTAGACATCACGGGCAGCATTAATGGTAGTGGCGCTCGGTACAAATTGTTTTTGGCACACCCCCCACAATGAACTCCTTCTCCTTGGATTCCCTCACTACCACCCTCCATCCTTGCCCCTCATATCTCCATAGCCCCTCTCTCACATGCATTTCATTTGTTCGATAATACTACGCACCCCAGTGTATGGTGTCAAAGCACTTCACATCACATGCATATTAAACAAAGACAATGAACCATACCTGGGTAAATCATTCTATATGATATGTTATGTAAGACAATGAGGATTGCAAGGTGTAGGAATCACATGTCATCCATACTATTAGGCAGTATATATTAGGAATGTTTGGCATGGAGTCAGGATTTAGAACGTACCACAGTGATTGATGTTGGCTTTGCTAATAAGAATGTATTTCTACCCAATTAAATTCTTTCAAGCAACATTAGGATAATGAAAGATAAGGGAAAAATATAATGTTCTGATCAGTTTATAATTCGAGCCAACTCGAGCAAGAGAGGTAAAACCAAACAAAGCAGAAAGACTGAGGAAAAGAAGGATGGAAAACCATCATAAAAGTACAAGACAGGAACCTGCACGAGTGAATAAAAGGGGTGGGAAGTGCCTGGTGGAAGATTAGAGAGGCATGAGGTCAACTTCAGACTACGCAGCCTTGGTAATGGATGCAACAGCACCTTATTGCACCGTCCGCTGCTTCTGAGTAAAGATTTTGGCACCAGCACTCATTGTTTTACAAATTAATTGCTGGTTCTAGCAGCTCTTTAATGACAGCTCATAGCTCACTGTGTTATATTAGGATTGTAACTTTTAACTGCATGTAACAAAATGATATCTGTGACACAAGCAGTAAACCACTGAGCTATCCACATAAAAACAGTTCTGTGAACTACGTTGTACACGTTTGTTCTTTACAGCAGGCATATTAACCCTCTGCACTACTTTATGATGAGTCAAAACTGCCACTAGGCAAAACTCCAATCTGTCCAGCAAGAACATTAATAACCAGAGTGTTATTGACATTTTTATTATTGCCTGAAAACTGTTGGAAACCAGGGAACTCTACAGCATGTGTTTTTAAATGCATAAGTAATCTGTAAACAGACCCCCCCCCCCCGAATTCAGCTCCAGTTGGAGTTTCACTAGTCACACCACCCTAAAGCCGACCCTGGCAGCCACCTGCCTGAGCAATCTCCATGAAACAGTGATATGATGTAGCAGGAAAAGTGCATCTAAATGCGGTTAGGTGATCTCCGGCTTTGCAGACAGCTCACAAATAGAGGGCTTGCCAGCTGTCTCAGTTATGGTGCAGGTCTGCATACTTTCAGGGTAGCTGCAGTGAAACATATACTAATGATGGCTCCGAGCACCCGAGTGAATGGAGCAATGGCATGTAAGTACTTCACAACCTGCTGCCTCCCACCACCTCAGACAGATAACATTGCTCCCCATCTTCCCAAGAAACATCAAAACCTGGCTTTTCGACAGACCCCTTCCTTGGTGGACTGGAACCTGAACCCCCCCACTACCCCCCAACACCCCTCAGCGCCTTCAGACCTTTACAGGTGAGTAGTCGGCTTAACAAACACCTGATTTAATTGATTACCAAGAGGTGACTTTGCATGGTGATAGATAGCAGAGCTTGACTGATGATGCAGCTTAATACCTAGTGCAAGCACAAGGATTTCTCACCTGTGAGGTACCAAACCTGATCACACAAGTATTGTGAAGTTTGTTCTCTTGCTGTTTGCTACCATCGCTGATGGAGTGAACCAGTAGCTTCTCAATAACTCTTCATCAGACACCATAAATTGCAAAGAGTCATCCTCTGCATATCCTCTCTCTCTCTTTTTTCTTAGGCTCAGAGACAGTACTACGGATACTAACACAATCCTTGCCTAAAGCTGGCCTACTTATGTTACTGAGCGCCAAGTGGAGTGATGTGATGAATACAGCTTCGGTAGGGTGTGGTGCTAGGTAAGTGTATGTAATTATTCTTGTGCATGCTTTTTCTGCAGTATTTATTTTTTACTTTTTTTTGTCAGTGTTATTATATATACTAATGTTCTAGTTATCTTTTCTGTATTCACGTGCCCCAGTACATGTCTTTGTTGTGATTTAGTGTAATTCGTTTTGTATGAGTGTGCCATCTTATTACTTTTTTCAAATTAACTTTTTATTATAAAATTTGTATTTATTACTTTTAAACTTGTGGACATAGTTTGCTATAGTGATGGTTCTGGCCACGTGTTGGTCCTAGTAACCATTTGTTTCACTTGGTCTTTCTCTGCCATGTGATGTATATCTTATTCTAAGCATCGAAGGGTTTCAATGTTTTTGCATTGCGTTTGCTATGAGTGGCCTCTTTGGAGTTTATTTACAAACTCATTGTGCCACTTGTGCGTCACCTTTTTGGAAGCACCAGGGGTGCAGTGTGCCTGTCCATATTTACAAGGTCACGTAAAGCCACCTGTGTGGATTTTCATGGACTTGTATCCATGGGCCCCTTCGTGCATTACTCTGTGTGAAATCGGAGCTCCATGGTTGTTGCTGTGGGTGTTCCCATGCTAAATCCATGGAACCGGAGACATTCTGAGGTTTACAAGATGCACGTAAACCTGGGAGTGCATCATATTCCTAGGGAGGCGCACAAGGAGAAATGACTTTATTTCTCCTTTTTTTTTCTTTTTCTAAGTGAGCTGCATTGTGCAGCACACAGAAAGAGGGAAAGACCGCTTGTGATTATTTCTGTACAGGCAGGGACACCTCCCTGCAGTAAAACAGTCACACCTAAATGCAGACACCATTGCACCATGCCTGCGTTGGCAGCTCATTGTGCACCAGCACTGGAGAAAAGGACAGGAATGTGCCACATTTTGTATTTTGTGTGCTGTGTGACTTGCTTCTAGGTGTATGCCCGCTTTTTTAGAAGATATTCCACATTTTTGGGTCTGTCTCCTGAACACGACCGCGTTTACAGCTTGATCATTTTTTGCTTAATAATGTAGTGGTATGCCGGACAAATTGTCAGGCGGATGTCTGGCTGTCTCTGCATCTATGTTTTAGACTGAAGTTTCATGAATTGCTCGGACTGAAATATGCTATGTACTTAAGGGCAGAGTACTATTATTTTATTGCTAGGATTTTGCTTGTGACTTGGCCCTTTTTAGTAAGTCCGAGTTACAGTTCCATACTCAAGAATACCTTGGTCATGTGTCTCTTCTGCTTATAGATGAAACTCCATTCAGACAACCAAACAGATTAGTAAATGTAGCCTGAGGGCTATACTGCCAAAGTGCCTGGTCTCACTCTAGGGGTTTTGCCAGCCTGACAACAAAGCTCGTGGCTGTTTGTTTTCACAGTTAAACATATTCCCTAAGCAAGCCCTGCTACTAGTAAAAATAAATCCAGGCTTAACCCACCCATTGATGACAAGTACATCATTTTCATTGGCTGGGTTGGGCTTGTTTTACACTTTCCTCTATTACGTAGGCCTCTTCTCAGAGACAGGTACCTTGTTCCCAGGGCAGGTTGCTGGGGCTGAAGTTGTAGATGGGCAAGATGCTCCTTCCTTGTTAGCATTATGGAATAGTCAGTGTTTCTGCCAATGATATAACATTTCTGAGAGTGTAAAGGCAGTACAACATGACAACAGGGTACCACAAAAAGCCTTGACACATCTCAGACCTTTGACACTACCATCCCTTGAGAGTTGAAGCTGGAGAGCTGTGATAAAGAGGGGGCTGTATAAGGGAAGGAGGAAGAGTGACAGGGGTAATGGGTATCAGGAGGGAAGGGTAGTGAAAGGAGGGCAGTGGCAGTGACAGAAGGGCGAAGGGGTGAAGGTAGTGATAGAAAGTGGGGGAGAGTTCGGATTATGTGTTAAGACGTACAAGCAGACCATTTCCAACATCACTGCCATGTAACAGGCTGTATACATGCAAGCGTCATCAAGCATACAGTATCAGGCTGAATTTCACATATACACAGGCCATTCACTGCATTGGCAGCAGAAGTGTAAGCTTCACTCACAAACAGAACAGGAGCAGCACCAGGGGAAACTTCTCATACACACACCATTTAAGAGCACAGGCAACAGAGCAACATCTTCTCATGCACAACTCATGTAGAGTATATGAAGCAATGAGGGCATAATCCATCACACACTGAACAGGTAAAGAACGGGCAGTATTGCAAGCTTCACACACACACACACACACAAACAGGTATATCAGGGGCAGTAGTTCCAGAGGATTCCTTCCCTCAGTGAACAAGTGCATAGAATGGGTACCATTACAGCAGCTTTTTAACCCATCCAACAGGCACAGTGGGAGAGGCAGCACTCACATACACCCTACACACAAACACACACAGAAGCGCGCACACGTACACAGACATAAACACACACACACAAATGCTCGAGAAGTAAAGCATGGGCGTCAGCAGTGTCAGCTTAAAACACGGATGAAACACAGCATTAGTGGAAAAAGTGTAAGCTATGCTCATATGCAGAAGAGATGATGCCCTTGAATTAAAAAGGATCGAGTGTTTTCATGAGCATGCCTAAGCCTCCACGAGCCACTCTACAGACACTAAAGGTAGGGTGACTGCTCCCAGCTCAGCAACCCTAAGGCTGTAAGGCCTCAGGTGGTACCACCTGTCCTAAATATTTTGGAGGGCATTCCCAACAATTTTCCGCACATAAGTAATGGACGTAAAATTAATGACTTTGTAAACATTTCTTGGTGTAAATTCCTTCACTCCATCTCTCACTGACCTACAAAGAGGTCAACATTTAACTCGAAAAATGAGGCGGTCTCGACCAAAGCGATTCTTGAATCAAGAGTGCTTGGTATAAAAAGTTAGAAGAACTCTGGCATAGGATCATGAGAAACATAAAGAGACAGTTTGAGATTGGAGAGCAAGAAAAATTGGAACTAGAGAGACCAAACTGAGCGAGGGTGAGGAAGAGAATGCAAGAGAGACAAAGAAAGGGATAGGGCACACAAAAAGAGAGTGAGGGGTAAGAGAGATAGAGGTACAACGAGTGAGAGAGAGAAGCGAAGGAGTACGAGAGGGAAAAGGAGAAGCAAAATTAGAGGAGCAGTGAGGGGACAGAAAGGAAAAAGAAAGAACTGAAAGTAAAGATGGACAGATACAATAGAAATGAGCGGCACAGAGAGCAAAAGCGATAGAGATGGAAGAGATAGAGATGACTGGAAAAAAGGGAGAACAAAAAGAATAAGACAGATTACTAAAACTATTTATTTACTTCTGACAAAATTGTTATTACCGTGTGAGATTTCTGGAGTTTGTTCTTCTGGGTGAAATAATAATGGGCACCGTAAAGGTTTTTTGAATGGTTTATGCACCGATGTCTTTGTCTCACCGTTTCTTTCGTCATTTTTTTCATAGATGCTCTACAATAAAAAAAATTACGGAATTGATGCACTTTCTTTACTTTTCATGATACTAATGCATTTACTTAAGATACGCACCAGATGGCAGTGTTTATTTAATTACTAACACGCCTTGTTGCAGAAAACAGAGAGAGAGAGATATACACGTTTAGAGAGCGTGATATTCAGTACTCAAGTTTTAAATAGTTTTTGATCTGACACCACATTCGTTGTTTGGATTTGTGACAACCTGCTCGTATCGATCCATATATTATAAGGTGAACCTATTGCTGTGTGACAGTACGACTGGAAATTATAAATTGATGGTCGGGCACTGAACAAGTATTTACTAAAAAATAGACAAGCCATATATTTTTCCCTCCTAAAAGTGATGATTTTATATGGGATTCAAACTTGTTTTTCCAAAATGAAAACTGTGCACATGATAGCAAAATGTGTGTATTTTCTCTGTTCAATAATTTTATTAAGATTTAAACGAGTATATAAACAGTTGAATAACATATAGGTGATACATATGAGAAAAACAAAAAGTATGAATACATCATAAATTGATATTTGAGATAAAGTATAAAATTAAATCCAATAAGCCGTGAAGCAAAGCAATGGTATCAAAATGTGTGTGTTTTCATATACAGGCGAGCTGATGTTTGAGGACACAGGTATTGTATTTCCAAATATATTTGAAGCTGATGTCTGAGTGTTATCTGGGTATATCTGTGTGTGTGATTGGTGAAACCAATTTGCTTCCTCAGCCACTCTAACCCTTTCAAGGAAATTCACAGTTTTAACACACAATGGAGACTGGGGGACATATTCTCAAGAACGTGTGATAACCATCACAAAAGTAACTTAACACAACTTCCAATATCTCAGTCTATTGCAGGAAAACTACGCCATGTTAACAAAGCATTCTCAACACGGCAGCCCCATGTGATATAGGCCAGATAACGCATCAACTGACCGCGTTAAAATCAATGTCACGTCGCAAAAATGCGAAACGCGGACATAAAAAAAGCTGCGATGAGGCCAATTGCGCTAGAAAAATCTGCGAAAACCAGCTAAAGGCCTTCAATTCACACACTTCAGGCGGAAAAAATCACCATAAAACTAGGAAAAATACGGCAAACAATGCCAAACAACAGCGAAGCACAATGGACGTTGCCAGGGCAAGTACAGAGGAGAACCAGAACCCCACAAGCCCCCCGGAGGACCTGCCTGGGACCTCGGGGTCAGGGAAGGCCAAGGAGAAGAAGAGTAGGAAGAAGCTCATCAGTCGGCAGGAAAACAGGATCCTGATTACGGAGGTGGTCGAACACCATCAACAACTGTTTGTCACCTCCACTGTGTAATTGGCAACAACAAATGGACTATGGCAGTCCATCGTGGACAAGGTGGGAGTGCTGAAGAGGACAATGGAAGAGGTCAAGAGACGCTGGAATAACGTCAAGCGCAAAACCAAGCTAAAACTCGCCAACAACCAGAAGGCAGCAATGTAGACTGGAGGTGGGAGTCCTGCGCCATGAGAGGAGCTGGACGATATGGAGGAAATGGTGTCCACAGTCATCAGTGGGGAGACGGTGGCTGGAGTCGGGGGACTGGACACTGCTCAACATGACCTGACACAATAGCGCCAGGGTGAGTAATGACCGGGGACTGGGGGGATGGGGGAGATGGGCACAATGGAACGCATGCACAATTGAGCTGAGCATATCTGCGGCCAAACCATGCCCCATCCCCCAACTCCCACCAAGAGACCATGTACCCACGTATGCAACATCTCAGAACTGTAGAAGCACAGAAGGCAAAGACAGATTGCAGGAAAGGGATAACGGGCAGCAAAATCAGAGCAGCATGGGCCACTCCCCCAAAATGCAGCACACACACATTACATGCAGAGCACATCAACACTGACAACAATGTGGCACAAACCACAACACGTCCACAACAGAACACAGGACATAACTGGTGCCGACTGTGTGAAGACACTGGCTAATCACAAGTGGCATTGCAGGGAAATGTGTGTTTATAATGTACAAGTACAAACACACACATGTCTGTTGTCGAAATGTCCACTGTCCCCCATCAAATAGGCAGCACCTTCTAAACAGCCACAATATACACAGTCTGTGAGAAAACATGTACAATGCGATAACATACATGTGGACACATTGTTAAACTGCAGCTCCCCTTCACATTGCAGCGGGAGAATCAACACCTCCTGCAGAGCAGCCCGAACCGCTCTTCTCTGATGACGAAGAGGACCACCACAGCTTCGACTCCGACGCTCTCCAAGAGTTCATTGACAGCTTCCGCAGCCCAGCTCCAGGAGCAGGGCAGCCCAGCTGCAACGAGGAGACCCCACCCCCTACACAGACCACACAGCAGGCAGCACCCACCACCACAGCTGCCTCCCAGGACTCCCATGAAAAACATTTGGCCTTCCAATGCCGTGTGTTGGGGTGCCATGAGCAGCTGGCTGAACAGGTGCGGGTGGGCTTCGACTGCAGGGCAAACAAACTAGATGCCATACGTGGGTGTCTAAATCCCATAAGGGATCACTCACAGTCCCTAACAGACATCCACAGACAGCTCCATGCTCTCCAATGGGCCATGGTTGACATCGCTGGAGCCCTGACTCAGAGACTAAAACAACTGTCCAGTCAGAGAGGCTATAGCAATGTCACACGGGGGTTGGGAAACATGCAGAGGTTAATGGAGACTATGGAGTGGGCCAATGAGGAAAGAGCGGCTGCCATGGCTGCACATCAGCGTGTGGTAGCTGGGTTCCTCAATGACCTCAAAACCATCCTCATGGCATTCCTGCCACAAGGACTGGCGCTGATGCATGCTGCTGCTACCACAACATTCACATCTCCACCCCCTGAATTGTCAGTGCCACACAGTGCAGCAGACATTACACCTCCAGCCCCATAGGTATCGCTGCCACACAATGCTGGAGAAAGGCCAGCACCACCCAAACGTGAGGCACATGGAACAACAGAGAACGAACATACGGATGAAACCGCCTTCATGGTAAGAAGGAAGCAGTAGCATTCATCTCCGCCATATGGTCAGTTTCAGCATGGTTCTTCCCTCTGTATCATCACCTTCCACTGTCCCCCGATGCACTCTGCGGCACTCACCTTGGACCTCGCAATGGACAGCCATATTCTGTTTGATCGCCAATGACACAACAATCAGACTGCGGACGGAACTCTTCCTCTTCCTTTTTTGCTTGTCATTCCCTGATGCAACACTCCACTGAATGTGCATTAAACATTCCGAATCACAGAGATGTGTTGTGTCTATGGTCTTTCAAGTGTGGTAGTATGGATGAATGTAGGGTCAGTGAATTCCTCTTATGTCCATGTGGCTCATGTCATCGTACTTGGGTCACATGGTGACACATTGCTGAATGTTGTCCAGGTGGCCGACGCAATTACAGCGACACACACATTTGTTACTTCCTTGTCCAGCCCCATATGGAACAATGCCTAGAGCTCCGGGGTCATCCTTCAAACCCTTACGCTGGACTGGCAAACGCCAGGACAGCCCACTACGCTTATGCACACAGGGGGGGATGACAACGCTACATGTGCCAGGGCTTCACTTTAGTGATCTAGTTGGCAGCATTCCACAGCCACTCCCTCACGGCTGGTTTACACCCACACCACACCTATCCAGCACACGAGTCACAGGACATGTGACCATGCCAATAAAAAGAGCCGGGCGTATGTGCTCGACGCCATTTCCTACCTCTCTTGGGGTGTATCCATGTGGTGTGCATGTAGGAATGAGGGCCCAGGGGCCTGCAACATCACATTCTTCCAGCCTGGAAGTGACATCATGGCGTCTGAACCACGATACCCAATCATAGAGGGTCCATGACTTGCAGGCACAGACCTGGTGGCACCGGATACACTGCGGCCGGCACAGGTCATGATGGTGATGGTGATGGTGACTTTTGGTGCACTGAGGTAGGGGCGCCTTAAGTGCTGTGCATGTGTGCAGCCTGCGATGATGCCCCGTCAAGCGGTCCAGACTGCTCAGGTTCTGTAAGCCCTGTTGGACTACAGTGTAGGTCTGAGCCAGTGGACAATGGGGGCCTACCTCCACATGAAGTTAGTGGCCCCTCAAGGGCTGAGCCGGGTGTGTAGCCTGTGATGATGCCCTGTGCACCGGTATGTCCTCTGCCATGACGAAATCAAGACTCAGCATCAAAAGTGATACCTGGTGGCCTGCAGAGAGGGTCTGCATGATGTGAAGGGGGCCATGTCTGCGGGCCTGGGCTTGGGGCTTGCAGCGGCACGTGGTGGGCCCTCTTCTACACGCTGGTGGTGAAAGGTGAGCAGTGAGGCCTGGGTACGCAGGTCCGGGCATGCACTGCTGGGCGGCGGGAGTGGCTGGGGTGCAGCTGCTTGGGTGCACAGGGATGGGCATGCACCAATGGGCAGTAGAAGGGGCTGGGGTGCAGCTGCCTGGGTGCGCAGGGGCGGGCATGCACCGCTGGGTGGCGGGAGGGGCTGGGGTGCAGCTGCCTAGGTGCTTAGGGGCGGGAATGCATCGCTGGGTAGAGGGATGGCCTGGTGTGCAGCTGCCTAGGTGTGCAAGGGCGTGCATGCACCACTGGGTGGCTGGAGGGGCTGGGGTACAGCTGCCTGGGTGTGCAGGGGCGGACATAAGATGATGTTGTGTGCAATTGTGTGTACTTTGCCATTCATGTATCTGGACTCTGTTTCAGATGACGGATCTGTTCCAGATGTGGGACCTGGTGTACTGCACTACATGTCTGCACATGGTTAGAGACACACCAGTGGCTGCAGGTGTGCAGTGTGGTCTGGGTTCGCAGTGTCGGCACTCTCTCTCCCTGTCCAGCTCATCTGTTATCTGTGTGTCTCTCCCCCTCTCTGTCCATCTACCTCTCTCTCTCTCTCTCTCCCCCTCTCTGTCCGTCTATCTCTCTCTCCCCCTCTTTGTCCTTGTATGTCTCTCTCCCCCTCTCTGTCCGTCCATCTCTCTCTCCCTCTTTCTCTCTCTCTCCTTCGCTTTCTCTCTGTCCGTCTATCTCTCTCCCCCTCTCTGTTCATCTATCTCTCTCTACCCCTCTTTGTCCGTTTGTGTCTCTCTCCCCCTCTCTGTCCATATATCTCCCTCTCCCTTTCTTTCTCCCTCTCTACTTCGCTCTCTCTGTCCCTTGATGTACGCAGGGCACACCTTCTCATCATGATTTTTGTCTTTCAGGCTTTGACCTAGGGATTGTTCTGAGGGGAGACACCATGTGTCTTCATTTCTGTTCTGTGTTTCTTTGAATACATTTTCATTTGTTGATTCGAAGGTGAATGCCTGATGCTCATTTTTGACAACACATGCATGTCACCAGATGTGATTGTGCGACATCAAGAGGATTATTTGGTACTTTATTCCGTGTAGTTGATGTGGCATTTCTTTGGCCGGGGGGTCGTGGGGGTGGTGGGGTGGTGGGTCTTGTGGCCCTCTTGGGTGTTCGGCCTGCATGATCAGCGGCTCCATGGCATCTGTTGCCCTTCAGGTGTTGCTCTGGCCTGGCTCCCTTTTGTGGTGCAGGCTGTGGTCCTACTTTACACTAGGTCAGGGTAGGTGTTAGTTTCCCGCTGCTAATGTGCCTTATCACATGTTTTGTGGTCGTATCGCTGGTCTGGCTCATCGTTGAGAATGTTGCGAAGTGGTGTTGTTGCTGCTTTTGGCACGGGAACGCCTACTCTGTATCTCATTAGCGATAGTGGCGGGGGTCATCTGTGGCGATGTTTTTTGCGGCTACTGTTGCAGGTAATCTGCTGTTATGGGCTGTTAGCACCAGCTTGTGAATGGGGTGATACATTTATCGCGACATTGGCTGCGATAAAGTACCGTTAACTCACTGATAGCTCCTTGAGAATATGCCCCTATATTTGGAAGGGGGTACATGGAAAACATGAAAGGAAATATAATGTAAAAATGTAGGTTTATGTTTTAGTAAGTGATAGGCAATGTGCAATTATATTTTTTAACTGTTTGCATAGCCTATGGTTTTGTAGATATTATTATAGAACCTTTGGTGAAAAATGCACCATTATGTCACCATTTTCTCTAAGTTATGTTAGAGCCGACAAAACTGCAGCTTTCCAGTGGAGGGTCAAGAATAGTGTGAACACCATGAAAGTACTGTGGTATGTCATGAAGGCCCTTTCTGAGCCTATGTTTTTTAACAACTTTATTTGACAGCTACACTGTACAATGTATGTTTTGAATCTCTTTTTTCTTGGGGGTGGGGTTGAACCCCCCGAACCCACTGGAGACAGCTGGACTTACATATTACCCATGTCAGTTCTAAAAAGAGCAGGACTTACCACCAACCACATTTAAAGATCACCAATTTCCAATGCTAATCACAGCTGTCAGCTGGCTTATATATGCAGCAGGAACATCTTTCAGTCCAGTCAAGGCATAGGTGACAAGGTTCTAAATATTGAAGCCATTTAAGATGTTGGGGATCCCTTTAACCCTTTCCGTGCTTCCGTCTGCCAACGGCCGATGGGAGCACTCCCTACCTAGTGCTGCAAACAGCCAACGGCCGTCGCAGCCCCGCCCACTCATTAGAACGCCCACACCGCGGCAGAATTACCGCCGCGGTTAAGGCGTTAAACTGAAAGCGGTTAGCAGAAGTAGAAAATGCATACCTCTTGTAGCCAGCTTTCGTGAGGGCGAGTGACCAGTTCTCCCTACATCAAATCAATCTATTCAGGCACCTGGCATCCCCTAACCTTTTGGTAAGCTCATAATACCCCAGGGCATATTTATGTGGAACTATGTGAAAGGGAAAGGGCTGGAAAAGCATTCCTGCCCTTGCTTTGCGCTGGTGCCCTTTTGGCCATCTAGGGCCAATGCAGGAACCTTTGTACACTTGTACCATGGCACTTGTATTGTGAGCAGGATTGTTTTTGTGCACAGAAGGGCATCTTTGAGCACAAAAAAAAATATCTGAATAATTTTCCTCTTTCATAGAAAGTGGAAATAACTAGGAGAAATAAAGATATTTCTCCTTGTACACCTCATCTGAAGAGTTGTAGCACATTGACGCATTCCTTGGTTTACCCCTTTGGGAATAAACAAAAACCCATGAGTGGATGTGTGGGAACACCCACGCTTCACCCATGGATGCCTCCATGGACCAGAGTAACGTAACACAGTGATTTTTGCTGCATTGCGTTACTCTAGATTTATAACGTCATGCAAGGCAATGTTGCTTGATAAATCAGACTTAGCAGTTGCATCTCTCTTGCGCCTCATTGCGTAGCATAAGGGTGGTACAACTCCTACAGAAATATGCCCTCTGGGTGTATTTGTTTTGGTTACTTAGCGAAGGCCACACAAGGCTTCACATTAGTCCTAATTTAATGTTGACAGGCAGAGACAGAAGCCTTGCTCCACTAAGGTCCCACTGCCTGCCATCCAATTCCAAGAAAGGGGATGAGGAGAGAATAGTGCCAACCAAATGGGAATGTTCCTACCTCTGAAAAAAAATTGAGAATGTCCCAAACCAAAAGAACACCCTGAGGGTTAGGAATGAAAAGTTCAGGCTCCCACTATTCTACTTTACTGCACGACCACCAAATGTGTATCTAGAAATTTTATGCCAATGCACAACATTTCTGTAAGACCCAAACAAAATAACAGTACATTCAAACTTACACAGATGCTGGAAATACTAGAAAAGGTATGTTTTATATAAAATTGTACATGTTTTTAATACGTTTTAATAGTTAAAAGTTATTTTACAGTCATGAAGTAATCTCCAAAGCAAAAACACAGATTATTACACAAAAAACTTTTTTAAAACCAAAATACAACAAACAAATCAATATTAAATACTGACGTTAAAATACTGGCAAAAGTACTCGCGACGCGCCTGAATCTTCTTATGGAGAGGCTGGTCCTCCCAGATCAGGCGGGGTTTGTCCCGAATCGTGCGACTTCGCACAATCTTCGCACCCTGCAGGCGGTCATGCAAGATATAGATCCCAAATGTGAAGCAGCTGCAATATTTCTAGATGCTACCAAAGCATTCGATTCCCTGGAATGGGACTACCTCTTGGAGTTACTGGAACGGATGGGTACTCCATTCAGCTTTTTGGATTGGATCAAACTTTTGTACACCAAACCACGGGCTTCGGTACTCCTAAACGGGTCCCGATCCGCACCCTTCGAGATACATAGAGGAACCCGACAGGGTTGCCCATTATCCCCAGTATTATTTGCGATAGCCAAGCTTCGCCAACATCATAACCATAGGTCCCTGATTTACCCGGAACGTCAACTGCTCATCTCCTTATACGCGGATGATATGACTTTATACGTCCATAAACCGCGAGATAATCTCAATCCCCTACTGCGCGAGATTACCAAATTTGGAGCGATAGCGGGGGTACAAATCAACTGGTCCAAATCATCCTTGTTCCCCCTCACTGACAACACTCCCCAGTTCCCCCTTGACTACCCGCTAGTATGGGCACAAGACGAGATAAAGTACTTAGGAGTCATCGTGACCAGGAACCGAGAAGCTCTGATCAGGGCGAACTACGGTACGGTCCTGGACAAATTAACGGACAGCATAACGAAATGGATTCATCTTCCGTTGTCCATGGCGGGGCGCGTATCCATGATCAAAATGGTCATTCTCCCTAAACTGCTGTACCTTTTCACCAATATTCCCTATAGTCCAGGCCCGCATTTCTTTAAGACGCTGGAGTCCCAGCTCTCCCGACTTATATGGGGGGGGAAACAGGCTCAGCTAAAACTGGCGACGCTCATGTTACCTTACCATCAAGGCGGATTTGATGTACCGAACTTCCGATTGTACTACGACTGCGCGCAGGGCCACTTTGCTTCCTACTGGCTTCACCCCCCGCCCTTCATGGCGCACCTTGCTGTGGAAGATGGATATATGAGACCAGAAAAACCGTCGGGGTACCTTTACAAGGACGTTAGTGTAACGGATCGGGACCCATCCACGGTAGATTGTACAGTACAAGCTTGGCGTAGACTTGCGGAACGTATGGGGGTGACCCTTATGTATTCCCCAAGCATGATTCTGGCTAATGACCCTAGAGTGAGTATTGCCCGAGAGGAAATAGGCCGTAAACTACTCTCCAAACTGGCCCTGTACAAATGGGGAGATTTATACGTGAATGGCCAGTTTCGTACAAAGGCTCAATTTTTCGGGGAACGAACGCCCTCTATTATGGACACATTTCTATACACGCGGCTCCGACAGAATATCAAATCTGTAACACTGGAGTTCCCGGATGAGCCGGAGACCTTTGCGCCCCTACATGCACTGCTTCAACAGGACACCCCGAAACACGTTGTTTCCATGCTCTACAACCACACGTATGCGTCCTCCGCTCCCCCAGAACTGCGTGCCAGACGTGACTGGGCCGCGGACCTAGATCCTCCCCTTTCAGACGAACAATGGGAGGACAGCTGCTCCCATACAGTATCGGTGACGGGAAATGCTCGCCTTAGACTGATCCACTATAAATTCCTACACCGCCTCTATTACACTCCCGCCAAGTTATGCCGTTTTGGTCTTCGAGAGGATGACCGTTGCGCCAGATGCAGACAAGCAGGAGCTGACTTTATGCACTTGGCGTGGTCATGCCCAACAGTCGCGCTGTACTGGACGCAGGTGACCGAGGCCATGTCTACAATGATAGGGATGGAATTGGAAGCCTGTCCCAAGGTTGCATTATTGGGGCTCCCCACCGCAGCAAATAAAAAATTCCGGAAATTCACCGCAATGGGCTTCCTACTTGCAAAACGTCATGTGGCGTGCAGATGGGGCCGGGGCCGTGCCCCCAAATTCAAATTATGGCTGGCAACAATGTCAACCTGGCAAGACCAACTACACAATTATGCCGACTTGCTACCACATAAATCACGACCCAAAGACCTATGGGGCCCGCTCTCCGCCTATCTGCTCCGCACCCAGTCTACTGCTGAAGCTGGTGCTGACGACCAGGAGGAAGCGGGGCTGGTTGAGCAACCCGGTGGACTACACGGCGCCTCCTCTCAGTCGTGAGGACGAGACAAGGCACGCCTACCACCCGCCTGCTAGAGGGCACCTGGCTGGGATTTATTGCCTGCAATGCTCCTCCACGCGCGATTCCTAGAACCAACGTAGGGGTGAATGGGGTTGCCCTCAGAACATTCCTGGTGCGCACGAGAGACGGAGCTATGAACCACTAACGGTGTGGTTTGGCCCAGCTAATCTCCTCCCCCCCCACCCCACCTTCCTTCCTCTTCCCCCCCCCTTCCCCCCCCCTACCTTCACTCGCGCATTGTACATGTCTTGGCATTTCAGGGTGGACCATCGCCCCCATACCCAGAGACAAGCATAGACTATACACATAGCCCCTCCCACGCCCCCTCCCCCAGCGAGAAGTACATGACTGACCGTACACCACGGTATGCAACCACACGCACACTCAATCTACTGCTCAGAGTCACACCTCGCCGGACTTGGAATCCGGAAACCCTGACTACCACACCCCCGCCGGGGAAATCACATAGGAATTAGACTGACCTCCTTGGTTCTGTAAAGTGTTGTTGTTAATGTTTAGAGTGCGACAAAAAGTAAAAAATTAGACCTCAAGGATGTGCGAATTGCTCTTGACTGATAGGTTGCTTGCGGTAATACGCTTCATGCTACAGCTTTAAATAACAGTTATTGCGGCCGGCCCACATGGGTTGTAGGCGACATGCTGTGTACGTAATTGGGGCTGTGCCCGAGGTCGGGGAATATGCTCGATCTATGTACTATCGCTGCCGGCCTGACACATTGGGTTGTAGGCACAAAGCTGTGGTTTACCTCTGTAACGACAATAAAGGTCTTCAAAAAAAAAAAAAAAACTATTAAAATGTATTAAAAACATGTACAATTTTATATAAAACATATCTTTTCTAGTATTTCCAGCATCTGTGTAAGTTTGAATGTACTGTTATTTTGTTTGGGTCTTACAGAAATGTTGTGCATTGGCATAAACATTCTAGATACACATTTGGTGGTTGTGCAGTAAAGTAGAATAGTGGGAGCCTGAATTTTTCATTCCTAACCCTCAGGGTGTTCTTTTGGTTTGGGACATTCTCAATTTTTTTTCAGTCTATTCCCCTGGTCTTTGAATTTTCATAATAGGGGGCCTCCTATACTTTCAATGTTCCTACCTCTGCCACTGCTGTTGGTCTGCAAAATACAGTCCATGTCAGTACTGGGTGGCAACATGCTCTATCTCATTCTGTCAGGTTTGAAAGGTGTTTTGGGTTGGCTGTCAGCACCGCTTTCCATAGCTTGCTCATGGAACAGCCAAGATTCCTCCACCCCAGCATACAAATCCTGCACTTCTAAGCACTATGGTAGCTCCATTTATCTTGTTTTGGAATGATAATCCTTGTAATTGGAGGTAAATTCGGGACTCTGAACTACGGGAAGTCCATGTGAATTCTGTTAATGATATTGCATGTATTGTCAAAGGAATCCACCGGGATTAAGCAGAATCCAGTGGCCGTTTTACCAGAGTGCCATCGGGGGCACAACGGGTGCTTGTGTCCACTTGGCACGCCCCAGGGAACTTTGATATTACTGAAGAGGCCGCAGACTCTTGTGCATCCCCTTCTCTAATACAGATAGAGCTTGCACACATAAAGCACCAGGGCAATCATTAGAGGGCATTCCCTCAGTTGCATAGGGGCATGGAATCCTTTTGCCTTTTCACCCAAGCCATATTACAGATGCAGGCCCAGAGGCAAAGAAGCTGTCAAGGGGTACACTGACAGTGCGCCCCCTGATAACATCCTTCTGGAGGGGGGAGTGGGGTCCTCTGGACCCCCCCAGGCATCCCTTTGCAGGTGGCTGCAGTCACTCACGGGACACGCCTGCAAGGGGATCTCTAATTTCCTTTAAAAGGCGAGTTGCCACCTGCAATGTGAAACACAAGCAATTTCAAAGCAGTTGCTTCGTTTTTCACATGACTGCTATGCCCTGGGGGGAGCACCGGTTCGTGGCTGCCCTGGGGGCAGCACATTGACTATAATTAAGGCTTCTTGTTTTCCATTTTTACTGATTATTACAGATAAATACAGACAGGAAACATTCATTTTCCTACCTATATTTATTTTTTAAATGTGGATAAAAACAGAAATTTGGTTTCTTTTTGAGTAATTTTAAATACTGTCTGCATGACTGTCAGGCCAGTGGATGTGTGGATTGATAGATAGGGGGGGGAAGAAGGGAGTTTAAGTAAGGAAGCTTTAACAGCTGTAGATATGCACCAGGATGATACTGAAATGTGCATATTGCATTGATTTATCTTCTGTGGGTGTTCCCTGCACTGAAACCTGTCAGACATTCAAGCATGAGTGCATAATTATCAGTTAAATAAATGTGGGAATATAGTAATTTCAGCTTAATTTTTCAACAAACCCCAAAATAAATATGGATAAATACAGATAAAATTAGCAACAAAATAAATATGGATGAATACAGATGGAAATATCCCAAAAATAAATACCATAAAACTGGGAGCGCTAACTATAATGCAGCACATTTTCCTAGTTAGTGCGGAGCACACCTTTTGAAAGGAAAGGAAAATGCGCCACCTGCGTAATATGGCCCCAGATGTTTGCATGAGAATTCTGATACCGATACCACATGTACTGTGAATGGAATCCAGAGGGATTCTGCAGAGTCCAGCCTTTTTGCATGCGTACTGTGAAGCCCTGCAGGATCACAAGTAGGTCTGAGAGAAATTGTTTTTATGCTGGTTATATTTGTGTAATTCCCTAATGTTGTGCAATGCAGAACTCCCACAATTACTGATAATGTTGCATTAAACAATTACACATAATTGTGCACAGAAAAGACTTGTTTGTGCAGAATATGAGACTTTTTGCTCAAACCTATCTCCTGCCGGTATCTCGTATGACTTGTTTTTACGTATGTGCTCATGTGAAAAAAGTGACACGAGATACCGACCAGCCATGGTTTGCCTTAAAAGCATAATTTGGAGAGAATTTTATTGAATTACACAGAATTTAACAGGCCAAAATAAGGAACATTCACTCAATTGCAGTCACAAGGGGGAAAATGGAAATCAGCATAGCATGCTTTATCGAGTTTGAATCCCCTCATGCTGATCAGAAAGGCCATCTCTTCTCTGATGACGAAGAGGACCACCACAGCTTCGACTCTGATGCTCTCCAAGAGTTCATTGACAGCTTCCGCAGCCCAGCTCCAGGAGCAGGGCAGACCAGCTGCAACGAGGAGACCCCACCCCCTACACAGACCACACAGCAGGCAGCACCCACCACCACAGCTGCCTCCCAGGACTCAATTATGTCTTATAGACAAGTCTATAGAGTGCTGGCTGGATCGGAGGGGCCACCGTTTAGTAATAGTATTACTTGAACTTGTTCAAGAAAGGGAGCTCACTCATTCACCGCAGCCGCGTGCTGGATATGCGCTGTCTGCTCTTATAGAGTACCGGAAGCTCTTATTTAATTTAGCAGAACCCCAGGACGACTGCGATCGGAGGAGCAGGGAGGCCGGTCCTTTTATTTACGCTTCAAGTCATCGTGAGGAGCTATCCAGCACGCGGCTGCGGTGAATGAGTGAATAAGACATCATTGAGTACAACTATATCCAGCCCTATCTCCCGGGCAAGTTGTTATTCCAAAAGTGGACCCACACCAGGACACTACTGTAACATTTGCTCTCAGTGATTAATCCTCTGAGCGTGTTACGCTATTCTTGCTTCGAGAAACTGTCCTGAAGAAAGTTTTTTAACCGAAACGCCGCGTCGACTTTAGTTTTCAAGACATATTTTAACTGTTGGTCATTGTACTAGCCTCTATTGATTTTTTGTTGTATTTTGGTTTTCAAAAACATTTTGTGTAATAATCTGTGTTTTTGCTTTGGAGATTACTTCATGACTCTAAAGTAACTTTTAACTATTAAAATGTATTAAAAACATGTACAATTTTATATAAAACATATCTCTTCTAGTATTTCCAGCATCTGTGTAAGTTTGAATGTACTGTTATTTTGTTTGGGTCTTACAGAAATGTTGTGCATTGGCATAAAAATTCTAGATACACATTTGGTGGTCGTGCAGTAAAGTAGAATAGTGGGAGCCTGAACTTTTCATTCCTAACCCTCAAGGTGTTTTTTTGGTTTGGGACATTCTCAATTTTTTTTCAGTCTATTCCCCTGGTCCTTGAATTTTCATAATAGTGGGCCTCCTATACTTTCAATGTTCCTACCTCTGCCACTGCTGTTGGTCTGCAAAATGCAGTCCATGTCAGTACTGGGTGGCAACATGCTCTATCTCATTCTGTCAGGTTTGAAAGGTGTTTTGGGTTGGCTGTCAGCACCGCTTTCCATAGCTAGCTCATGGAACAGCCAAGATTCCTCCACCCCAGCATACAAATCCTGCACTTCTAAGCACTATGGTAGCTCCATTTACCTTGTTTTGGAATGATAATCCTTGTAATTGGAGGTAAATTTGGGACTCTGAACTACGGGAAGTCCATGAGAATTATGTTACTGATATTGCATGTATTGTCAAAGGAATCCACCGGGATTAAGCAGAATCCAGTGACCGTTTTACCAGAGTGCCATCGGGGGCACATCGGGTGCTTGTGTCCACTTGGCACGCCCCAGGGAACTTTGATATTACTGAAGAGGCCGCAGACGCTTGTGCATCCCCTTCTCTAATACAGATAGAGCTTGCACACATAAAGCACCAGGGCAATCATTAGAGGGCATTCCCTCAGTTGCATAGGGGCATGGAATCCCTTTGCCTTTTCACCCAAGCCGTATTACAGATGCAGACCCAGAGGCAAAGAAGCTGTCAAGGGGTGCTCGGACAGTGCGCCCCCTGATAACATCCTTCTGGAGGGGGGAGTGGGGTCCTCTGGACCACCCCAGGCATCCCTTTGCAGGTGGCTGCAGTCACTCACGGGACACGCCTGCAAGGGGATCTCTAATTTCCTTTAAATGGCGAGTTGCCACCTGCAATGTGAAACACAAGCAATTTCAAAGCAGTTGCTTCGTTTTTCACATGACTGCTATGCCCTGGGGGCAGTACCGGTTCGTGGCTGCCCTGGGGGCAGCACATTGACTATAATTAAGGCTTCTTGTTTTCCATTTTTACTGATTATTACAGATAAATACAGACAGGAAACATTCATTTTCCTACCTATATATATTTTTTTTAATGTGGATAAAAACAGAAATTTGGTTGCTTTTTGAGAAATTTTAAATACTGTCTTCATGACTGCCAGGCCAGTGGATGTGTGGATTGATAGATAAGGGGGTGGGGGTAGAAAAGAAAGGAGTTTAAGTAAGGAAGCTTTAACAGCAGTAGATATGCACCAGGATGATACTGAAATGTGCATATTTTCATATAACTGCATTGATTTATCTTCTGTGGGTGTTCACTGCACTGAAACCTGTCAGACATTCAAGCATGAGTGCATAATTATCTGTTAAATAAATGTGGGAATATAGTAATTTCAGCTTAATTTTTCAACAAACCCCAAAATAAATATGGATAAATACAGATGAAATTAGCAACAAAATAAATATGGATAAATACAGATGAAATTAGCAACAAAATAAATATGGATAAATACAGATGGAAATATCCCAAAAATAAATACCATAAAACTGGGAGCGCTAACTATAATGCAGCACATTTTCCTAGTTAGTGCGGAGCACACCTTTTGAAAGGAAAGGAAAATGCGCCACCTGCGTAATATGGCCCCAGATGTTTGCATGAGAATTCTGATACCGATACCACATGTACTGTGAATGGAATCCAGAGGGATTCTGCAGAGTCCAGCCTTTTTGCATGCCTACTCTGAAGCCCTGCAGGATCACAAGTAGGTCTGAGAGAAATTGTTTTTATGCTGGTTATATTTGTGTAATTCCCTAATGTTGTGCAATGCAGAACTCCCACAATTACTGAAAATGTTGCATTAAACAATTACACATAATTGTGCACAGAAAAGACTTGTTTGTGCAGAAAATGAGACTTTTTGCTCGAACCTATCTCCTGCCGGTATCTCGTATGACTTGTTTTTACGTATGTGCTCATGTGAAAAAAGTGACACGAGATACCGACCAGCCATGGTTTGCCTTAAAAGCATAATTTAGAGAGAATTTTATTGAATTACACAGAATTTAACAGGCCAAAAAAAGGGACATTCACTCAATTGCAGTCACAAGGGGGGAAATGGAAATCAGCATAGCATGCTTTATCGAGTTTGAATCCCCTCATGCTGATCAGAAAGGCCATCTGCAATAAATTTAATGTACTAAGTATTATTTACAAAAATCATTAGTTGCAGATTGTCTATTATCTCCAATGGGGTGATATTTTTGTACACAATATTTAAGTCAGGCAATATTCTAACTATGATATTCTGGTACCATGTTCTGTAAGAAGACACAATATAAAATTAAGGGGCATATTACCAACGATTTTTATCGCTAACGAGGCTTAGCAACAAATTTTTTAATTATCGCAGAGATAACTTGCTATTAGCAAGGTTTTTCTCAGAAGTGATAAAAATCCTCGCGCTAACTGCCAAATGAGAGATTATCGCTGGAAAACCAAGGATAATCTCTCCAAGTTTGGCGTTAGCTTGATGATAGGGGCTCACAAACTTAGCCATGATATCCCTCTTCCATAGGATATCATGGCTAAGTCAGGAAAATACCAGGTGTAAACAAAGCAGCGCTAACCGCGGTTAGCGCTGCTTTTTTTATCACTAACAGGGTTAGCAAAATCCTTGATAATAGGCGAAATATCGCTTAACAACATTTCTCCTATTATTTTTCTCTGGAACGCCCCCTTTGCATCTCATTAGAGATGCAAGGGGAAGCGTAGAGAAAAATGGTGCTAACATGCAAAGTTGCGTGTTAGCACCCTGTTGCTGAAAGGGAGATAATTTTATCTCCGCTTTCTTGGCTTTTAAAGCCAAAAAAGCGGAGATAAATCCCTTGATAATATGCCCCTAAGTTAAATAAATAATGTTAGGCATGGTGAGGGTTCTCTCAACTCCACCTCTACCATGCATCCGGGGGTAGTGGTTAGTCAATTGTCTCACACTCCTAACATGCTGCGATTCAAAACAAAGGGATACATTGAAGCTTTCCCAAAGAAAGTACCACTTTACCAAAATGTAAAAATGCAATGAAGAAACTCTCTAAGGAGACAGCAGCAGCCGCGGCCAGTAGTAGGTGTAACTGCAGGGCGGTGACGTGAGGAGGAGGAGGGGCAGGGTGGGGGGTAGTAATATATGGACTACGGACATTAACAGGTAAGTAAACATATAAATAAATAAAACGAATTTAGTTGCGTGCAGTGCATCACCAAATGCGATGCAGTGCGCGCAACGAAATTCGTTTTATTTATTTATATGTTTACTTACCTGTTAAAGTCCATAATCCATACATCACTACCCCCCACCCTGCCCCTCCCCCTCCCCACGTCACCGCCCTGCAGTTACACCTACTACCGGCCGTGGCTGGACAGTAGTACAGCCTCACTGTAACCCTGTCCTCTGAATTAGTAGGTCACAGTTTTTAATGGGGGTGGGGGAGATGAATATGAGATATTGGTTGCCCTAGCCAGGAAACTTTATATACAATTCAGGGCCGCTTCCTCTATGCACATTTACCAACAAATGGGGAGTCACTTCATCTCCCAAGTGTCCAGCTTGTAGTGTGGCTGAGCAAACAGAACTGCATGTATTCTTTTTCTGTCCAGCCTATACAAAATGCAGATCAAAATGTCCGATATAATTGTCAGAAATTTAGTGAGCCCCCATTTTTCAGAAGCATTTAGTCTCTTGAAGTATGACATCCAACAACCCATTGTCTTTGCTGTTTCAAGATACATGTTCTATTCTATTAAAAATATTTATACAGCGCACTATCACCATCGGTTTCTTGGCGCTCTTGATAAAGATTGCGGTGATCCAGGAAAGGGGGATTAATCATAAGCCGCTTGAAAGAGCAAAGTTTTTAAGAGAGTACGGAAGCTATCATACTTAGGACAGAGACGAAGAGAGAGGGGTAGGGAATTCCAGGTGGCGGGAGCCAAGACAGAGAAGCTCAGGCCACCGTGCCTTTTTCTTTTAAATCTGGGGACCTCAAGGAGATTCAAAGATGCTGAGCGCAGAGCTCTGGCAGGAGTATGACGGGTCAAGGCTGATGAAATAAACTTAGGGGCCGCGTCCTCTAGGGCCCTAAAGGTGGTGCATGCCAGTTTGAAGATACACCGTTTTGAGACAGGGAGCCAATGCAGACTGCGGAGTAAGGGAGTGACGTGCTGGTGTTTGGGCTGGCAGAAAATCAAGCGGGCAGCTTGGTTCTGCACCAACTGAAGTCGATGAAGGTGACATGCCGGAATTCCTGCGTACAAGATGTTGGCGTAGTCAAGCCTGGAGGTGATGAGAGCAATGACTACCTGGGTCAGGGCTTCTTTGTTTAGAAACCTACTAATCTTGCGAATACGCCTGAGATGGAAAAAGCAGGCAGAAGTTACCGCGTTGATGTGGGGTCTCATAGAAAGATCTTGGGAGATGGTCACCCCCAGGCTCTTGACTGAGCTCACAGGAGTGGGTGCCGTCCCCAGAGATGTAGGCCAAAAGGAGGCATTCCATGGGTGATTGGGGCCACCCACCAAGACGAGCTCAGTCTTGGTGGGGTGTTCACAATGTGGTGTACACATATGTGGTTTTATGATCCAGTTACCCATGTTTTTATGATCCAATTACCCAGGGCAACTTGCTGGATACGGCCCTTGCAAATAAGGTACCAAGGTCCTTTGTTTTTTTTAGGAATTCTTGGCAGGGTGATGGAGACTATTTGGGTATCAACTAATCTATGTTGTTCCTATGTTGTCGCTTGCTATTGCACTGTAAGAGATTTGCTGTTAGTGGCTTACTATCCGTTTTTATTTCAGATCATTTCAATCAAGATATCTTTTTAAAGGGAAAAATTAATATTTTATATTTTTATGTATTTATTCTGTACTTTTATGGCAACTGCCAGAATTAAGATATATGAATGAATGAATATTGGTTTGCATGCTACCACAGTAAAAATGTGGGCACATGTCATTATTCAGAAACTAAGGAACATTATTCGCTTCTGTAAAAAGAAATCGAAACTCTTGGGACCCCATTAGTATGGCAGGCGGACTTTGTCCGCCCGCCATACCGTCGGTAAACGGGACCGCCCCCTGAGGGTGCGGCGGTCCTGTACTCCCGATTAGTATGCACCCGCCACACTGGTGGGCGCATGGAGCATCTGCAACATTGCAGCGGGCGGTGTAGAGAGCGCGGCCCGCCGCAATGCCACAGAGGCAGGTTGTGCATCTCAATGCGCAACATGACAGGCACCGCGCGGTGCCTGCCACGTTGTTCATTGAAAGGCATGGGGGTACCATAGGTGTACCCCCCATGTGCACCCCCACCCCTGGATTCCCTGGGGGCCCACAACGGACCCCGCAAGCAGACTCTGCATGCCTTTACCGCCCACATTCTAATATGGATGGCAGTGTCTAACAGACACCGCCACCATATTGAACCCTTTTCCGCCCGGTCGACTTGTTGACCGGGCAGAAAAGTGTCGGAGTGTCTTTCCGTCCGCTGCGGACCCTCCAGTCATTGTAATATGGTCGTTGCTGCAAAGAGGGCGGGCGGATCGCCCCCGCCGGCCCAGCGGGGGCAATACGCCTGCCATCCTAATGGCACCATCCTAATCTCTTGCGATTCTGGCACTCGAGAGCTTGCAATTGTTTGGTGCCCGAGTAAGATGATACAATTCTGAGTCGAAGGGACATGAGTCTAAAACTAAGAGCCCTGGGGGCAAATTTACAAGAGCTAACAATGTGTCATTTATTTAGCCGCATCTGTGGCACAAACAGTGACCACATTGCTCCATATTTACAAAGTGACTCATTGGTATCAATGAGTCAGTTTGTTGAGGCCTGCATCACATTATACATGCACCAGATATAATGTTTGCAGGGTAGGCATTCCCACATTAAAAGCAACTTAGAACTGAAACTGTTAAATTTACCACTTTTCTACGTCACTCTACGACTTACTTGACTCCATCAAAATCCCTATGCCTTCTCAAACCAAGCGCAAGGATTAACACAGGACTTTTAACATGTGATTCACCTCTGTGTTCTGACGCATTGCTGGAGTTGTGTCATTTTTATGACCAACTCCAGCAATGAGTTACCTTAGGACCAAAAGATGCAACAACTTCTGATGGATCCGTGAATCCTTGCGCCATGAAGCACTTTATTGGAAATACAGTACATCCATGGCATCGTTGCGGCATTTGTGGCAGGTGCAAGAAATCAGAAGCAGTGATGTCAGTTCTTGCAATTAGGCCCCTTCATTTTGAAATTGAAAGACAAACCATGATCCTGAACTAGTGATCAAGCCATGATTCTTAAACTGGTGGACTGAAAAAAATGTCCTGTCTCAGAAAGCAAAAAAGATTACATTTTTATGAAATTGGTTTCGAAACCTTTGGTCTGCATTTACTTGGCGTGGCATTGCATGTTTCTGAAACTGGAACAGATGTATGTTTCTGATACAGGTGGACATGCCACGACTGAAACTGGTGTTTCTTTGCACATTTCTGAAATGCATGCATATCTTTAATTCTGAAAACTGCTGCATATCTTGTGATGTAGTCAAGTATTTATTTCTTAATGAATTTAATGTTGTTCTATAACACATCGAAGGCTAAGAGCAACAGGACTCTAGTAAAGTGCAAATTAGTGGCGAAGCAAAGCAGAATGTAAGATTAGTGTTTATCATCAAATAAAGTAAATAGACATTATAAAACTAGGTTAGGGCTATTCTACTCACCCTTCGTACCGAATCTCACTTTAGCTGAAGCTCCTGTATACAGTTGTTTTAGAAATTGTACTATTGCAGGGTCGACCTGTATGTCTCCAGGGTACTCCATAGCTTTTTATGTTCCACGCAATCAAAGGCGGCCGTAAGATCTGCGAAGATTACATTCAGCCGCCCTTTTTTTGCTTGGGTATACTTCCATTGGAGAAGAGTGAAATTTAAAACCTGCTCCACGGTGCCCATCCCCCCTCTAAACCCGTATTGGACCGGGCTCAGGATGCTGTTGTCATCAGCCCAGGTTTGGAGTTTATTTAATATCACCCTTCCTGCCACTTTCATTAGCGAATCCAATAACGAGATTGGTCTGTAACTGGATGGGCTTTCCCGATCCCCTTTTTTGTAAATGGGGACGATTACTAATTCAGACCAAGAACTTAAAAAACCTTTGGAGCAACAGGCCTGTAAAACGCGTGTTAAAAGTGGGACCCAAAGATCTACAATTGATTTAAATAAGTCAATTGGAATTTTGTTTATTGCCAGCGACACCTCCTCCTGAGTAATGTCAATGGCGATTGGCTGATGCTTATTGATAAGTTCTTCCACCTCCTTACTCCCAAATGTAGGTGCTTCGCTATTCTTTTCCTGTCCATACACTTTTGAGAAGAATTCGATCCACTTGTTCTCGTCGATAGCAATTTCTATCCTTGCATTTTCTTTATTCACGAGAAAGGGTGCATTAACGGCCTGACAACAAAGGCAAGTGTCTCTACTCTGGGCAGCCTGATACAAGTTTTCCCACGCCTACTCCTTAATCTCCTTTTCACGATTTTTCCTAGCCAGATTGTAGGCCTTTCTACATGCTCTAACTTCGTCCCTATCCCTAGTTGATGAACTTAAGGCCACCTTAAGTAATTTATATGTCTTAGTACATTGTCTGTCAAACCATCCATTGCCTTTCACTTGCTCTCTTATTTCCAGAGGTAGTCAGAGTCTCCTGGATGGTTTGAGTGATCTGCAAAAAGGCTTTTCAATCGTCACTATTGGAAGTGTCCTCGTCTAGACATTTTAAAATGGGTATGTGAGCCTTTGTAATTATGTTTTATTTGTAAGAGCCGGATGTATTGCGCCCCCTCTTACTGCGACGCCATTTTGGCGAGTCAATACTAGGTCTTGAACCCATGTTAAGCTTTCTATTATAGGCCTAATACTGGGCCTGATTCACAGAATTAACTTAAGACAAAGTCCTAAACTTACTACTTTTGGTATTCACAGAAGTTAGGATTTTGTCTTAAGTTTGTCTTAAGACAAACTTAAGACAGACTTAAGACAAACTTAAGTTAGGATTTTGTCTTAAGTCTGTTTTAAGACAAACTTAAGACAAAATCCTAACTTCTGTGAATACCAAAAGTAGTAAGTTTAGGATTTTGTCTTAAGTTAGATCTGTGAATCAGGCCCACTGTGTCTAGCCACCAGTAGGTCCACGCTAAGGGGTAGATGGTCACTTAATCCAACCGGGTGGATCGTAAATTTCTTTACCATGCTAGCATAACGTGCTGGCATAATAATGAAATCGATCACCGTCCTAAAATCCCTTCCAATGTAAGTGGGATCAAAGTTGTTAGTAGAGGGGCATATGGTATTGGCGAAATCAAGGTCAACTGTTGCCATGACTTCGTTTAATTTCTCTCCCCTGGACGTGTGCACAAAATGTTTGGTGGGGCCCAGTTCATCGTTACAATTTTTTCCTGGTACACACGTGTACTAGTTACAAATACTAACATTGAAATCCCCTGCCCAGACCAAAATTACATCATTTGCCTTACTGTTCAAATGGGTTGCTAGATCCTCACTTAAGTTAGTTAACACAGTCATATATTTGTCAATGTCAATGTTATTATAAAAGTTAACAATTAGAAATTTAACATGGGCTGATATAACAATCGAGACCATTTGATAATAGTGAGTAATCTTATATTAACGCTCTGTACCTTTACCAGATTTGACACATAAATACATATGCCTCCCTTGTTTCTCCCATGTGTAGACTGAATTGCTGGTACGTGGAAAGTTTTATACCCGTCCAAGTGCTGCTCTAGTAGTGACCATGTCTCTTGTAGGCATAAAATGTCGTGTTTCCTGATGAAATCTCCCCAAACACGATTTGCAATTTTTCGACTTAATACCACAAACATTCCATGATAGAATTTTTATTACTCCCTGGTTTAGTGTTTGTGTAAGCGATCTTTCAGTTGTGCCCTCAACATGTATACTCCTCCCTTCGGCCCGAAAATCACTATCAGCTTTTGTTTTACATATGGAGGGTTTTTCAGGTTGGGGCTCAGCTCTACTAATAATTTCCCCTCTGTTAGTATCTGAGATAGTAAGTTGTGGGAGGTCATTTCTCCTATTTGCCCTTTGTTCGTCACTCGTCTGATGGGACAGTGATTTCCATATAGGTGAAACATGTGTGTGAGGCTCTTTTATATCACTGTTTTTGCCCTGGTTGCTAACTATGACTCCAACTGAATCATGCCTACAAATCCCTTTTGGGTGTTGGAGTCAATCCACCTCCTCCAAAAATTGTGGAGAATCAAACCTGTTGGTTTTTGGGACCTTATATACCTGATTGTTTGCATGTTTAAGATTCCCCTGGTATTGATTCCCCATGATGGAGTTTCTCCCATCCATGGAGGGCTTGTAGAAGAATCCAAGTGGAAGAACAT
Source organism: Lissotriton helveticus (assembly GCF_964261635.1). Classification (NCBI taxonomy): domain Eukaryota; kingdom Metazoa; phylum Chordata; class Amphibia; order Caudata; family Salamandridae; genus Lissotriton; species Lissotriton helveticus. The sequence continues at coordinate 478,660 of NW_027611932.1, forward strand.
TTATACCCTCCTGGTGCAGTTCATAAAGACTGGTACGATTCAAAACCTAACGGACCAGGGCTGGCAAGCCCAGTGTTAGAACTACGCAGTCCCCCTTAAAGGTCTTTCTACCCTCTCCCACCCAGGAAATTCGTCTTACCATTTTAAATGACCCGTGCATTTCCTCTGTTAGACCGATCTTATTGCCTAAATGGTGGATAGTCTTGTTCCGTAATGTCGCCCAGGATTCTTTGTCAGGTGCTGTTACTGTTGGAACATTTGCAAGAATAATGGTGTAAGGGGCCGCAGCCGGCGGGAGGTTTAAGGTGTTCCATTCTCTGTGGGCGCAATGCTTATTCCCTTTTGTACGGTTTTGCTTAATTCCTGCCCTCCCCCCCCTCTCCCTGCTCGCATGGCCTATTTTTCCTTTGGTTTGTATCCTCCCTTCCTAGATGCGTGATGCTATTTTGGACTTTGTTATGTACGCTAATTCCTTTTGGTGCATTTTGCGTGGGGGCCTCGATAATACTATTCCTGAATATTAGGTCGTTGTTTACTCCATGTATCACAGGGGTTCTAGCGGCTAATTCACTTACTTTATTCAGGAGGATCGTTTGGTTAAGCTCAATCTGTGTTAGCCTATTCTCTATGGGGTCTAAAAGGGCCCTCAGCCTGATATTAAGCTCCGAGAAAAGACTCTCAAGTTTGTTTGTACTAGTGGTGGTTCTTTGGCCCTTACTATTACTTTTTCCGTTATTAGTTGTTTTCCCCTGGTTTACCTTATTCTTAGTCTTGTTTACCCCCATAGATGGAAATATCTTTTTTCGAGTTGGATCGATTACCCTGGTTGGTGTATTCCCAGGGTCAATGTGAATTAGAGGGGGGAGATTTACAGACAAGACTTTCTTGTTCTTAATGCACGCTTTCTTAGGAGGTGGACATAACAGTACTTCTGAATCGTCTAACAATATCTCGTCCCCCGCTACAAGGACGCAACCATTGTTTAAATCCAATGGTATTTTTGGTGATTTAAGTAACTCTGGGGATAGGTCCCCTGCGGGACTCTGGGCTCTACTACTCTCTATGGATTTCAAAGCCTCATTTTCTTTGATCAGTACACCTTCCACACTAGAGATTTGTTTTTCGATCGCCCCCACTGCCCCGGTTAGATATTTCACCAGGGACGTACTATCTGTATTCAGGTCTAGGGGTGCCTTGCCCAAGATAGATTTATTCATTTTCCTCTTCCACATGGTTGTCCAAAAACTAATTTTCTTCAGCGGATCAGTATATACGTTGACAGTGATAGGGGTATCAAATAGGAAGTCAAAACAATCGAATGTACTTTTACCCAGGTTTAAACAATGAGGTACAACCAAGTATTCACATGAAGCATTAAGGGTTCCTATTTCGATACAGATGAAATGATTCTCAGTCTTAATGAAATTTCTGCTGCCAGTTGCAGTGAAACCAGAAGCAAGAGAGCAGGCACGGCCCTGCCTCCTCCTGCCTCGGACAGTCCCGCCCTTGTCCCGGGCTTCTCCCGCGCGCTCCCGGGCCAAGTGCAGGTGTGGGCCAGCAGGGACTTTGGGACCTGTAGTCCGTGCGGTGAACCAGCAGCGTTCAAATGCGCCTCTCGCCCCCAACAATTTCACCGGTAAGAGAAGCACTTCACAGGAACCTCGCACTCAGTCTCCCAATTATGACGCGGCACGTTTTTCAAAAGGAAGAACTCATTGCTTAGGGTCTTTGCAGCCCAAGCCGCGTCTAAAATGGAAGAAGCAAATGAGGTAGCGATAATATAGCCAGTAAGTAGGGCTGTTGATGCGGCGCTGTAAGTGGGACCCTACAGAACAAGCAGTGTGTCGGACCACCTAGACGCAGTTTCAAGCGTGAGGGAAGCACAGAAAGGTCCAAGATCGTGGCAAACAGGACTCTAGGAGAGCATGTAAAATATCCCACAGTCTATGCAGCAAAGGAGGAGAGGACCCCCTGAATGGCAGCCTATACAGTCGCAGGCGGGGCATAAAGCAAGCACAAGTAATGATGCAGCTGAGCGGGTATGCGCGTTGGATAGGGTGCCAGTACTGTAAATGAGCCCAGTTATTTTAACGGGAGGCAAGCTGCAGAAGGTGCCGCTATGTCCGAGTGGGGCAGCATATGGGAGGGGAGGTGGCGCTGAGTGTACTCAGGCGCCAGAGCTCCATGATATTTCCGCCCTCAGGCGAGCTGTAGGGCGCCCCGTTTAGGGCCAATGTCAGAGCCCAGCGAGAAGGATTTAGCGAGGCCGCCGCTATATGGATATTGGCTCCCGCAGCCTCTGGGGCTCAATGTGTGCACCGCGCGGGAGGCCAAACGGATCCCCTGTACCGCGGAGCGCACGCTGTGCTGGTGGGAGAGCTCTGGCCGCGTCGAGGTGCATGAGGCATGCAATTTGCGACCCCATTGGGAATTCCAAACTGTGTCTCAGACACTATTGTGCATCCCAATTTGCGAGTCGCAAATTGGCGGGTCGTACATCTGGCCCATCATCCTTTATCTTCTTCTGGGGTCTGGTGGCCATCTTGGAGGTAGGAAAGTGTGGTTGGGCTAGGTAATAATGTCTGGAAGTCCAGAAAACTTACTCATTCAGTAAGGAATGGACGAGAAAGATGGATGAGGTTGGAATAGGAAGTTACACAAGAAAAGTTGTACGCTTGTATGAAGGGTAGCAAAGTTCAACACAGCTAGAGTAATAATATTTACACAGTAAAAAGTTTACTCCAGTAGCCATCATATAGTAAGATAAATAGTAATTCAGTGATACCCATTCCAGAACTCCATATTAAAAAATGTCTGCCTCACGGTTTAAGACAAAGCAGCCAAACGAGAACCAGTGAACATGACATATTTCTGAAAAACTTTGGACATTTTAAGATTGTGGAAGAGTTTACAACAGAAGTTGGTGGTAATGAACTACATGTGCATTTATTTATTCATAGTTCTTTATTTTTGCAGTTTTACAGTTTTATTTAGTTCTACTGTCCCACCGAGAGCATGATGGTGCTTTACAAAGAACCCTTCAGATTGCATAGTAAACCAGTCTGAGAGAGACCGGTGTAAACGATATCAAGCAAAATAATAATTTAATTACAATTATAGCTTGATTGAATGAATGGAAGGAGATATATTACAGGTGAAGGCAGAGCAAGTGATAATGGTCTAAGGGGACATTAAAGTACATTTTGTCTCGGGCAGTCACAGGCTTGAGGAGAGGTGAATTGGCAACAAGTTCAAAATTTCCTAAAAACAGTGCATACCAGAAAACTCAAGGTGTAGACAGCAATGTAATACTTGGTTGAAGCTTGGATGGCAAAGGTTTACCAGCGTTTACCACTGTCAGATATGGTGTTATTCTTAAAAGCTTAATCATTTAGTAAAATGAATATATGAAATGTAATTTTAACCATGGGAAAGTTTTGAAGTTATAGACAAGGTAAGCAGAACTTATTAGCAACAGGTACAGGGATTCATTTGTTACTCTCTGCAAAATGCCAAATAAAAACAGATGACATCTGTGCCTTTCGTTACTGTATTTGTCAAATGCTGCATTAAAACACTACTAGGCAGTATGCATGTAATGTATATAAAAAAACATAATTGCACTGGTTCTGCCTTCATATTGTACAATAAATGAACTGCCCTATTTTAGCTCACTTGAATCTTGATATATTTGGGTTATAATACAACAAGACTGAAAGTGTGTTATGTGAATTGCATGAAAGATATCTGAGGCCTAGGGATTGCTTCCTGGAATTCAGTCATATGTTCTAAGTGTGTTGAGTTGGAAGAAAGTAAACATACCAACCACTCTCACAACTCCTTGTATTTGAATGCAGCGCTAACCGTAGGCTTCTGTGACCAACATTACCTTCTCATGGATTACAATACTATTGCATTCAACCCTGCCTGAAGTAAAGAAATTATTTTTGCTCGTAATTCACAATCTCATGACCACATTCTACATGTTAACTATTTTAAACCCTCTCCGCACCTACAAACATTTTATTTTATCAGTCTGTGCCCAGAATGAGATGCCTGACTGAGGTTTTGTGTTTCTTTTACTGTGCATTCTTCAGTGGGTTGGGGTAGAACATTTTCAGACCAAACTCAGTTAGTTGATTCTTTACTGTTGCCTCCATTCAGAGGGCTCTATTCCATGATATGGCAGAGCCTTTCTCATGGCGTTTACGGAGCCCAGTCAGAATGGCACAACACATCTCTGACACCTGCAACTTCATAGGCGGAGTTCTGCGAGGGTCCAACCTGAGCCCAACCCTCTTCAATGCAGATATGATCCCTCTAGCCAGCATCATCCGCTCTTACAATATCAAAGTCCTCTGCATCACCAATGACATGCAACTCATTCTCATTCTCACTTACAAGACGCCTAGTACGTGGATCAAGTTCAAATGCTGTTTGGCTGACATCGTCCACTGGATGAAGACCAACTGTCTAAAGCCAAACACCAACAAGACCAAAATCATTATCTTTGGGAAGAGCACATCAGCATGGAACTCCACCCGGAAGCCAGAAGAGCTAGGACCAACACTCACCCAAACCAAGAACCTTGAGATCATCATCAACAGCAAACTCAACATGATTGCCCAAGTCAATGCCGTCAATGTTTCATGCTTTCATACCCTGAAGATGCTGGGGAAGATTTTCAAATGGTCCCTAATCGGAACCCCTAAAACTATCACGCACACCCTGGTGACAAGCAAGCTGGACTATTGGAACCACCTTTATGCTGGGATCAATAAAAAAATTCAGCAGAAGGCTGCAGATCATTTAGAACTCAGAGGCCAGAATCACTCTCAGCCTCCCATGCCATACACATCACACCACTCCTGAAGGAACTCGTCTGACTCCTCATTCACAAATGAACAAAAATGAAACTCCTCACCCACCTTTTCAAGGTACTACATAGAAGTGGCCCAGTAGACCTTAACAATCGCATCTGCTTTCACAAGCCTTCCATACAACGTCGCTTGTCCGGATTCCTACTTGCTTTAAGCGCATGCATATGGAAAACAAGACATGGCAATTGCACCTTTACCTACATCTCTCACAAAGCATGGAATGACCTGCTGCTACACATAAGAGCCTCCTCCTCACTTCTTCAGTTCAACACAAAACTGAATACTTTTTAACTAATTCCACTAGGCCCTAGGTGTGCCGAGACTTGCAAAAAAATCTCAAAGGCAAAAAATATCGAGTTGTAAATATCGAGTTGTGTGCAAACATATTGCTGACAAGAAAATCGATGTTAATAAGTAATATTGATGTTAAAATATCTATTTTGTTAATATGAATGTTAACCTCTTCGCTGCTTCTGACGGCCAACAGCCGCCGTGCGCACTACCTCCGTAGTTCTGCACACATCCGTTGGCCGTCGCGGCCCGGCCCACTGCGCTAAACAACTGCACTGTGATGGAATTGCCTCCGCGGTTAAGTGGCTAAAAATATCTGTGTTGTTATTATTGTTACACAAATGTTAACATTGTTTTTTAATTATTTGTATTTACTTTAGTATATAATGTAATTATATATGTTGTAAATTGTTTGTAATATTATTGTTAGTGTTTTCTATATAGTTTTTAAATTTTTAGTTGTTGTTTATATTTTATTGAATAGTCTTTTGTAATTTTTAGTGCCTTAGTGGGTTGTGGGATTTATAGGGGTACAAGTTGGGAAGTAAATTATTTATAATTGATTAATATTTACATTGTAACTAATATTCATTATTTAATTGGTGATTATGTTAATTGCGTTTTTTTTATAATGTTAAGTTTTAGGTGCGGGTTGTGGGGTTTGTGGGAGTATAGGGTATTTAATTGATTACTAATCATGTTAGTTGTGTAATGTAATTCTTTATTTATAGTTTTGGGATGGGTTGCAGTTTGTGTAGGGGAAAAGGGTGTGAAGGAAATTAACTATAATAACTAATAATTTAGGGTAATTATTAATTATTTAATTGATAATGCATTATGTAAATTGGGTAATTATGATTTTTTTTAAGTTATATATTATGTGCAGGTTGCTGTGTTTGTATGGGTAAAGGGTGAGAAGTTAAATAAATAACATTAGTTTATTATTTTTTCATTGTTTAATTGATAAATAATTATGTAAATAAGAATTTTTCTTTTATATGATATGTGCACATTCTTGCGTTTGTAGGGATAAACGGTGGGAAGTTATTTAAATGTAAATATTGTATTATTAATTAATAATTTTTAATTTTTTAAATGATAATTAAATATGTAAACTGTGTACTTATACCTGTTAAGATATATTTTAGGCATGTGTTAAGTTTGTAGAGGTATAGGGTCAGAAGTTATTTAAGTTATAATGAATGTAAAAATATAACTATTTTTTTTTTAAAGTGTTATTTGTTATTCTATGATATTTAATTGTAAATTACACTATATTTGTTGTTATGATTGTTAAATTACAGTGTGGTATTTAATTAGATTAATATTTTTGTAATGTAAAATATTTATTAAACATTGTAATACATATGTATAAATATTTTATATTTAAATATATATATTTCTTGCTACTTAAACCAGTTGTTAAAATATTTTATTTGTTTGCAATGAACTACTGTCTCTCTACTGTTGTATAGACTGGAGTGGGAATATAAAATGTTTCCCCTCCTGAGTCCACCTTTTCCCTACTGTTACACCGACTGGAGTGAGAACAGTAAATTGTTACCCCTCAATCATCCAACACTTTCCCTACTGATACACCGACTCAAATGGGAATAGTAATTTGTACACGTCCTGAGCCCAACGCTTTCTCTACTGTTGCACAGACTGGAGTAGGAATAGTAAAGTGTTACCACTCTTCAGTCCAATGGTTTCCATACTCTTGTACAGACTGGAGTGGGAACAGTACCTTTTTCTCCTCTTGAGTCCAAACATTTCCCAACTGTTACATAGAGTAGAGTGGGAATAGTAAAATGTAGAGATTGAAGTGAGAATAGTTTGTGTACTATTCCTACAATTTTAGAGTTCTCTTTATATTATGGATTTAAAATTATATTATTTTTATCTAGTAATGTTTGTACTATGTACTATATTTTTAGTAAAATGCAATTTTTTATATGGTTTCTTTTTTATGTGTAATTACATTGGTCTGGTTTTTAATGTTTATTACAAAAATGTTCTTATTGTTTTTAATTATACATATATATATATATATATATATATATATATATATATATATATATATATATATATATATATATATATATATATATATATATATATATATATATATATAATATTTCTATTTTTAAAGTTAGGAAATTATCATATACATTTAAATTCATATTGTAATAAGAGTTGTAAGTTTTGTATGGTAAAATAAACATTCAAATATAGATACATATGAGGTTTTAAAAATAAATATTAATATATTTAATGTTTATTATTTCCGATTGTATATATGTTAAAAACAATATTTCTGTCTTGGATAATTGTGTATAATGATCATGTTTTTTCCTCAATATTCTTGTTATCTACATTATAAGTATAGGATAACAATATTTTTGTGTTCAATATTTTTGACCCAATTTTTATTTCCCATAATATTTGTCGTTTCGATATTTTGTCACTGAATCCCTCATGTGTGAAATTGCACTTTACAAGTCTGCATAACATATCAGCCTACGTGACGTGATGATGATGTTTACTTGAATACATTTGAAGTTCCTAATCTAATAGCTAGCTGTTCTGTTCAGTTTTTTCACTGTTGGAAGTCTTATCTCTCCCATTGACTAATGCTGGGTTACCTTATTACAAATGATACGTGCTAGCTTTGAATTGGGAACAGACAGGGATATATTTTGTGTAATCAAATAAACTATAATTTAAAATCTTCTTTAATGGTAAAGTCGGATTATAAGTCACAAGTCTGAAAATGCCACTTTTAGAGAGTTGAAAAACAACAGCAGGGGGTTAGGCCCTTATCTACAACCACCATGGACCTCTATATACAATCAAAAAACAAAACAGTTGGTGATTGTGTTTCTTTTTTTTTTTTTTTTACTTTTCTCACAAGATCATTCTACTTAATAAAAATGACCTGTAGATCAATTGTGACATATTAGCATCCTGACATAAATTGCTCAATATCATTAAACAGAGAGTGATACCAAAAAGAATCTCAAACCTATACCCAATTATTCTATATCACAAGATAAATGACACCTTAATAAAAACAGTGACACATCAAAAAAATCGAACAAATCAGTATTTCAACCAGTCCAGAGTTATAAACCAGCGCGATCCCTCTTAACGCTCTTCGTGTAAATAATGGGTGCCAAAGTCATCCAATATGGTAAATGAAACAAAAATAATTGCATTTCATAGGAAGTCCTTAGTCGTCCTTCATATTAGTGTAATTTGAACATGGAAACTCAAAAGTAATATGCTATGCATTTTGAACCATAAACATTATAGGTTCTCCTCAGGACCAGGGCTGGATAATTTCTGGAATTAAAGAAAAGAAAAAAGAAAGCTTTCTTCATATTTACAATTATTTACAAAAAGAGTGAGGATCACACTTTTGGGAGAGGACCCTCGATTGGAAAGAAAGTATCATACCTTAGATGTTCTAATATTATGTAAGAGGAGGAGCCTCTATCATTAGTGTCTCTGCTTTTCAATTTGGATATGATACTGTAACAAAGCAGAAAAAAAGAACTACATAAGCCTTCAAATAAAAAGACACTTTTTATTTAGCCTGGGCAGAGTTCGCAGAGTTCCCCGTAGCGGAACTCCGCGAAGTGCAAAAAAACCTCCGCCCCGCTACACAAAGCTCCGCAGGTGGCGGAGTGAGTTAGATAAATGCTGTTCGCAATAATTTTCAGTGCCAGATGCTTGTCCGCCCTGTGCAATCATCACGAACGGCACCATGCACAGCGCAAGCCACTTGAGTAGATTACTTGAGTGGCAGCTTTCTCAATGCAAATGGGCAGTTTCTCAGTGCGAATGGTCGCAAGCATAAGCGACCACTCGCAATGAGAAATCTGAATGCTGGCATTGAGAAATCTCACAGGGAGATAGATTTTCCATGCTTGCAATCGTCAACTTGATGTTGACGACCGCGAACGAGGAAAAAAACTCTGCTACGCTACACGAAGCAGAGTTTTTTGGAACTCCACAAACTCCGCTTAGCGCGGTAAACTCTGCAAACTCCGTAAACGGAGCGGAGTTCACCTCCCAGACTTACTGCTTTATCTGACAAAAAAATCTCTACTGTGTTTTTAAGTTGTACCTGGGTAGCAGCGAAATGCAATTCTACATATTGAATGTGTTTCAATCCTTCCTGAGGAAATCTTTTTTATTGAAGAATTTAGGTCGTTAACTTTTAGCTATTGAAATGAAACAAGGCTGAATTAAAAATGGTCAAAAAGCTAACACAACACTTTTTTAGTACGGTTTCAACTTGAGGCAAGGAAATTCCTACATTGTTTCCAATCCAGCGTGCACTTCTGATTGATTTCCAGCAAGCATTTGCATGTCATACACAGCAGAGTAGGTACATTGTTTCAAGCGTCTTTAAGCAGTTCAAGTCATTTCATATGCGGCAAACCAAAGCCAAGTAAATAAATACCTTGTTGCCGGTCGAAAGAAACAGACAGCAGAACTCTTCAGAAACATTGCACTTTGGAAAATACTCTGTATTGTAGCAGTGCTGTACAATTGCAAAAGCCTGAAGTATTCTTTTTCAAATCGCCGGTTGCAACACATATATATATAAACTTCTCTTATTCAAAATGCTGATAGCGGTGCTTTTGTTACCAATCAAATGCTTGAACAAATGCAAGAGACTAGGTCAAAGGGGACAGTTGCTATGGTCTCACTGATAGTGCTTTTTAGGATGTAAGCCTTGTACATTTATGCTTACTTGAAAAACGAGTGGGCGCGACATTAGTTTGTCTTCACTCCAGCTTCAGTTGAGTTTGAAAATGGCAATTTGTTGCTAAGGAGAAGAGTGGGTCAGGCATACTAATCAATGCCAGAGTGGGACCCAAAAGGATTCTGGGATTTGTAGTGTCCTTAATTTGAAAAAGCGAACCTTGGAGTATATGTAGGTGTCACATCATATTTAACTCAGCCATTTAATTAAGGCCCTTACTAGTAGTGTTGAATTTTAAAATTAAATAGGCTTCCGTTCGCATGAGTCTTTTTGGACATCACCTCCTCTAGGATCCATTTGGATTGTGCTTAATACAGTCCATTGCAGATCCTTTTCTGAATGCCCCAATTCTTGGAAGTGGTTAACCATAGGAGCTGAGACAGTGTTAGTTTTTATTCTAGATTTATGTTGAACGATGCGCTGTTTCACTTCCTGATAGGTGTTGCCAATATATGTTTTCTTGCAAGGACATATTACTGCATAGACAACCCTTTTAGTTTTACAAATTTGTGAATTCATTGTGAGTCCAACATATCTTACCATCAGCGAAAATGCGTCCTGCAATTGTCTGACTGCAGACGCTACGGTGTCCACATTTGTTCTGGCCTTGTATCAGTTTTAAATTCCTTATTGAGATAAGGTCACACTTTTTCTATGGTTGAATGAGGCTCGCTCTCATTATCTGCGAGCCAACACTTATGTTTTCTTTTTTCAAGGCAAACATAGGCGGATCGAATCCGCACTTCAACTTTTTTATCAGATTCCAGTTGTTGTTTATTAGTTACGTTACGTGTGAGAGCAATATGTGGAGATGCATACCAACTTGTTATTTGTCTTTCTTGATTTTCTCAGGAGCAGACTCTCTCGTGGTGTGAGCCAGGATCTTTTCGTTGATCTTTTTAGCAACTTTTCGGGATAGCCTTGTTGTTTTAATTTTTCTTGAAGCATTTCAGCTTGAAAGAAATAGTCATCTTTATTAGTGCATGTTGGACCTAGATTACCCAAGCCTACATATGGTAGCTTGGCACAGTAGTGGTCTACAGCTAACTCAAGGCGTTGGCTAAGTACTTACAAGTCTCACCCACAGTAACACAGTGATGAACCACTAAAATAAAGACACAACACCTCTGTTTGGAAAAATACCGTTACCTTTTATAAAAAATAATATGTCTCTTTGGATTCAAGTTATACAAGATACAACATTAGTTTCTTTCAGGAGAAAACATTCCACTTTTACTTTAAGAAATTACTTTTCACTCCTCAGCTGTGGAAAAAGGACAATAAACCACATTCTTTTGTCAATGGTACAGTAAAGCATAAGGGTAACTCTTTGGTTGGTTAAGAGAATCTCATTAGCTTCACACTCTGTAAGGTTACCTCACATTATTATACAATGACACATTACTCCACCAATAAATCTACTGAAAAGAAGATGCAGACTGTTAGTGCAATACGTTTTTACAGGTTCATTAATAGGTACTTTACCCCACAGCACTTAAGCACTGCCCAACTCAACAGCAAGACCTGAATGTAGATTTTCACTGTATGACCCACCAGTTATGTGCTAAAAGGAAAGACACAATAATATTAGTAAGGTTCCTCTCCCTCTGATTGACAGGCACACCTAGCTGGTAGAGAATCTACTTCTTCACTTATCACTAATCTGTAGGGGATTTTACCCAGGAACCCTGTGGTTCCCTGCACCATTTCCACCTTTCTTTTCTGAGTCAGATATCGGATAAGTTTTATTCTATGTTATTCAGTTCACTAACTCGTTTTCCTCGAGTCAGGTTCCCCTTGACAAGTCAGTCACTTGCGTGGGTCGTAGCCCCACTGTTCTGCTTCATTCACCTGGCTCTGCCGCCTCCCGTTCCGACGCTACCCGGCTTACTTGTGAGGTTGGGGGCGTGTCGCGGGTGTTTCCTCTACACGCGCTGGAGCCCGGTAACCGATGGGCTGAAGGGGGAAGGCAGGGAAGGCTTTCCCGGCTCAGGGCTCCCTACCGAGTCGTCCGTTGTGGCGCTTCTGCCTCCTCTGAAGGGATCGACCTCCTGGAGCTCCGACGCGGCACTCCTCAGCTGGCGCGATGACTTTCCTTCCGCTGGCACTACTCGGCGGAGCATGCGCGGAAGCGCTCGTTCCTCTTCCGCCTCGGCGCACCTGCTCCCAGGAAGGACGCTGTTCTCCACAGGGACGCTGCTCGGTCTCTTCTGGGCCTGCTCGATCCTAGGCCCCTCCTGCCTCGCAAAAGCGTTCAGTCGCTGGTCATGCGCGGAAGCGCCTACCTCTTCGTGTGACGCGGCCGGTGCCCCCGGGGTCCCGACGCCGATCGGAGCAGCGCCACTGCTTCTCCTCAGGCACTTCTCACTCCGGCTTCACAGGAAGGATGTGCACACACGGCGTCCTCGCTCTTCAGGGTGCTAAGGTGCCACAGACGCCCACCTTCACTACAGCTACTCCACGACACCGGTGAGCACAGCGCTGGGTATTGACAAGCAGGAATACCCCCAATTAAGGGTGTTCTGAGTGGTTTTACTGGGGCTCTGAGATAAAAGGATCTTCTTCCTCCAGTAACTCGATTTCCTTGTCAGTAGTTGTTGTCTTGATAGAGGGATCGGTCAAAGGCTGAAGGGGGAACAATCCTCTGAAGTAACTGTCAGCCTCAGTGACAAACTAGCTGCTCTCAGTGTGTCCACCTCCTCTCACCACTGCCTCACTCCTCTACTCTGGGGTCAGCACAAAATGGCTGCTGGTCACTGGCCTTATATAGGGTGGCCTGAGACCTGCAGAAGTCTCTAGTCAATTCTAGAAAGTTCCCTAATGTTATCCTATGGACCTGTCCTCCAGTAGTGTCCGTTATGGCAGTTGGTGGACACCATCTTAGGTTTCTGGAGATCCCTAGATTTTCAAGGGGGCTGACTAGGCCTCACAGGTTATGAGGGAAAAATGGCGTCATCGCCAAGGAACACCTAGCCCCCTGACAGCATTAAAAAATTCCTGATGGACATATGTAAAAATAAAAATAGAAACTCTGGGAGGCTAAGGGGGACAAAAATAAATAATAATGGTTAGAGTCTCTCCAGAAGCAGACAGGTCTAACACGCGTCCCCCCCAGCTGAAAGTGGGGAGAACTACCCAACCCCTTGGGAGTCCTCATCACTAAGGCGGAAATACCTGGATAGACCGTCTGCGTTGGCATGGTCTGCCCCAGGTCGGTGTTCCACCCTAAAGTCCATTCCCTGTAGGGAGATGGACCACCTTAGCAACTTGGGATTCTCCCCCTTCATTTGCATCAGCCAACGAAGGGGGCGATGGTCAGTCTGAACTAGGAAGTGCGAACCAAACAGGTATGGTCGCAGCTTCTTCAGAGCCCAGACCACCGCAAAGGCTTCTCTCTCAATTGTACTCCACCTCCTTTCCCTGGGGAGTAGCCTTCTGGACAGGAAGACCACGGGTTGATCCAAGCCCTCATCATTTAGCTGCGATAACACTGCCCCAATGCCATGTTCTGACGCATCTGTTTGGACAATGAATTCTCTAGCAAAATTAGGGGCCTTGAGAATGGGAGCGGAACACAATGCTTGTTTCAAGGTCATGAAGGCTCGCTGGCAAGCCTCTGTCCAGACTACCCGTCGGGGTTGCTTCTTGGAAGTAAGTTCAGTGAGGGGGGCCACGATAGTGCCATACCCCTTCACGAAGCGACGGTAGTATCCAGTGAGGCCCAGGAAGGCTCGGACCTCTGTTTGAGTCTTGGGGGGCTCCCAGGCGATGATAGCCTCAATCTTTGCTTGGAGGGGCTGCACCGTCCCTCTGCCCACCAAGTGACCTAGGTACACCACCGACCCCTGTCCGATCTGACACTTGCTGGCCTTGATGGTCAAGCCAGCCTGTTGCAGGGCATGAAGAACAGCTTGCAGGTGCTGCAAATGGTCCTCCCAGCTGCTACTGAAGACAGCAATGTCGTCCAGGTATGCAGCAGAAAAAGCTTCCATTCCCGAAAGGACCCTGTTCACCAGCCGCTGAAAAGTGGCAGGGGCATTCTTGAGCCCAAAGGGCATCACACGAAATTGGTAGTGTCCCTCAGGTGTAGAGAAGGCTGACCTTTCCTTCGCCTCCTCGGTAAGGGAAATCTGCCAGTACCCTGAAGTTAGGTCAAAGGTACTTAAGTATTGAGCAGCTCCCAGCCGGTCAATAAGCTCATCCGCCCGTGGGATAGGATGTGCATCAGTTTTAGTCACTGAGTTCAAGCCTCGGTAGTCCACACAGAATCTCAATTCAGGTGTGGTGCCTGGTGGGGCAGCTTTTGGTACCAAAACCACCGGGCTAGACCAAGGGCTACCAGAAGGTTCAATCACCCCTAGCTCCAGCATCTTGGCGACTTCACTTTTGATGTTGGCCTTCACCTTGTCCGACAGCCGGTAGATTTTAGATTTCACAGGTGGGCTGTCTCCTGTGTCCTCGTCATGGGTACACAGGTGGGTCCTACCTGGGACAAGGGAGAACAGGGGAGAAAATTGCTCCAGGATCTGGCGGCAATCACTTTGCTGTTCAGAAGTCAGGGATGGCGAGAGAATCACTCCCTCCACTGATCCATCTTTTTCTTTGTACGAGAGAAGATCAGGGAGAGGTTCACTTTCTTCTTCCTCTGCTCCATCGGTCACCAGCATTAAGACAACCTCGGGCCTCTCATGATGTGGCTTGAGACGATTGGCATGCAGCACCCTGAGGGGCTGCCTCGGGGTCTTAAGATCCACCAAATAGGTGGACTTCCCCTTTTTCTCCAAAACCTCAAAGGGGCCTGTCCAACGGTCCTGGAGGGCATTTAGCTCTCCAGGTTCCATTACCCACACTTTCTGTCCAGGCTCCAGTTCCACTGGGTGAGCGTTGTGGTCATACCACTCTTTCATAACTGCTTGGCTGGCCTCCAAGTTGTCTGAAGCCTGCTTCCACAACTTAGCCATTTGGCTCCGGAAGGCCAGCATGTAGCTCACCACGTCCTGGGGAAGCTTCCTGGGAGTCTGTTCCCATCCGTCTTTCACCAGGCTGAGAGGTCCCCTTACAGGGTGCCCGTACAAAAGTTCGAAGGGGCTGAAGCCCACTCCCTTCTGTGGCACTTCCCTGTAGGAAAACAAGAGACAGGGTAGGAGGATGTCCCATTTCCTCCGTAGGCTCTCAGGTAGACTCCGTATCATACCTTTCAAGGTTTTGTTAAACCTTTCCACAAGACCATTGGTTTGTGGGTGATAGGGAGTGGTAAACCGATAGGTAACGCCGCACTCCTTCCACATGGCCCGCATGTATGCTGAAAGGAAGTTAGTCCCCCTGTCGGAAATGACCTCCTTGGGGAAACCCACTCTGGTGAAGATCCCCATCAGGGCCCTTGCCACTGCAGGTGCAGTGATGGTCCTCAGAGGTATTGCCTCTGGGTACCGGGTGGCATGATCCACCAAAACCAGTATGAACCGGTGTCCAGCTGAAGTTGGTGGATCCAATGGCCCTACAATGTCGATGCCCACCCTCTCAAAGGGGGGGCTAACGACAGGTAGTGGTTCCAGGGGAGCTTTTAGCTTCACCCCAGTTTTCCCACTGGCTTGGCAAGACACACACGTCCGACAATATGTATCCGACGCCACTTTCATTCGAGGCCAGTAGAAATGGGGGACAAGCCGGGCAAAGGTCTTGTCCTGTCCTAGGTGTCCTGCCAATGGTATCTCATGAGCCAGTTCCAGTAGAAAGGCTCTAAAGCATTGAGGGACCACCAAGGCTCTGGCTGAACCGTGGCCAGGTGCCTTGGGCTCACTGTAGAGGAGTCCATCCTCCCAGTAAATCTGGTAGCTCCCTTCAATGTTTCCCGCTGCCTGGGCGTTGGCCTGTTGCCGCAGCCCCTCGAGAGTAGGACACTCTTTCTGAGCTTTGCAGAACTCTTCCCGGGAAGGACCTCCCTCCACATGCCATTCAGTTGGGATGGGTAGGTTTTCCAGGGAAGCAACATTCTCCCCGGTGGACTCCAGATCCACCTCCGCAGGTGGTCCAGCTGTCTCACTAGGTGGAGATGTCGAGGCAGGGTCCTCCGGCCTCCTGTCCTTCTCCTCTCTGGCAGCCGGCTGGGCCATTGTTCCAGGCTCCAGCGTCAGTGAACTCCCCCTTCGGGCAGTCGCGGACCTTGTGCTGACACAAGTCCAGTCAGGGGGTCCCAGCATCTCAGAGTGAGTCTGGTACTCCACCCTCCTCCAAGCATTGTGCTCCATATCATTCCCTAACAGGCAGTCAACAGGCACGGCAGGGCTTACGGCAACTCGAAGTGGACCTGCAACCCCTCCCCACTCAAAGGGAACCTCAGCCACAGGGTAGTGGCCCAATCTGCCGTCAGCCATTACGGCGGGATGGAGTACATCTGGGATGACCTGCTCTGGAGACACCAGCTGACTCCTTACCATAGTCATGCTGGCTCCTGTGTCTCTCAGAGCCTCCCCTCTACGGCCATTGATGGTGACCCACTGCTCATACTTAGTAGTATTAGAGGGCAGCTGGGTCTTGGGAACCATCTCCTTATCTCCCAGGGACACTAAGGTGACACCCGCCCGCTCCCCTCCATTAACCAAAGGTATCTCCTCCCCGAGCACTACACTAGTGATTCCCGGGGCTTTTCCTCCAGTGGGAGGGGGTGGTCTTTTTGGGCATCTCACATCTCCTTTATAGTGTCCCACACCACCACACTCAAAACAATGAACAACCCTTGGCTGCTGGCTTTGGCCAGGGGTAGGGTTGCGAGGGGGGTTACTCTTGGGGATGAATCCTCTGCCCCTTCCTTGCGAAGTATTTTGTGGCCCTTTTGAGAACTCCCTCTTAGTTTCCCCTCCCTCTTTCCTCTGGGGGGCGCCCTGTCCTTGCTTCTGGGAATTCCCTCCAGTCCCCTTAGTCGACACCCGAGTACTAACCCAGATGTCTGCCTCCTCAGCAAGCTTCCTGGGGCTGGTCAGCTTGCTGTCCACCAGATGCTGTCTTAGTTCGGGAAGACACTTCTCGAGTAGGTGTTCCTTGAGTATGAGGTCATATAGTCCCTCATAGTCTCCTACTTCGCTGCCTCTTACCCAACCCTCCAGGGCCTTCCTGGAGTAGTCCAAGAAATCTACCCAGTTTTGCGTGCCCAGCTTGTAGCTGCCCCGGAACTTTTGCCTATATTTCTCAGGGGTCAACCCAAACTTCTTGAGCAGCGCTGATTTCATAGCCGGATAGTAGGTCTGTTCACTCTGGTCAAGAGCCAACAAAGTATCCCTGCCAGTGGGGGGCATGTATTTGTATAACCCACCTCCCCAGTGGACTTCCAGAATCCCATGGGCCCTTAGCGAGACCTCGTAGGCGGCTAGCCACTTAGCAATGTCGTCACTGGGTACATAACAAGCCATAATATCTTTTGGTAGGTACGGTCTAGGTTCTTTGATGTTGGTCTGGGTATCGCTGCCACCATTCTCTGATTTGGGGGATCCTCGGTTTAGGGCTTGTAAATCCATCTCTTTGATGGTTCGCTCATGCGCCAACCTCCTATCCTCCCTTTCCATGTCCATCCTGGCTAGTTCTATTTTCAACCTCCTCTCCTCCCTCCTATCTTCCAGCTCGGCTTCGGTTAAGCCCCTGTCTGAAACGCTGCTGCTTGCCCTTGAAGGTAGCCTGGGACCTGTCAGAAGATTCCCTCTCCCCATTTGGTTCAGCAATGCAGCCTCAGTAACAGTGTCCCCATCACCCACTTCCGTTTCTGGTTCCTCCCTTAGACGAGCTTCTAACCATGCCCTTATGCTTGTCAGCAACTCTCCTTTCTTGGCACCTTTATTAAAAAATACCCCGTTCTGCTGACACCAATCCCTGAGTTGGGCCACAGTATTGGCTTCCAGCTCTTTAAGATTCACCTCCAGCTTTGCCATGGTATAAAATTACTCACAGGAGAAAACCACGAAGTGACCTGAGGTTAACCTCCACCCACCTCCAGAAATAAATTTAGAAAAAACAAAAATTAGATTAGGAGGGCCGCAGGGAGAAAACTCCAGGTGGGGTCCCGTGGTTGGCACTGCGTTACTACTAAGTGAGTGTAAGCACAAATCCGTGATCCCACCGCTGAAACACCAATTATGTTGGACCTAGATTACCCAAGCCTACATATGGTAGCTTGGCACAGTAGTGGTCTACAGCTAACTCAAGGCGTTGGCTAAGTACTTACAAGTCTCACCCACAGTAACACAGTGATGAACCACTAAAATAAAGACACAACACCTCTGTTTGGAAAAATACCGTTACCTTTTATAAAAAATAATATGTCTCTTTGGATTCAAGTTATACAAGATACAACATTAGTTTCTTTCAGGAGAAAACATTCCACTTTTACTTTAAGAAATTACTTTTCACTCCTCAGCTGTGGAAAAAGGACAATAAACCACATTCTTTTGTCAATGGTACAGTAAAGCATAAGGGTAACTCTTTGGTTGGTTAAGAGAATCTCATTAGCTTCACACTCTGTAAGGTTACCTCACATTATTATACAATGACACATTACTCCACCAATAAATCTACTGAAAAGAAGATGCAGACTGTTAGTGCAATACGTTTTTACAGGTTCATTAATAGGTACTTTACCCCACAGCACTTAAGCACTGCCCAACTCAACAGCAAGACCTGAATGTAGATTTTCACTGTATGACCCACCAGTTATGTGCTAAAAGGAAAGACACAATAATATTAGTAAGGTTCCTCTCCCTCTGATTGACAGGCACACCTAGCTGGTAGAGAATCTACTTCTTCACTTATCACTAATCTGTAGGGGATTTTACCCAGGAACCCTGTGGTTCCCTGCACCATTTCCACCTTTCTTTTCTGAGTCAGATATCGGATAAGTTTTATTCTATGTTATTCAGTTCACTAACTCGTTTTCCTCGAGTCAGGTTCCCCTTGACAAGTCAGTCACTTGCGTGGGTCGTAGCCCCACTGTTCTGCTTCATTCACCTGGCTCTGCCGCCTCCCGTTCCGACGCTACCCGGCTTACTTGTGAGGTTGGGGGCGTGTCGCGGGTGTTTCCTCTACACGCGCTGGAGCCCGGTAACCGACGGGCTGAAGGGGGAAGGCAGGGAAGGCTTTCCCGGCTCAGGGCTCCCTACCGAGTCGTCCGTTGTGGCGCTTCTGCCTCCTCTGAGGGGATCGACCTCCTGGAGCTCCGACGCGGCACTCCTCAGCTGGCGCGATGACTTTCCTTCCGCTGGCACTACTCGGCGGAGCATGCGCGGAAGCGCTCGTTCCTCTTCCGCCTCGGCGCACCTGCTCCCAGGAAGGACGCTGTTCTCCACAGGGACGCTGCTCGGTCTCTTCTGGGCCTGCTCGATCCTAGGCCCCTCCTGCCTCGCAAAAGCGTTCAGTCGCTGGTCATGCGCGGAAGCGCCTACCTCTTCGTGTGACGCGGCCGGTGCCCCCGGGGTCCCGACGCCGATCGGAGCAGCGCCACTGCTTCTCCTCAGGCACTTCTCACTCCGGCTTCACAGGAAGGATGTGCACACACGGCGTCCTCGCTCTTCAGGGTGCTAAGGTGCCACAGACGCCCACCTTCACTACAGCTACTCCACGACACCGGTGAGCACAGCGCTGGGTATTGACAAGCAGGAATACCCCCAATTAAGGGTGTTCTGAGTGGTTTTACTGGGGCTCTGAGATAAAAGGATCTTCTTCCTCCAGTAACTCGATTTCCTTGTCAGTAGTTGTTGTCTTGATAGAGGGATCGGTCAAAGGCTGAAGGGGGAACAATCCTCTGAAGTAACTGTCAGCCTCAGTGACAAACTAGCTGCTCTCAGTGTGTCCACCTCCTCTCACCACTGCCTCACTCCTCTACTCTGGGGTCAGCACAAAATGGCTGCTGGTCACTGGCCTTATATAGGGTGGCCTGAGACCTGCAGAAGTCTCTAGTCAATTCTAGAAAGTTCCCTAATGTTATCCTATGGACCTGTCCTCCAGTAGTGTCCGTTATGGCAGTTGGTGGACACCATCTTAGGTTTCTGGAGATCCCTAGATTTTCAAGGGGGCTGACTAGGCCTCACAGGTTATGAGGGAAAAATGGCGTCATCGCCAAGGAACACCTAGCCCCCTGACAGCATTAAAAAATTCCTGATGGACATATGTAAAAATAAAAATAGAAACTCTGGGAGGCTAAGGGGGACAAAAATAAATAATAATGGTTAGAGTCTCTCCAGAAGCAGACAGGTCTAACAGTGCAATTTCAACGAATGTGCAAGAATGAGAGAGTTGGCATTTTCTTGTAACAAGCATTTGTTCCTTTCTAGTACTGCCCTGGATCATATGACTGTGACTTGCTCTTCTGTTGTGGTTTGTGTATTGCTTCCACACACTAACTCAAAGAGGGATTAGGTGTGGACAGGATGGGCCATCATGGCAGGATGACTGGGGAGGGGCCGTACCGTACCCCACTTACACTTCAAAGGACTTTGCCTCCTGCGCATACAAAGGAAGCTGACACTAGGTCTGCTATTGGTCACCCACAGGCAGTTTGGAGCCTTGACAGGGGAAGGGGAAGAACTTTACAGAACCAGATGTGAGAAAAGGGCAGAAGCCCCCTCACACAAAAGCTGGCATAAATTATTGGACCAGAGCCACTCATTGGAACACTCCTAGACCTGTGGAAGTTACAGAAGAAGGCCTGCCTTGCTGCCGGAGTAGTGCTTGCTGCTTGAAGGACTGCCTTGCTGTCCGAGAAGGAAGACTGGACCTGCTTGCCTTCATCCCAGATTAAGCAGAATTACTCCACGATGCATTTGGCTGTCTTCCTGGGTGAGCTGCAGGTATACAACAATCTTCAGAGGCCTCCTTGCAACTGCCTAGCTGACCTGCTGCAGTTGGACCACACTGAACCTCAAAGTGCACCTGCCTGATACCTGCTGGCCTCTACTGGAGTGAGTCCCTGATTCCCAAGAGGTGCCTCCTCAGGTCCTGAACCCTTGACGTGCATTTCCTGAAGTAAAAGTGAAAATTCTGAGGTTTGGCCTCCTCTCGACTGTGAACAGGTCAGTTTGTACCAAGTCTCTGCTGCCATTAACAACCACTAACGTGAAGTTCTGGTGAGACATGCTTCAACCCAACAGCAAGTGCCAGTGCCGATCCGCAACACAAGCCCTGCACTTAGGGGCTCATTAGGATGGCGGACGGAAGAGCGACCGCAGCCCTGGAGTAGGCGGAAAATGCCTTTTCCGTGTCTGCCAGCCGCGGACACTCCGTCCGCCATATCAGGATAGGAACCAGTGTCAAATTTCCATCAGCAACGGAAAAGCACGCACCGCCGCCCAACTACACCCGACCACGCGGCGGACGGAACACATCCTGAGACTCCGCCGTACGTACTGACGTCTAAGACCGTCCCCCAAATCAAGATGGCGGAAATTACACATAAAACCGCAGCGGAAAAACAACCTGCCTGAACACGGCGGATTCCCCACAGCGAAGAAAAGATACATAGCAGAGATACCCACCACAAGCTGCTCGCCACCATGGACCCAGCGCTACACGCTTTCCCGATGCTCTTCGCGATCCACCACGTCCTAGTCTTGGCCCACCATGGACGCCGACGCAGGTAAGGCACAAACCATTGGCTGCATGGAGGGGAATACCTGCAAGGGTCGTGACGTAGGGAGGGGGAGTGTCATGTTACCGAAACCACTGATGAGAAGCAAATAGAAATACACATTTGTAGTACGCAAGCATGAATGACAACGAAAAACCACGAGACATGATTGACTACCTTTATTGCACATAATAGGGGTATAATCACAGTGTATGCGTGAGCATGGGCAAAGTGGGCACCAGAGCATGAACATCAGAGGGAGCAGATCAGAGCGCAGAATGCAGTATCAGAACAGCAACAGGGCATTGTGCCCAACAGAGCAGGTACATCAGAGGCAGCATGTGAGAGGGCAGAATGCAGTATCAGAACAGCAACAGGGCATTGTGCCCAACAGAGCAGGTACATCATTGGCAGTAAACGAGAGGGCAGAATGCAGTATCAGAACAGCAACAGGGCATTGTGGACAACAGAGCAGGTACATCATTGGCAGCACGTGAGAGGGCAGAATGCAGTATCAGAACAGCAACAGGGCATTGTGGACAACAGAGCAGGTACATCATTGGCAGCACGTGAGAGGGCAGAATGCAGTATCAGAACAGCAACAGGGCATTGTGCCCAACAGAGCAGGTACATCAGAGGCAGCACGTGAGAGGGCACAATGCAGTATCAGAACAGCAACAGGGCATTGTGGACAACAGAGCAGGTACATCATTGGCAGCACGTGAGAGGGCAGAATGCAGTATCAGAACAGCAACAGGGCATTGTGTCCAACAGAGCAGGTACATCAGAGGCAGCACGTGAGAGGGCAGAATGCAGTATCAGAACAGCAACAGGGCATTGTGCCCAACAGAGCAGGTACATCATTGGCAGTAAACGAGAGGGCAGAATGCAATATGAGAACAGCAACAGGGCATTGTGCCCTACAGAGCAGGTACATCATTGGCAGTAAACGAGAGGGCAGAATGCAGTATCAGAACAGCAACAGGGCATTGTGCTTAACAGAGCAGGTACATCAGAGGCAGCACATCAGAGGGGCTAAGTGCATCAACAGTCCATAGCACTTAACATGTCCATCAGAGGCAGCACGTGAGAGGGGCTAAGTGCATCAACAGTCCATAGCACTGAACATGTCCATCAGAGGCAGCACATCAGAGGGCAGAATGCAGTATCAGAACAGCAACAGGGCATTGTGCTTAACAGAGCAGGTACATCATTGGCAGTAAACGAGAGGGCAGAATGCAGTATCAGAACAGCAACAGGGCATTGTGCCCAACAGAGCAGGTACATCATTGGCAGTAAACGAGAGGGCAGAATGCAGTATCAGAACAGCAACAGGGCATTGTGCTTAACAGAGCAGGTACATCAGAGGCAGCACATCAGAGGGGCTAAGTGCATCAACAGTCCATAGCACTGAACATGTCCATCAGAGGCAGCACGTGAGAGGGGCTAAGTGCATCAACAGTCCATAGCACTGAACATGACCATCAGAGGCAGCACATCAGAGGGCAGAATGCAGTATCAGAACAGCAACAGGGCATTGTGCTTAATAGAGCAGGTACATCATTGGCAGTAAACGAGAGGGCAGAGTGCAGTATCAGAACAGCAACAGGGCATTGTGGACTACAGAGCAGGTACATCAGAGGCAGCACAAGTACGTGTCCCAACCAACCCGTCCCAGGGACCACAACAGTGCAAGGCTGTTCTCAATGGACAATGGACACACCATGTGAAATAACATGTGAGTGAAGTGATCAGCACCTCACATCACAGAATCAGGTGGACTGCGTGAACTACCTGCCTCGGACACACTGCCAGCACCAGAAACAGGAGTGTGAGACACAGCCACAGCCCGAGTGACAGACACATGGGCCACAGACCCAGACACACTGCCAGCACCAGAAACAGGAATGTGAGACACAGCCACAGCCCGAGTGACAGACACATGGGCCACAGACCCAGACACACTGCCAGCACCAGCAACAGGAATGTGAGACACAGCCACAGATGTAGTGACTGACACGTGAGCCACTGACCCAGACAGACTGCCAGCACCGGAAACAGGAGTGTGAGACACTGCCACAGATCTACTCACTGACACATGAGCCATAGACCCAGATACACTGCCAGGACCTGCAACAGGAGAGGGCACAACTGAGACTGTGCTACTACATGATGCATGACAGCAAACAACAGACACAGTGGCACTATCTGATACATGAGAGTCAACTGCACCTGCGCCACTGGGACCACTGAAATGATGAGCCACAGGGCTGTATGGGCCAGGAGGCAGGGTGGCCCTGGGAGCTGGGGATAGCTGACCTTGAGCGACATCGGGGTGGGCAGGTGTCAATGGTGTGTGTCTGCGTTTCTTAGGGATATGTGAGTGCACCCTGGACAGGACAGGACTGGCAAGTGGTGGTGACTCTAAACAAATATCACCCACCATAGGTGGAGCATCTGCAGCCGGGGATCGGGTTTCTGGGGACGTGCTGGAGCCTGCTTGTCGTTTGCTGTGTGCCTGCCGCCTGGACTCAGATTCATGTGTAATGGGGATGCAACAACAGGGGACTCCCTCCTCTGCTTCTGACTGGCCTGGATGGGAGTGGAGGTATGGGGGGACTCCGCCGCGGAGACATCTGTTTGGCGTTCATTCGAAAACATCAGCCGCAGTGCAGCCAGGGGTGATGTATGCCTGTCCTTGACTGCGCCATTGTCCATGGTAGAAGCCTTGTCCGTAGGAAGTGCCTTATCCGTAGGTGGAGTGTTGTCTCTGGATTTTGCCTGTGCCTTGGTCGGTGCCCTGTTCCTGCCAGCAGACTTGTCGTCTGTGGTGTACCTGTCTCCAGTAGACACCTGCTCTCTGTGTGTGTCCCTTCCCTTGGGAGATGGACCTTGCTCTGTTTTGTGTCTGTCCTTGGGACTCTCCCTGCTCTTAGGATGTGCCTTTGTCTTTTGACTGTCCCTGTCCCTGTCCTTGGGAGTGGCCCTTTCCTCTGTTGTGGGCCTGCCCTTGGGACTCTCCCTGCTCTTAGGAGGTGCCTTTGTCTTTTGACTGTCCCCGTCCCTGTCCTTGGGAGTGGCCCTTTCCTCTGTTGTGGGCCTGCCCTTGGGACTCTCCCTGCTCTTAGGAGGTACCTTTGTCTTTTGACTGTCCCTGTCCCTGTCCTTGGGAGTGGCCCTTTCCTCTGTTGTGGGCCTGCCCTTGGGACTCTCCCTGCTCTTAGGAGGTGCCTTTGTCTTTTGACTGTCCTTGTCCCTGTCCTTGGGAGTGGCACTTTCCTCTGTTGTGGGCCTGCCCTTGGGACTCTCCCTGCTCTTAGGAGGTGCCTTTGTCTTTTGACTGTCCCTGTCCCTGTCCTTGGGAGTGGCCCTTTCCTCTGTTGTGGGCCTGCCCTTGGGACTTTCCCTGCTCTTTTGAGGTGCCTTTGTCTTTTGAGTGGCCTTGTCCAAGGGACTGTCCATGGACTTGTGAGTATCCCTTGCCTTGGGAGTACCTTTTGTGTTGAATGCTTGTGTAGCATGTGAAGGCATGTCCCCCAACAACACTTGTGGATCCTGTGTGTGTACTCCAGTGTATCTGACGTTGTCTTCGTGAACAGATTTTGCTGACCTAGGGGATGGTGTCTGTGCCCTCCGTGCCCTGACGTGCTGTCTGACACTGCTTCTAGTGCAATAACCTGTATTAGAGTCCTGGTCAGAATATTCACTACCCCCTGAGACATCCAGTGGTGTAGATGGGGAAACAGAAGTAGCACCCTGTCCATGCGACTGTACTATTGCAGACGACACACTGCTTGCCAATGACTGCACTGTCCTGTGTAGACCAGCAAGATCGCCATGCATCCCTTCCATGAATGCCACCTGTGGAAAAGTAAATTTTGCCATGTTCTGTGTCCCTACGTGTCATCCATCATATGTTATGTGTGCATGATTAAATATGCATATGTATTCCCCATGTTTGATTAAAGACGCAATTATAGTTGTGTCCACCTCTGGTATGCCAGTTTCCAGTTCTCGTGAATACTACGAATATCAGGTCTATGTAAAGCTACGTTGCCACGTTTCTCAGTATGCACGTTATTCCATTATAAAGTCCCCGTTTCTAGGCCTCAAAAGGGCCTGGACACCAGATTCAGCTCCTGTCTCCTGAAACCTCGCTGAGGAGCGATACAGCCCCCACCTGTATCCTCGACCCTTCACTTACTTCCTGCCACGCCGTGCCCGGTTCAGGCTGGCTCTGCCTTTGAGTCTGCCAAAAATATGTTATGATTCCAGTTATCAGTTCAGTCCTCCTTCTCTGCATTCCTAAATTACTGAATCGCATCAATAGTTTCCGTCATTGTCTAGCCTTCACGTCTCCACGTTAGAGAAATACTGTATTAATGGTCATTTAATATTCTTCATCACGCACTACATGTAGAATAATGCATGGTCCAGTCTTAGAACCAAGTTAGCCTTTCCCCTCCTGACTTCTAGTTTATATCAACATGTTCTCTAAACATCAGATACTAGATACTGTTTAGGTACATGTCGCCCTGACTCTCCAGACTTCAGTCTCTGCTCCTAGCACAGAGTTCGAAGCCCCCAGCTTCTCCTAGTAACACGTCATTGCTAGTTTGCGCGCACCATCAGGTTAGAGGTCCCGGCTCCTCAGGTAGCCCCCTCCATGGTTTCCGCCCCATTCATGACATATTCTGTTACGTTTGCATAACATGTCTATGTATACGCCCTGTTACACCTCTTTTCACCCTTATCTTTCGCGACTGCTACGCGTCACACCCTTTGCTCCACCCACTGCTCCGCCTATCATATGTACTGTAATGCAACTGTTTTACTATATATGCTTGTGTATTGTTATTAAATGCTAGCGCGCTCATCCCAGATCCAGCCCCGGCAGCTGCTGGGCCCTGCCATCCTATTCCTATGCAGGTTGTCCTGTTCCTGTCCTTTATGCTGTAATAAACCTGCGAAACTCCTACTACCTCGAATCTTGACTCTTATTTATTGAGCTATCTGTTATTCATTTATACATTCAAAAATAGGGTATTTATTTATTTATTTACCACATAATGGCGCCCGAACAGGGACTTGCCCTTTCCCCACGCGTCGGTGAAGCCACGCCGACCCCCTGACCCTCTGCAGTCGTGACGGAACTCTTCTGCGCACCGGCAGATATTTCTGCTTCAAGTATCCCTCAGGCCCACGGAGGAGACGGAGGAGGCGGTCCAGCATCCAGACGAGACGGTGGAGGAACGCGGCGAGTCCCGACCAGAGCCCAAGCCGAGAGTCCAAGGTCCGAGGTATCCGGAGGCCCACCTGTAACAGAAGTCCGAAGTTCGTCCGTCCGGCGTCCAAGCAGTCCAGTCCAGTCTGAGGCCTTCCGTTCTTGCTGCCCGGTGAGTACCGTTACTGGGGTGGTATCTAGACAGGGTCAATCTAATTGACTCTGGTCCGTGGGTTGGTGGTACACAGACCCACAAACGAAGTGTCCACTTCGGTGGATGCGGGTCCTGACGTGTCTCTTTATGAGACCGGTAAGTTTCGTACTGTTTCAGCAGTGCATCTAGTTCCTGTTCTAGTCAGTTCTGTTCTCGAGAAAATTCATGTATTCTGTGTTCCGTATTCCAGGTAGTATTCTGTTCGAACTGTTATTTTTAAATGTTCTTCATGTATTTTAATGTCGTGGTATGAATGGGGAATAAGTATCGTGTTTATTGTGTATTGTATTGTGTCTAGATTATAGTTCAGTCATGCCGCTCTTTTCGAAATTACGTCAGTTAAAAACCAGAAAGGGTCTGCTGGAAGCAGCAGTTCCAGTTCCGCCTAGGGACAGTCCAGGTCATTTTATGTATCAGAAGCATGGCATAAGCGCCGTACTGTATCTAGATTTATGGGTAGAGTATACCAAACAGTTAGAAGAAAAGTATAGATGGCCCGTATCGGGTACATGGGATGCCGAATGCATCATGCGAGTAGAAGAAGCATTATGGAAAAAGAAAGCCAGACAGTCACAGAAAGATGCCATCGAGTTATGGCGCAAAGAAGCTCATAAAAGAACTGAAAAGGAAATCAGAAAGTCAGAATTAAGTAGAGAATCCTTAGAACGAGCACAAGAAAAAGAACTAATCGAGATAGGTGAACAAGTCAAAGCCGAACAGTCAGACAGACAGAGGCATGCCCTTATTAGGGGTATGTATCCTCTCTTTGCCGAGGGCAAAGCGACCCCAGAGGCATCCAGTAATTTCCCGCCACCATTAGTTCCGACCAAGCTACGTCACAAACAGACCGCAGCTGATATTTTTATTTCGTCCTATTTGGACGACACAGTCCCAGAATATGCAAAACCTGTTCGCGCTCCGCCAGTCCCTGTAAATCAGGCACTTCCCGCTCCTCCAGACACCGGAGTACCTGTTACGGTACCCCCGGTCCAGCCCGCCATACAAGTCCAGCCTACATTTCCATTTCCCACTCTGCCAGGACGAAGAGCCTCAGTAGACGACTCTAGTTTAGGGGCCGCAGGGGGAGGTACTCCTCAAACCCCGCCGCCACACAAGCGTTTAACGACAGCCGAATTACATATACAAGCATCACAGCGTACGCCCAGACATCAGACTGTAGCAGAAATAAGAAAATCCCTTGCCGAATGCGGCTATGATCCAGTCCCAGGCGAGGATAATATGGTTTTATATTCATTCCGCGTAAGAAAGGTGGCCGAGTATCTAGTCACCTTACCGAATATGAAAGAAGATCTAGACAGAATATATCGTTTCATCCGTACAGGGGATGATCCAGAAAGTATTGGCGAGGCCATGTCTCAAAGGAAAGCTGAGACCCAGCTCATGATATTAAAGTTTCTGATCAATTGTCTAATAAGAGAACAAGATTACCCGTCTAAAGATCCGGCTGAAATGAAAACCCTGACAAGGTGGAGTGATAATATAGCCGAGGGTAAGCACAAGACCGTCGGTGCTATGGAGAGTATGTACAAGAAAATTCGTAAAGAAATAATAAAGTTACACGAACAGCGTAAAGCAGCACAAGTAAGCGAGAAAGAAAGTAACTCTGATCCTGAAGAGTTAGACGACGAGAATCCCGACAGAATAGCGTATGTAGGAAAATCTAGATTTCCAGATCGCCATTTACGCCTAGAACACAAGTCTATTTTCCATCATCCAGCACCAGAACAAGGTTCTCTAGAACAAGTGTTTCAAGCTACCGATCACATTCTGAAATCACGAATCGGTTACAGTGAGTTAAGTACCATGCATGAACAAGAACTAGCCCGATCAGCAGTCCGATGGATTACTGATTCTACCACTTTTCCAGACGAAATAGTGGCACAAATGTTTCTGAAAATGCCCCCAGCCGAGCAACGACTGGCGGGTATGTATATGATTCAGCACCTCATTACATTGTATGAGGGTCAGCACTCTGATCCAGGCCCGTTACATGATATCCTGAACGAGTTACTCCAGTATAGATGGAAAGGTTTAGGTACCGACTTAATTAGTGTCATTCTAGAACAGCGTCACAAATATAGAACGTTTCTGAACCCGCATTTTGTTCATGTCTCACCCCCAGAAAGTAAACCATTTTACATGGAGAGACAGAATCCGTTACGAGAAGTCCACCCAGTTAGAGGAACGGGTGGCGAACTAGAACGAGTGTTTGTTTACACTCCGATTACAAAGATGGAACTCCTAGAGATGAAGAAATTAATTCCCTGTCATGATAAAGATCCAGCAGGGTTCCATAGAGAATTAAAAGACATGCTCCGTATGGGAGAATACACGTATCCAGATATAATTAAAATGTTAAAGGTTCTGCTGCCCGCAGGGGTGTATGAAAAGCTCAAGGAAAAAGAATGGGAGGTGGGAGAGAAAAAGATCGATTGGGCAGTTCTAGAAGCTGAAGACAAGGCACGAGTACCAGGTACCGGTCTTGGAGCAAAATTTAAAGAATTACCAGAATTATTAATACAAGTTTTACCTAGATTATTGACAACTAGAAAAGAAGACTGGGATGCAATCTCAGCCTGTAAACAGAAACAAGACGAAGATATTAGTGATTTTTATTCTAGATTTGAGAAATGTTTTAGCATCAACAGTGGCCTCAACACGCAGTAGTGAGTCATACCCTCACCTTTTTGTTACTAAATTAGTCGAGAATTCAAGTCCACAAATTAAAAATCGAGTTTTGAAAGTCGAAAGTACCTGGCAAGCTAATACCCCGTCCCAGATGTTGCAGATGCTTCAATACCACCAGAATAGAATCAGAGAAGAACAAGAACACGAAAGAAAACGTATGAAAGACACGAAGATGAAAGTACTAGTTGCACAATCTGTTCCTCAAGACAGTCAGAAGAGGGGTCCAAATCAAGTCAGTCATCCTGCAGCTCCCGTTAAAGGGAACTGCAATTATTGTAAACAGCCAGGTCATTTTATAAACGAGTGTGCAGTTCTGAAACACAACATAGCTACCGGTAAGACTAAAGAAAGACCACGTCCGCCTAGACAAGAACAAGTTTCACAGATTCCTCAGCCACAGAATGCACCACAGACAGTTACCGCACCGCAGCCTATCGCTGCAACACAGCACGTCACACAGCAGATGTACCAGTATGCACAGTCTGAGTATCCAGAGTACCAGCAGTATTCATGAAACAGCCTAGAGAGGGAGGTAGGCTTGCCTCTCATCGAGATACCTGTAGATCAAGAAGGTCCCTATGTTCACAGTCAAGTATTAGGGAAAGACAGAAAGTTTTTGATTGATACAGGGGCAAGTAGGACCACAATTAGTCACGCCGAAGTTCCAGGGGCTCCGCTCTCAGGCTCAAGAAATGTTTCCCTTGGATTTTCAGGAAAACCCATTGTAAATGAAATATCAAAGCCAGTTACTCTAGAAGTAGGTCCATTGTCCCGCACTACTGATCTGTTACTTACTAAGTCATGTCCAGAAAACCTATTAGGTATTAAAACACTGAAGGAGTTAGGTGCAGTTATATGCTGTTCCCCAGAGGGAATACGATTGTTCCTACGTGACTTTAAGGGTCACTATGTATTACGAGATTTTGATCCCAGATTGTCTAATGTCCCGCAGCATCTATGGGCGCAAGGTCCAACTGATGTAGGTTACATGCAAATCACACCCTATCGTGTGACTCTCAAGCCAGGTGTAGTGTTACCACGAATCAGACAGTACAGATTGCCACCTGAGGCTGTAGCAGCCTTATCCAAAATTATTGACGAGCTCATGGCTCAAGGAGTGGTTGTAGAAACTGACTCCAACGTATGTAATTCTCCGATCATTCCAGTCATGAAACGTACTGATCCAAATGCACCCCCAGTATATCGATTAGTGATTGACCTACGAGAGCTTAATAAATGTATTATTCCTCAGTACCCAGTCGTTCCAGATATCTCTTCCCTATTGACAGCCATTGATTCCGAAGCCACGTTCTTTACAGTAATCGACCTCAAGAACGCGTTTTTCAGTGTCCCTATTCATCCAGACAGCCAGTTCCTTTTCGGATTTTGTTTAAATGGAAGGAGCTATATGTTCACACGCGCTCCTCAAGGTTTCACAGAAAGCCCTAGCATTTACAGTCAAGCACTTAAAAGACAACTAGACAACATTCACATGCCAACTGACACTGCCCTGCTCCAGTATGTCGATGATCTCCTGATCACAGCCCGTTCTGAACGTGCTTGCGAGCGAGCATCCCTTACAGTCTTGTATTTCCTAGCCGAGATGGGGCACAAGGTGTCCCCTTCTAAGCTTCAATTCTGTGTCCAGCAAGTGGTCTACTTAGGACACTTACTGTCCGAGAGGGGTAGGCAGTTGACACCAGACCGTATCCAGTTAATAGCGAGTCTTCCTCAGCCCAAGACCCAGAAGGAGGTACGTGCTTTTATCGGCCTTACTTCTTACTGCAGACAATGGATTCCTCAGTATGCATTTCTAGCCAAGCCACTGATACAGTTAACGACACAGGAGGCAGCCGTATCGACTGTCCTCCCTTGGACATCTGAACATACACTTAGTTTCAATGAGTTAAAGAAAGCCCTATGCCAAGCTCCAGTTCTAGCGACACCGAACTACAGTAAGCCTTTTACACTTTTCGTCACTGAACGCGAAGGTACAGCATTATCTGTTCTCACACAAGATCAAGCAGGACAATACAAGCCCTGTGCTTATTTTTCGAGCACATTAGATCCTGTAGCCCAGGCTCTGCCTGCGTGCCTCAAGTCAGTTGCAGCCACAGCCCTAGCTATCAGACAAAGTGATTCCATAGTCTTAGGACATACCTTGACAGTACAAGTTCCACATTCCGTGGAAGTTCTTTTAAACCGAACACAAACTCAGCACTTGACAATTGCACGTTTAACAGGTTATGAATTGACACTGTTCCAGCCACACATAGAAATCAGACGCTGCAACATCCTGAATCCTGCTACACTGTTACCATCAGTTACTCCGAATTCTGCCGCACATGACTGTGTGGAAGTAGTTAACATTATGACCAAGCCAAGACAAGATCTGACAGATATTCCGTTACCAGACCCCGACCTGACACTTTATGTGGATGGTTCATGTATGAGAACAAGTACAGGAGAACTAGTCGCCGCGTATGCAGTGACTACTGACACCGAAGTTATTGAAACACACCGTATTGACACCCTGTCCGCTCAAGCAGCAGAGCTAGTTGCTCTGACGCAAGCCTGCATACACGCCAAGAACTTGAAAGTTAATGTTTACACAGATTCACGCTACGCATTTGGAGTTGTACACGACTTCGGAGTGCTCTGGCAGGAGAGAGGTTTCATGACTTCTCATGGAACCAAGATTCAGCATGGTCTCCTTATTCAAACTCTGTTAGATGCCATACATTTACCGACATCTATTGCTATCATGAAATGTAAAGCACATACGAAAGTTACTGACATTATTTCCCAAGGTAATGATCTAGCAGATCGCACAGCCAAGTTTACAGCACAGACTCCAGACATTCCAGTTAATCAGACACATACTCCAGATCCGACCACATGCATGACAGTTAAGGACCCTACACAAGATGTCATAGATATCCAGTTACATGCTACTCCCGAAGAAATCAAGAAATGGTCCGAACAAGGAGGGGTCCAGACAGATCAAGGATGGTTAACGAAGGGTAGAGCCACCTGGTTTCTCCCCGACTCTATGGTTCAAGTCATTATTAATACCGCACATAGTCCAGCACATTTAGGAGAAAAAGCTATGTTAGACAGTATCCAGAACATTTGGTTCAACAAGCATCTACGAGCTGCAGCCAAGCAGAAAGTCCGTACCTGTATGATATGTTGTCAGTTTAATCCAGGTAAAAGTGTCCCGGTGGAACAAGGTGGATTCCAGCCCCCTGACCACCCTTTTGAAGTCCTCCAGATGGATTATATTCAGATGGAGCGATGTCGAGGTTTCAAGTATGTCCTTGTAGTTGTATGCGCTTTGTCCAGGTGGACAGAAGCATATCCAGTCCCAGATTACACAGCCGCGACCACTGCCAAGCAGTTGGTTCGTGAGTTTTTCCCTCGTTATGGACTCCCTAGAGTCGTATATTCTGACAACGGTCAGCCATTCTCATCTGAACTCATGAAGCATGTTTCTCTGTTGTTAGGGTACCAGTGGAAGTTCCATTGTGTACGCCATCCTGAAGCAGCCGGTCTCGTAGAGAGACATAACCAGACTCTGAAAATCCGAATTGCCAAAGTGTGTAAAGAGAAAGGTGTGGACTGGCTAGTAGCTCTGCCAGTCGCTTTATTTTATATGCGCATGGTCGCACATTCCAGATCAGGTCTGTCCCCGTATGAGGTCGTTTTCGGCCGCCCCCCTAACATGTGGGGTACTCCTAGACCCCGAAGTATTACCGATGTTTCAAGTAATATGCTGACAGATTACCTAGCTTCCTTGATGTCTGCCCTCAACTCATGTCGTTCACAGGTTGCCGCCGCATTTCCAGACAATACCGAGGTGGCACCGCATGAAATCGTTCCAGGATCCATGGTGATGGTGAGGAATTTTGACAGATCAAGTCCGCTGGAGCCTCGCTGGAAAGAGCCCCGACAGGTCCTCCTCACCACCCGTACAGCCGTGAAGTTGGAAGGTCGCAAAGGCTGGGTGCACCTTTCTCATGTAAAACAGTTTAATGGACTGAAACCCGTCTTAAAGAACATTTCCCAGGATTTGAAGGATTGCCAAAATATTGTTCTCAAGGACTGTCCCGCAAAAGACATTGCTACAAACCCTCCCCTGTTAGAGAAAACTCCGCAACAGGAGTATAAACTCAAACTCCGGTCTAGTAAAATAAGTCAGTCAGTTTGATTGTCTAAGTCCTCCCCTAGGTGAAACGGTTAGACTGTTTCTGACATGTATAAAATAGACCCCCATAGTGAGAGAGTTAGTCAAAACTCAATCCGATGTATCATTTTTCTATGTTTCATATTATTTCTCAGCATTATGATTTCCTGCACCAGTTATGCATTTTTCTTGTATTTCCCAGTTCTTCATGTAAATAAGTCTGCTAATGCTACAGTAGAGCACACGTTTAGTGATCTGCCTCCTCATGAACTCTCTTACCGCCTCGCTATGCGAAATAATTGCTTTATCCGCATGTTACATTACTCACATCAGACCAGCAATGCCACTAATTGTTGGGTGTGTGGTCGACTCCCCCCTTTCCAGACACCGAAGGGAGTTCTGCCACTTTTTCCTTATCCATTTTCACATAATGGTTCGTGTGGAGCATGGTCCACGTTAACGTCATCCTCAACAGATATGTCTTTTCTTAACAGTACATGTTTCCCAGACAAGCAAGGTCTCCCCCACAGAACAGGTTTAGATCTAGAAAATGAAGTGTATAATTTAGGTAATTATTCTTCGAATTTCATGGTCTTGAATGTTCAGTCTGATACTACTCCAGACTTACCTGCTATTTCAGTACTACCAGTCAAAGGCGAATTATGTGTCCGAAATAATGGTTCCGTACATGTAGGACATAGTGATTGTACTACTATTGTCAAGTATAGTGACAGTGGGAAAATCATTTTCAAAGCTTCACGTCATTCTTATTTTATTTGTGGTCAAACTGCATATGTTCGTCTGCCCCTCGATTGGGAGGGAACCTGTTACATTGCCTTCCTACTGCCACCTGTTTTCCTAGCCCCATCTGATTATCACAGGAATACACATCTAGTACACATTAGACATAGAAGGGAGTCCCCCATTGTCGATTATACTGAAACTGCTCTAGAACAGTATACAGATTTCAACAGAGGTTTCTTTTTCTTTATAGGACCTATCCAGAATAGTAAGCTAATCCGCAGGTTAACCAGAACCCTCGAAGCTGTAGTAAATGAGACTGCCTCTGCTCTAGGTAATCTAACTGAAGAGCAATCTGCTATGAGATTTGTCGTTTTACAGAATCGTCTCGTCCTTGACGTCATACTGGCCGATAGGGGCGGGGCCTGTAGAGTCATCGGATCTAGTTGCTGCATTTTCATTCCAAATAACGCACCGTCTGTTTATTCAGCTATAACCAGACTCCATAAAATTGCCCATCTGATACACCAAGATCCAGGCACCTGGACATGGTCCGGTTGGTTCTGGAATATAATTTCCGCCTGGGGATGGAAAATATTGTCCTTTCTAGGTATTGCAGTAGCGATCATATTCAGCTGCTGTCTCTGTATACAATGTGGCCCTGCGATTTGCGGCATTTGTGCTACCTCTTGTATTCCTAGTCCCAAGCCCCGTTCTAAATCCCGTTCCAGGATAATTCGAGACGAGCAAATGATACTGTATGAAATGATAGATGGTATCATGAATATTGATGTTTCCTGATGGAAACGTAGTGACAAGGAGGGAATGTGGAAAAGTAAATTTTGCCATGTTCTGTGTCCCTACGTGTCATCCATCATATGTTATGTGTGCATGATTAAATATGCATATGTATTCCCCATGTTTGATTAAAGACGCAATTATAGTTGTGTCCACCTCTGGTATGCCAGTTTCCAGTTCTCGTGAATACTACGAATATCAGGTCTATGTAAAGCTACGTTGCCACGTTTCTCAGTATGCACGTTATCCCATTATAAAGTCCCCGTTTCTAGGCCTCAAAAGGGCCTGGACACCAGATTCAGCTCCTGTCTCCTGAAACCTCGCTGAGGAGCGATACAGCCCCCACCTGTATCCTCGACCCTTCACTTACTTCCTGCCACGCCGTGCCCGGTTCAGGCTGGCTCTGCCTTTGAGTCTGCCAAAAATATGTTATGATTCCAGTTATCAGTTCAGTCCTCCTTCTCTGCATTCCTAAATTACTGAATCGCATCAATAGTTTCCGTCATTGTCTAGCCTTCACGTCTCCACGTTAGAGAAATACTGTATTAATGGTCATTTAATATTCTTCATCACGCACTACATGTAGAATAATGCATGGTCCAGTCTTAGAACCAAGTTAGCCTTTCCCCTCCTGACTTCTAGTTTATATCAACATGTTCTCTAAACATCAGATACTAGATACTGTTTAGGTACATGTCGCCCTGACTCTCCAGACTTCAGTCTCTGCTCCTAGCACAGAGTTCGAAGCCCCCAGCTTCTCCTAGTAACACGTCATTGCTAGTTTGCGCGCACCATCAGGTTAGAGGTCCCGGCTCCTCAGGTAGCCCCCTCCATGGTTTCCGCCCCATTCATGACATATTCTGTTACGTTTGCATAACATGTCTATGTATACGCCCTGTTACACCTCTTTTCACCCTTATCTTTCGCGACTGCTACGCGTCACACCCTTTGCTCCACCCACTGCTCCGCCTATCATATGTACTGTAATGCAACTGTTTTACTATATATGCTTGTGTATTGTTATTAAATGCTAGCGCGCTCATCCCAGATCCAGCCCCGGCAGCTGCTGGGCCCTGCCATCCTATTCCTATGCAGGTTGTCCTGTTCCTGTCCTTTATGCTGTAATAAACCTGCGAAACTCCTACTACCTCGAATCTTGACTCTTATTTATTGAGCTATCTGTTATTCATTTATACATTCAAAAATAGGGTATTTATTTATTTATTTACCACATAATGGCGCCCGAACAGGGATTTGCCCTTTCCCCACGCGTCGGTGAAGCCACGCCGACCCCCTGACCCTCTGCAGTCGTGACGGAACTCTTCTGCGCACCGGCAGGTGTCAATGGTGTGTGTCTGCGTTTCTTAGGGATATGTGAGTGCACCCTGGACAGGACAGGACTGGCAAGTGGTGGTGACTCTAAACAAATATCACCCACCATAGGTGGAGCATCTGCAGCCGGGGATCGGGTTTCTGGGGACGTGCTGGAGCCTGCTTGTCGTTTGCTGTGTGCCTGCCGCCTGGACTCAGATTCATGTGTAATGGGGATGCAACAACAGGGGACTCCCTCCTCTGCTTCTGACTGGCCTGGATGGGAGTGGAGGTATGGGGGGACTCCGCCGCGGAGACATCTGTTTGGCGTTCATTCGAAAACATCAGCCGCAGTGCAGCCAGGGGTGATGTATGCCTGTCCTTGACTGCGCCATTGTCCATGGTAGAAGCCTTGTCCGTAGGAAGTGCCTTATCCGTAGGTGGAGTGTTGTCTCTGGATTTTGCCTGTGCCTTGGTCGGTGCCCTGTTCCTGCCAGCAGACTTGTCGTCTGTGGTGTACCTGTCTCCAGTAGACACCTGCTCTCTGTGTGTGTCCCTTCCCTTGGGAGATGGACCTTGCTCTGTTTTGTGTCTGTCCTTGGGACTCTCCCTGCTCTTAGGATGTGCCTTTGTCTTTTGACTGTCCCTGTCCCTGTCCTTGGGAGTGGCCCTTTCCTCTGTTGTGGGCCTGCCCTTGGGACTCTCCCTGCTCTTAGGAGGTGCCTTTGTCTTTTGACTGTCCCCGTCCCTGTCCTTGGGAGTGGCCCTTTCCTCTGTTGTGGGCCTGCCCTTGGGACTCTCCCTGCTCTTAGGAGGTACCTTTGTCTTTTGACTGTCCCTGTCCCTGTCCTTGGGAGTGGCCCTTTCCTCTGTTGTGGGCCTGCCCTTGGGACTCTCCCTGCTCTTAGGAGGTGCCTTTGTCTTTTGACTGTCCTTGTCCCTGTCCTTGGGAGTGGCACTTTCCTCTGTTGTGGGCCTGCCCTTGGGACTCTCCCTGCTCTTAGGAGGTGCCTTTGTCTTTTGACTGTCCCTGTCCCTGTCCTTGGGAGTGGCCCTTTCCTCTGTTGTGGGCCTGCCCTTGGGACTTTCCCTGCTCTTTTGAGGTGCCTTTGTCTTTTGAGTGGCCTTGTCCAAGGGACTGTCCATGGACTTGTGAGTATCCCTTGCCTTGGGAGTACCTTTTGTGTTGAATGCTTGTGTAGCATGTGAAGCCATGTCCCCCAACAACACTTGTGGATCCTGTGTGTGTACTCCAGTGTATCTGACGTTGTCTTCGTGAACAGATTTTGCTGACCTAGGGGATGGTGTCTGTGCCCTCCGTGCCCTGACGTGCTGTCTGACGCTGCTTCTAGTGCAATAACCTGTATTAGAGTCCTGGTCAGAATATTCACTACCCCCTGAGACATCCAGTGGTGTAGATGGGGAAACAGAAGTAGCACCCTGTCCATGCGACTGTACTATTGCAGACGACACACTGCTTGCCAATGACTGCACTGTCCTGTGTAGACCAGCAAGATCGCCATGCATCCCTTCCATGAATGCCACCACCTGCCCCAACTTCCTATCATGGTCTTGGAAAGCATTTGTCATATTGGTCTGCCCCACACACAGCTGTCGCAGCAGATCAACGGCCTCAGCACACAGTGCATTTTGGCTCACCGTGGCAGGGGCAGCGGTGCCTGCACCGAACGCCACTCTGCTCCCCCTACTCCTGCGTGCATGAACAGTACATGGTGCAGTTGGCGGAAGTGTGGGCCCTGTGTGCTGTGTTCCGACAGAAGGTGTTGATTGCCCACTCCCAGTCTGTGACAACAGTGCTGGCTCACCAAGATTTTCCGAA
This sequence comes from Lissotriton helveticus, assembly GCF_964261635.1. NCBI lineage: Eukaryota > Metazoa > Chordata > Amphibia > Caudata > Salamandridae > Lissotriton > Lissotriton helveticus. Next base: position 517,236 of record NW_027611932.1, read on the forward strand.
GATGAGGACGATGGTGTCTCCACATGCGAGTCCTCAGGGACGGTCCTGTCCCCCTCTCCGGCGCTGCCCTCCTCTGTGTCAGTCTGCGTGTGTGCGAAGTCTTACCCGGACTCATTGCCTCCACTAATCTCCTCCGTCTGTGGCTGAGTGTCCTCTGTCATAGCTGAAATGCACATAAAAGAGGTGTAAGTCATGGGCACACTCACGTACAGAAGGACAAGGATTCCCTAATTCCATAGCTGACAAAGTTCTTGTAGCCCCCATCCTGCACACGGCCCACCTCTACCAGTCATCCTTACTTTACATAAGCGTTGGTGGCCGTGACACATGTACAGCATGCGGACAGGGCAGGAGCACGTACATCTGCACACATGTCTTGCCATGGGGCCACGGACCACTACGGCATGTGCTTCAACACTCAACTACTAAGCAAGTGGCGTGTCAACATGCCGGACCTGGATGTCAAATTACACCCACCCAATGGGACCAACATGGCATCGCAGAGATACATACGCACCACGGAACTCAATACTGTGTCTGTGCACCAATACATGCATTGCACTCCCAAGTATCCTACACAGACAGTATGCTCACCGCTAGTTTGCTGTTGATCGACACTCAGCCGTTCGGACAGGTCAGGATGCGTCACAGCAATGATACGGTGCATGAGAGGGGTCATGGAGCGTCGGGCCAGACGTGGGGTCCTTGGAATCATCCCCAGTGTCACTTCCGCTACATTCTTGCTCAGCCTGCAAATGTCGTCCCAGCGTTTGTGGCAGTGTGTATGTCGTCTGTTGCACACCCCCAATGCCCGTACTTCACGTGCAATGCTCCTCCACACGTCCTTGCGAAGGTGCAGCTTGACCTACCATGATGGGAGACAAAAGGGTGTAAGTCAGTGGACAGTTGGCCTGTCACACAGATAGGGGCAACACGTATCTGTCATCCGCCATGCACAGTCCAGAAAATATGTCGAGCCCACACTACACAGCTAAGATTGCAGTAGCCAGGAGTCATTGGCCCCCTCATGCACACCAACATGTCCCACACTGCACTTACCACCTGTCCGGGTGCGCCGTAGAGCCGTCCATAGTTGCGGAGCACACCGTCCACGAGGACATCAAGCTCCGCGGCGGTGAAGGGACGAGACCGGATCTCTTTGGCTCTCGACATGGCAAGATCACGGAGTATGGCACTAGAGCAGCAGTCGGTGGTCAGCTCAGCAGCAGGTTGAGGTGATGGTCACAGGCAGCAGTCGGTGGTCAGCTCAGCAGCAGCAGCAGGTCGAGGTGATGGTCACAGGCAGCAGTCGGTGGTCAGCTCAGCAGCAGCAGCAGGTCGAGGTGATGGTCACAGGCAGCAGTCGGTGGTCAGCTCAGCAGCAGCAGCAGGTCGAGGTGATGGTCACAGGCAGCAGTCGGTGGTCAGCTCAGCAGCAGCAGCAGCAGGTCGAGGTGAACAGGCAGCACTGGTTCCCAGGGTAGGATGTGTGCTTTTTGACAACACACATATATAGGGCCCTCAGCACGTGTTAGTGGCATACGTCGCCAGCAATTGGTCAGCCCTGGATGCGTGTTCGTAAAAGGGCCAATGACTGGCCCTGGTGTTGCGGTGCACTGCTTCCGCTACTTTCGATTGGGCATACGCGGCCAGCGGCCCTCTTCCCATTGGCTGCATGTGCACGGACCGTCACGGTCACACATCGGCAACCGCACGTGCAAGCTTCAGGCACGGATGCTTCAGTTGCAACAATGTTCTATCACTGGCGCCACCATGGCGGTGCACGTACTCAGCGGGGAGGTGCAGGCCTATACACCCTTTAGATGTACTCAATGGACATGGCAGTTCATGTCCCCTCTTACAGTCACATTGCATCATCCACCGTACACCGGCCGGAGCGGCCGGGCCTAGGACGGCCGTGCCGGCCATGTCCACAACCGCCATGCCAGGCCGGGCCTAGGACGGCGGTTGTGGACATGGCTGGCACGGCTGTTGTGGACATGGCCGGCACGGCCGTCCTAGGCCCGGCCTGGCACGGCGGTTGTGGACATGGCTGGCACGGCGGTTGTGGACATGGCCGGCACGGCCGTCCTAGACCCGGCCTGGCACGGCGGTTGTGGACATGGCCGGCACGGCCGTCCTAGGCCCGGCCTGGCACGGCGGTTGTGGACATGGCCGGCACGGCCGTCCTAGGCCCGGCCTGGCACGGCGGTTGTGGACATGGCCGGCACGGCCGTCCTAGGCCCGGCCGCTCCGGCCGGTGTACGGTGGATGATGCAATGTGACTGTAAGAGGGGACATGAACTGCCATGTCCATTGAGTACATCTAAAGGGTGTATAGGCCTGCACCTCCCCCGCTGAGTACGTGCACCGCCATGGTGGCGCCGGCGATAGAACATTGTTGCAACTGAAGCTTCCGTGCAGGAAGCTTGCACGTGCGGTTGCCGATGTGTGCCCGTGACGGTCGTGCACATGCAGCCAATGGGAAGAGGGACGCTGGCCACGTATGGCCATTGAAAAGTAGCGGAAGCTGTGCACCGCCATGGCGGCGCCAATGATTTTATCTTGTCAGACGCTGCACCGTGATGTGTTGTCTGCAGTTGCGTCATGAGGGTTGTGAGCGTGATAGGGAAACTTCATATGTCATTCACTATTCCATGTGTGTCCATACTATGCCCATCGGTGGGCACACAATGTGCAACAGATGTGCATTTTGACGTGTTGACATCGGGTCTGACCCTACAGACGTTATTACATCTTCACAACTACACAGTACATCACGGCTGTATGGCCAAATTATGAATCTGTTGTCGGTGTGTGGTTCTGGCGAGGTGACTACAATGGTGGTGGTACACATGCATTCAGTGTATGTGTCTTGGATGTTGTGTCACCATGCATGTAATTACCGTATGCTCAACATTATTGGTGTTGGCATTGGTGCATGATGACATGGTGTGTGTGTATCATTATCGTTTGTGTGCATGCACTTGCATGTGTGTCTGTGATGTGGCTTCTAAACATTAGGGTCAAGACACACGTATTGTCAGTAATGTTCACATGTGACTAAGTTGCGTTGTACGTGTTGACACACTTCCTGTTGCAAGTGGCTGCACATTGTTAAAGGGCCACTCCGTATTGTATTAACTATCAGAGATGTCACACATATGACCATTCTCCAAAACATTTTTGTTCTTGCTAATGTTGGCTTACATGTGATGGAGTTGCACACGTATGCGTCGTTTGTAAGTTGACTCAAGTTACATCTCTCTCCCACACAGGAGGGCTCCAAATGTGCATCGGCCATACACTGTGCTGGAGGATATGGTTGACGAGGAGGTGATTAGGAAATTCCGGCTGGATCGACCTCGGTTGATGGAGCTTGTTGCCCAATTGTCTCCTCATCTGCAGCCACGAAGGACGTATCCTGGTTCTATTACACCCACAGCAAAGGTTATGGCGGCACTACACTTTTTTGCTACTGGCACCTTTCAGTACACAGTTGGACATGCCGGGGGATGTCACAGTCCATGTTCAGCATGGTACTTCGGGATGTTTTAAAAGCTATGATGCTGTACAAGGATGACTATATTCATTTCCCACAGCCGGAAGAGTTGCCAGCAGTAAAAGCAGACTTCTATGCACTGGGCCAGATACCACACGTAGTGGGTTCCATTGATGGCACACATATCGCTATCATTCCACCACGGGGACGTGAGCAGGTTTTTAGGAATCGGAAGCACTTCCATTCGCTGAACGTGCAGGTGGTGTGCCTGGCCAACTACATCATCTCCCATGTGTGTGCAAGATTTCCAGGCTCCGCACATGACGCCCACATCATGCGGAGCAGCATTGTCCCCCAACTGATGGCTAATCTGCGTCCGGGTCAAGCGTGGCTTGTTGGTGAGTCTGGCGTGGGGACTTTTGTGATCTCTGTGTGGCATGGGGTACCCACCATATCTGGATGTGATATTTGTGTCTGTCATCCCCCTACATAGGCGACTCGGCGTACCCAAACCGGCCATGGCTCCTGAGTCCCATACGTAATCCTACAACAGCGGGTGAAATGCGCCACAATGATGCACATGGAAGGACAAGCAGAGTGGTTGAACGTACCTATGGACTGCTAAAGTCAAGGTTTGGGTGCCTGGATAAGACCGGAGGGGCCCTGCCTTACTCACCAGGCAAAGTATGCAGGATCGTGATTGCCTGCTGCATGCTCCACAACCTGGCCGTGCGCAATGACATTGAACTGCTCTTGGACCCTGAAGACGAACAAGTTCCTCGGCCTCCCATCCCACCCATGTCGACTGATGAGGATAGTGGTGAGGAGGAAGGTGTGGACCAGAGGCGCCAGCTCATTGATCGCTACTTCCCTTGAATGTGAGTAACTACCTGTTGTGCCGGTTGACAATGCCTCATCTATGTTTGCTGGTGTTGTGTGGATGTGGGGTGCATCAGCAGTGTGTTCTGGTATGTGCCATTTATTTGGACTTGCAAGTCTCCATGATGTGTGTCCTCTCATCCAATGCTTTTGTGATGAGTGTAGTTTGTGGAATGTTGCTGTGCAGTGTGTTGTGATGTGTGTGATTCTGTTTCCTAACGTCTGTTTGCTGTCTCTGAATTTCCCTAGGTCACTCCCGCAGCGCCATGAATTTGTACGACTTGGATCCCTGCACCTGGTTACGTCTGTTTCTGAGGCAATCATGTGATTAAACATGGAGGCAACACATCATTGAGTGTGTAAGTGGCATTTATTTACAGGTTGTGCATTTGTGCAGGTGAATATTTACAAGTAAGTGTGTGGTGGGGGAGTTGGAGTTGAAGGTAATGGCAGATGAAATGTCCGTGCTGACACCACATTGGGTGGTGTCAGGCTAGTCCAGCAGACCTGTGGCAATGATTGTCTATGTGGGACACGATAGTTGGCAGGGTGAATGGCTTGCTCGGGCAGTGTCTGAGTCATTGGCGGCCCCTCTTGGAGGGTGTGGATGGCGCACCCACACTGCTCTCACCCACTTCCAGCCTCGGACGGCCCCTCCGTCTTTGAGGTGGAACAGAGTCAGCTGCCGGTGCAGGTTGTTCAGGGGCCACATCCGTCGGCAGGTGCACAGGTGGTGGTGGTGGTGGCGGTGGGGGTGGCGGTGGCGGTGGCGGTGGCGTTGCTGGCCGTGGCACCAGGACAATTGGTTGAGGGCGGGTGGGGTTGTTCCGGGCAATCCATTCCCTCCACATTATTGTCTGCTGGCCCATGATGTCCACTATCTGGCCAAGGTATCCCGAAATTTTACGCAACATGTTCGTGTTGTCCACCGAGTCCTGGTGGGCACGATCTGCGTGTTCCGTGGAACGGTCGTATGAAGCCTTGCACCTGGCTAGGGCTTCAAGGGACTCTGCCACAGGATGGGGTGGGTGTCCTTCCTCACTGCGGCGGAGTGTGGACCTCCTGATTGCCTGATGTGGCCCCACCTCTATCCTTTGTGGCCCAATCACCCTGCTTGGGTGGGGGGCCGATGGACCTGCGTCGTGCGGTGGGTTAGGCAGGGTGGCACAGGCAGGAGTGGTGGTACTGGTGGTGGTGCTGGTGGTGCTGGTGGTGGTGGTAGTGACTCTGCAGATCACTGAGGCCGGTGTCGCTGGTGTTACACATGCGACGGTTGTCGGAGCCGGGAGTCCCTGTGAGCCAGATGGCCCTGGCTGTCTGCTTGGGCCCGCACCATCCTCACCACCGGAGCTGCCTGTGTCATCGTCCCCAGAGAGTCTGGTATGGGTGTGAGGCGAGTCTGGCGGCCGGGTGCTGGTTTCCCCAGTCAGATTACGATCACCTGAGGGACAAGATTGTGCAGGTCAGTATCGTGGACATTACATGTTCATATCAATTTGTATACATTTCTGTGTCCTGTCGCACACACCCCACCCACCACCACCACCCTCCCTGTGGACATGGGGGCCTGGTGGGAGTTGTAGTGCTGACCTCTCACACACCCCACCCACCACCACCACCCTCCCTGTGGACATGGGGGCCTGGTGGGAGTTGTAGTGCTGGTCTCTCACACACCCCACCCACCACCACCACCCTCCCTGTGGACATGGGGGCCTGGTGGGAGTTGTAGTGCTGGTCTCTCACTCACCCCACCCACCTCTCTCACACCCCCCACCCACCACTACCCTCCCTGTGGACATGGGGGCCTGGTGGGAGTTGTAGTGCTGACCTCTCACACACCCCACCCACCACCACCACCCTCCCTGTGGACATGGGGGCCTGGTGGGAGTTGTAGTGCTGACCTCTCACACACCCCACCCACCACCACCACCCTCCCTGTGGACATGGGGGCCTGGTGGGAGTTGTAGTGCTGACCTCTCACACTCCCCACCCACCACCACCACCCTCCCTGTGGACATGGGGGCCTGGTGGGAGTTGTAGTGCTGACCTCTCACACACCCCACCCACCACCACCAACCTCCCTGTGGACATGGGTGCATGTTGGTAGCCATTTACATTTTGGTGTGTATGTGTAGGACGTGCATGGGTTGGGGCCTGGGAGATGTGTATTCTCAGTTATGTGAGGCTGACCATGTCGTACTCATCGTGGTGGTTGGTTTGTACTTACCAGCCTCTTCTCCTTCCACAAGTCCGTCTAGGCTCTCTGGGTGAAGTATAAGCAACACCTTCTCCTCCCAATCGGTGTAGGGTATTGGCTCCGGGGGTGTACCGCCGCCAGTGAGAATGGCTCTCGCATGTTTTTTTGCGCGGATGCCCTTCACCCTGGTTTTCAGGTCATGCCACCGCCTCTGTATTTCGTGCTTTGTCCTTGGCACGGTCCCTGAGGCATTCACTCGACTGACGATTCTGTCCCACATGTGATTCTTTTGCGCCACGGTGGTCTGCTGGACTTCTGCCCCGAATATGTGGGGCTCAACACGGATAATTTCATCGACCATTACCCTCAACTCCGTCTCCAAGAATTTAGGGTTTTTTTGGGTGCCATGGTGTGTGGTGCTCAGTGTGTGGGTTGAGTGAGTTGGGGGGTGCAGGTGTGTGGTGTGTGGTGTGTAGGAATGGTGTGGTGGGTGTTTGTGTTGTGGTTGTGGTAGGGTGGTGGTTGTGTGTCTTCAATTTGAGTGTGCTGTAGATCGTATAGGGCCTCTTGCTAGCAGCAATGCTGTGATGCAAAGGATTGTGGTAGTGGGTGGGTGTCATTTTATAGTCGTGTCTCAATGGTTGTTGGCAGTCAGGTGGTGGGTAGGTGTGTTGACTAGTGTGCATTATTGGGTACTTGGGTGCATGTCATAGTGGCTTGTGATTGGTGTTAGTGTTTCGGGTGGGGGGTTTGTCCTTTTTCATGTGTTAGCTATTTAATGGCGGCACACTTTTTGACATTGCTTTGACGTTAGGGAAGTTGTTCGTGTTGGCCTTCCGCAGTGATGCACTGTTTCTCGTTGCATTTTTTCCGCCGCGGACGTGGATGGCTGTGCGTACTGTGGTACTGGCGGCGTTATCCTAATTGCGGTAACGGAGTTTTCACAGGTATTGCGGTAAATGTGGCTGTTTCCGCGGTCATGTCCGTCCGCGGCGGTGGGTGTTCATTTTGGTCTGTCCGCCGCGGACGGAGTTAGATGTGTTCCGTCCACCGCGGACGGAGTTTGATGTGATCCGTCCGCCGCGGTCGGAGTTTATTGACATGAATATCCTAATCGCGACCGTGGAGTTTCCGCGGCGCTGCCGGGAGTAAATTTTCCGCGACCATGGCAGACAGTACCCTTTTCCGTCCGCCATCCTAATCGACCCCTTAGTGTTACAGAAATGACAACCCACAACTGCCAAAGAGAAACTACAGTAATGACTATATGCAATGCTAGATTGGTTCTTCATGCTAAAGCGATGACCATTTGCGATGGTCAGCCTCTTTGTTTCTGTTTCCTCCAGTGTGAACGGAATTCTTCACATTGCACTTCTCTTTTGAAGGTCCCCCTTCACTGGAACTGGTCTGGTCGCTGTATCCAACCTGCTGGCCATTGTGGTCACTTTAAACGTCTGACTTTCTTCTGGTCTAGCGTGACCAGATAACTGTGAGTGGCACTTTATGCTTTTAGGTGCTATTTTCCCTCAGACCTTTAAAAATTGAATATCTCTTGTTCCACTGATTGGATTTTTATAGTTCTATATCATTTTATTTATTAAAATGTAGTCTATTTCTTTAATTTGGTTTGTGATTTTTCTTGTCTTATATTTTCACTTTACTACTGTTTGTGTGATTTATAAATACTGTCCACATTGCCTCTGAAGTTTAGCCTGACTGCTTTGTGCCAACCTACCAGAGTGTTAAGCGCAGGCTAATTTAGTGACTTTTGTGGTTTCCCCAACAAGAATTGTAGTTGTTGTCTTAGTGGGTCTTCTACCCCCCTCAACCAATAACACAAATTCTTATAGTTAGATGCATTGACTGCAACCTTTGTGCCTGGGGACCTAGAAAACTGAACCCTGCATTCTAGAGAATTCAGGCAACAGTAACAGCCCCAGCAACAGCAAGGTTGGTTTGGTAGGTGTCCCTTTCATGGGTGGAAAACCCCTGCTCCTTTATGCTACAGCCACCTAAGGTGTGACTGTGCTCGTTAGTCCGGTGGCCCAGTAAGTGGATGTTTGAAGTGGTTTGTGATACGCTGCAAAATGTACGTTCAAGAGGATTTGGTTCTCCATGTGGTGGAGTTTGGCTATTAAAGAAGTTCCAGTCTCTCTGACCTGAACCTTGGTTCTAGGCCATCAGCTGGCCAACACAGGTGAATCACTAGTACATCAAAGGACAGGGGGGTACACGTTTTGTGGTTAATGATAATTTATTTCCTGGGTTGTGGGTAGAAACCAACCTGCTTAATTGTCTGGCTGTCACTTGGCAAGTCCCTACTGTGTTCTGGCAGATGGTTGAGCATGTTCTGTACATCTTTGCTTAATTTCCACCTTCTTCTTGAACCTCTGGCTTCTATAGCTTGATATATGCATCTAGGTCAGATGATCTTGCTCACTGTTTTTGAATACAGCCTTTCTATCTTGAATGATCATGAGGGAGTACCCTGTCCTTTCAGTGGCTCTCAGGTTTATAGAATGAATGCCCTAAGATTTTGTGGAAGAAGGTCCTTTTAACCCCCTTTTGCCACCGAAGGCAGAAGTTCCTGCTTTTCAACGGGTATTGCAGGTTCCTCAAGCACACTTGCCTTTGTAATCAAGTAAATTTCCTGCATCCATTTCTTCCCTGGCTCTTCCTTATCCCAGACCTCTCCTTCCTCGTTTGTTCTGCTAGCACCGTTATCTTGGTATCTGTTGGGTGTTATTTTAAGCAAGCCCAGGTTAGGCGCAATGGCTCATAAGTATATGTAAATGGTTCACAAGATGGAGTTTTGGATAAATAAAAAGAAATATTGAAATAATGCAAGTCTTCAACACAGAGGGTGTCATGGGCGTCATTAACAAGAGGTCTGCGTCGCGGGAGCTTCGCTTTTATTAACACTCAATCATATCTACGAGGCCACACAATGCCACCCTTAGTGGCTTATCATGCCCTCATGGATATGGTGTAAAGCAATGCAGGTCAAGTTGCTGAGGAATATGCATGCTATTAATATGCGGTTATTACTTAGCAATAAATTTTACTATGCAGGGTTTTACTTCTCATACCATTACATTGAAAGTGTTAATGTATGCTACGTAAAAACTTGCCTAGTAATAAAAATGGTATGCGGAATAATGTGTCATATTAAAAAAAGAAATGTTTGAAACACAACACTACAATCAATAATAAAAAGAAATACACTACCCTACACATCTAAAACACTACCAAAGCACTAAAACACTACACTACCCTACAATACTGAAACACCACTGTACTACACTAAACCCTAAATCGCTACCCCCTGCACGAACATACACAATCCCCTACTGCGGTCCCTACACTCATTTACTACCAATCACAACCCCCCAACACTACACTAAACCCTAAAACAATACCCTGCACTACAGTGACCCCACAACACTACCCTAAACCCTAAAACACTACCCTACACTACGCTAACCCCACAACACTACCCTAAACCCTAAACCACTATCCCCAGTCGACCCTGCCCCTAGTCCCAGTACTGTCTCTACTGCCAAACACTACCCTGCACAACCCGACACTACCCTAAACCCTAAAACACTACCCTACACTACACTAACCCCACAACACTACCCTAAACCCTAAAACACTATCCCCAGCACGACCCTACCCCTACCCCCAGTCTGTACCCTACTCCCAAACACTACCCTTCATGACCCCCTACAGTACCCTACACCCAAATACACTACTTTACACTATACTAACCCCACAACACTACCCTAAACCCTAAAACACTACCCCCAGCACGACCCTGCCCCTACCCCCAGTCCATTCCCTGCTCCCAAACACTACCCTTCACGACCCCCTACACTACCCTACACCCAAATACACTACTCTACACTACACCTACACAATTGTACACACAGCCTCACTTACCTCTCTCTCCTCGTGGATCGTCCTTCCACTGATCCAGCTTTCTGCGTCTTCAGAGTTGTACTACGTTATTTAGAAACGGAAGCGTCTAAATAAAAACAACAATGTGGATATCCTCTGAAGTAACGGTCATGCGCAGTAAAACCATGCGAAGTAATGGTTTCTGCACACTAACTATACGAAGTAAAGGCAATCCGAAGTAGTGGTCGTGTAGAAAATGTCACCCACCGTTGCTGAGTTGCATCACACCACGTCAGAGGTGTGCCATGGACATTGGGGTGGGTATTCCCATGCAACACCCACAGATTTTGACACATTCACAGATTTGAAACATAGCGTAAATGTGCTATTGCGTCAAAACCCACGCTTTATTTCTCCTTGTTTAATCCTCTTTCAATATATGGTGCATTCTGCAGCACACATTGAAAGAGGAAACCACCTTCATTGGTTGTTTTTGTACAGGAAGGTGCCCCTTCCTGCACAAACACAATAATTCCTACAACGTGCAACTCATGCACGATTGTGCCGGGGTGCCTGCATTGGCGCAAGGCAGCCATTTGTGCATTGTGCAGTGAAAGAGTGCAGGAATGTGCCCTATCTCATGGATAAGGTGCAATCCTGCCCTTTTCTTTTGATGCAGGGCAGCCCAGCAAGAAGCTGTGCAACACCGCCCGGCTCCAAAATGTTGTAAAGGAGGCAGATTTTGGTGAGTCTGATAAGGAAACTGACACTGATAAAGACATTTCCATTACATTTTTAATTAATCTTTGGGCAGCGTCTTTGGGAACATCGTCCAGCTTAGTTAATGTATTTTTTTGGGGGGGGGGGGGGGTTGCACTGCGATTTACAGTTGTGCTAAACTTAACTACACTTTCCTTTAACTCTCGGTTTCAACTGTCTTACAGACAAAGCATGCACTGCTTTTTGTTGCTTTGTTTTCTGTTGTGCTTTACTTATTCACGCATGTGTATATAAAAGTATATATGTATATATATATATATATATGTATATATATATATATATATTTTTTATTTTTGTTTGTCGTGGGGGCAGGGGGTCTGCCATTAAAACCACTTTATAATCACAGCTCATGAGTGCCGTCTACGTTCGTTAAAACAAACGAATGTGTTGGAGAAATATATATATATATATATATATTACCTACTGGCGATAGCCAGTAGGTATATATAGTTAGGATTTTTTTCCTATGGGATTTTTGAAAATTCTATGTCGAATAACTTTGGCGTTTGAGGACAGAATTGGCTGAAATTTTCAGGAAAATGGAACATTTTGTTTCTGAGCAGCCTCTGAAAATTTGGGGGGGTTTCGTCAAGGGGGGGCCGAGAAAAAAGGGGGTTCCCAAATTGTGTTTTTCCCATGCAATTTTCCATAGGGCGGTTGGCCTCACTTTTAGCCTGAACGGCTGAATGGATTTACACCAAACTTGGCAAAATTGTAGGGACTGGTAGCCCGATGTGCCTTTGCCATGTCTCAAGATATAGGCTCCAGTGGTTTTTACGAAAATTAACTTTGAAAAATATATATTGGGCTACATTGGGCTATATATATGTTGGAGCCCAAATGGAGCCCAATGTAGCCCAAAGATGGCCACCAGAGACAAAAAAAAACAAATGTAGCCCAAATATCAGCCAGATGTAGCCCAACTATAGCCCAATGACAGAATGTCCCAGAGTGTTCTAAAGAACAACTAGAGTGCTAACAGTCCTACTTATTACAAAGGTATGGCACACCTGAAGCCATCTTGATTGGAATAAAGTGGTAACTCTTAAAACATTTAATTTAAAAAGGAACAAAATGAGGGGGTTCATTTTGCCATAGAAAGTATGATTAGCGAATATATGACGAAATCCCGCATACCATCAGTCCGCAAAAAAAATCCCGCATGTACTATTAGGCCGCAAATTAAAATAACGAAAACTTTTAGAACGAATATGCCTTTAGCATACACTAAACAACTAAACTACCCTAAACCCTAAAACACTACCCCCAGCATGACCCTACACTACACAAACAGTACAACACTACCCTAAACCATAAAACACTACCCCCAGCATGACCCTACACTACACAAACACTACAACACTACCCTAAACCCTAAAACACTACCCCCAGCATGACCCTACACTACACAAACAGTACAACACTACCCTAAACCATAAAACACTACCCCCAGCATGACCCTACACTACACAAACACTACAACACTACCCTAAACCCTAAAACACTACCCCCAGCATGACCCTACACTACGCAAACACTACAACACTACCCAAAACCCTAAAACACTACACCCCAGCATGACCCTACACTACGCAAACACTACAACACTACCCTAAACCCTAAAACACTACCCCCAGCATGACCCTACACTACACAAACACTACAACACAACCCTAAACCCTACAACACTACCCCCAGCATGACCCTACACTACGCAAACACTACAACACAACCCTAAACCCTAAAACACTACCCCCAGCATGACCCTACACTACGCAAACACTACAACACTACCCTAAACCCTAAAACACTACCCCCAGCATGACCCTACACTACGCAAACACTACAACACTACCCTAAACCCTAAAACACTACCCCCAGCATGACCCTACACTACGCAAACACTACAACACTACCCTAAACCCTAAAACACTACCCCCAGCGTGACCCTACACTACGCAAACACTACAACACTACCCTAAACCCTAAAACACTACCCCCAGCATGACCCTACACTACGCAAACACTACAACACTACCCTAAACCCTAAAACACTACCCCCAGCATGACCCTACACTACGCAAACACTACAACACTACCCAAAACCCTAATACACTACGCCCCAGCATGACCCTACACTACGCAAACACTACAACACTACCCTAAACCCTAAAACACTACCCCCAGCATGACCCTACACTACACAAACACTACAACACTACCCTAAACCCTAAAACACTACCCCCAGCATGACCCTACACTACGCAAACACTACAACACTACCCAAAACCCTAAAACACTACACCCCAGCATGACCCTACACTACGCAAACACTACAACACTACCCTAAACCCTAAAACACTACCCCCAGCATGACCCTACACTACACAAACACTACAACACAACCCTAAACCATACAACACTACCCCCAGCATGACCCTACACTACGCAAACACTACAACACAACCCTAAACCCTAAAACACTACCCCCAGCATGACCCTACACTACGCAAACACTACAACACTACCCTAAACCCTAAAACACTACCCCCAGCATGACCCTACACTACGCAAACACTACAACACTACCCAAAACCCTAAAACACTACACCCCAGCATGACCCTACACTACGCAAACACTACAACACTACCCTAAACCCTAAAACACTACCCCCAGCATGACCCTACACTACGCAAACACTACAACACTACCCAAAACCCTAAAACACTACACCCCAGCATGACCCTACACTACGCAAACACTACAACACTACCCTAAACCCTAAAACACTACCCCCAGCATGACCCTACACTACGCAAACACTACAACACTACCCTAAACCCTAAAACACTACCCCCAGCATGACCCTACACTACGCAAACACTACAACACTACCCTAAACCCTAAAACACTACCCCCAGCATGACCCTACACTACGCAAACACTACAACACTACCCTAAAACCTAAAACACTACCCCCAGCATGACCCTACACTACGCAAACACTACAACACTACCCAAAACCCTAAAACACTACCCCCAGCATGACCCTACACTACGCAAACACTACAACACTACCCAAAACCCTAATACACTACCCCCAGCATGACCCTACACTACGCAAACACTACAACACTACCCAAAACCCTAAAACACTACCCCCAGCATGACCCTACACTACGCAAACACTACAACACTACCCAAAACCCTAAAACACTACCCCCAGCATGACCCTACACTACGTAAACACTACAACACTACCCAAAACCCTAAAACACTACACCCCAGCATGACCCTACACTACGCAAACACTACAACACTACCCAAAACCCTAAAACACTACACCCCAGCATGACCCTACACTACGCAAACACTACAACACTACCCAAAACCCTAAAACACTACCCCCAGAATGACCCTACACTACGCAAACACTACAACACTACCCAAAACCCCAAAACACTACCCCCAGCATGACCGTACACTAACCAAACACTACAACACTACCCTAAACCCTAAAATACTACACCCCAGCATGACCCTACACTACGCAAACACTACAACACTACCCAAAACCCTAAAACACTACCCCCAGCATGACCCTACACTACGCAAACACTACAACACTATCCTAAACCCTAAAACACTACGCCCAGCATGACCCTACACTACGCAAACACTACAACACTACCCTAAACCCTAAAACACTAGCCCCAGCATGACCCTACACTACGCAAACACTACAACACAACCCTAAACCCTAAAACACTACCCCCAGCATGACCCTACACTACGCAAACACTACAACACTACCCTAAACCCTAAAACACTACCCCCAGCATGACCCTACACTACGCAAACACTACAACACAACCCTAAACCCTAAAACACTACCCCCAGCATGACCCTACACTAAACAACCACCACAACTCTACACTACACTAACACAACACTACACTACACAACACTACACTACACTACACAATCACTAACCCACGAAAAAATTAACACAAACCCACTTACCTCTCTCGTCATCGTGGTTTTCACAACGCAAATGCATTTACCATACATGCCTTTAAAACGTAATTCTTTGTAAAGGCATGCGCGATAAATGCACATGCGTTTTGAAAAAATGCGGGATAATGGTATGCGAGGTCAATGACCTTGCGGGATAATGGTATGCGGACTGAAAGTCTGCGGGATAAAAAATGCGGGAAAATGGCTGCAAACCATGATTAGCAGCAGACTTCCCTGGTGAGCACTAGCTTTACTACAGTGATCTAATGAGCAACTAGAGTGCTAACATTCAGAATTTATGGCAAATGTGTGACACATCTGAATGCCTTCTTGATAGAACCAAAGTAAACAAGCATTGAAAATGCAATAGATCTCGCCCTCGTTTAAGTTAAAGCCATTCTGTTTGTAATGAGGTGGCTTTTTAGCTTTGCTTTTATTAGTGTTTTTAAAACTTTCATGTAAATAACATGCATATGTATGCATATATGTATATGTATGCATGCATTTATATTTATATAGATATGCAGATTATATATGTTTATATATGTATATTACCTACTGGCGATAGCCAGTGGGTATATATAGTAAGGATTTTTTCTCTATAGGATTTCTGAAAATTCTATGTCTAATAACTTTGGCGTTTGTGGACGGAATTGGCTGAAATTTTCAGGACAATGGCACATTTTGTTTCCGAGCAGCCCCTGAAAATTTGGGGGGGTTTCGTCAAGGGGGGCCGAGAAAAAAGGGGGGTCCCAAAACGCGTTTTTCCCATTCATTTTTCCATAGGGCGGTTGGACTCACTTTTAGCTCGAACGGCTGAATAGATTTACATGAAACTTGGCAAAATTGTAGATATGGTTTGCCCGACGTGCCTTTGCTATGTCTCAATATATGTGCTCCAGTGGATTTTGAGAAATTAACGTTTAAAAAAATATATATATCTGTGACAGCGCTCCGGTTAGCGCCCCGGTTCGCGTACCTGACGCGTAACGGAACTTCGCGAAGCGAAGCTGATTGGCTCTCCGGTGTCTGTCAACATTCTAAACAGTCCGGAGCGGCCGCCATCTTGTCTCTCGGTACGATCGAGAGACAAAATGTGGTGAAAAACGAAGGGGGAAATGAAGGAAAGGGGGCAAGGTAGACCACTCCTGACCCCCTAGGATTGATGAGGGGGATATTAAAGTGCCCCGCGGGGCAAAAAATAAAAAAAAAATTTTTTTGCGATTTTACGCCATAGAGGCGCGTCCCGGTACGCGAACCGGGCAGCTCACCGGGCAGCTCACCGGGCAGCTAACCGGGCAGCTAACCGGGCAGCTAACCGGCAGCGTAGCTGTCAACATTGTAAACAGTCCGGAGCGGCCGCCATCTTGTCTCTCGGTAGGTTCGAGAGACAAGATGTGGTGAAAAAAGAAGGGGGAAATGAAGGAAAGGGGGCAAGGTAAACCCCTCCTGACCCCCTAGGATTGATGAGGGGGATATTAAAGTCCCCCGCGATTTTTCGCGGTAGAGGCGCTTCCCGGTACGCGAACCGGGCAGCTAACCGGCAGCGTAATGGGAGTCCGCCATCTTGTGTTTTTGGAGCGTCCGGTTCGCGTACCGGGTAGCGTCCCGGTAAGCGTAACAAGGGGAAAACCAAGAGAAACAGTAAAAAAAAAATTAAGGGAATAGATTTCCAGCAAACTTGGCAAAATTGTAGGGACTGTTTGTTTGATGTGCCTTTGCAAGGCCTCAAGATATGTGCACGTGTGGATTTTGTCTAATTAAGGTTAAAAAAAATATATATATCTGTAAGCGTGCTCCGGCACGCTTACGTTACGGGTTTTGTTTGCGCTGCAGAGCCGATACGTCACGGTTATGCGACGCGTCATGAGGCGTCTCACGTGGCTACGTGATACGTCACGTAATAAAGAATATATTTTACAGCTATAGATATTAGCTTTTAAAAAACCAATGAAATTCACTGAAAAAACCATAGGTTATAGACCATATATAGTTAGGAATTTGCATTTACAAAACCTTGAAAATTCACTGAAAAAAACATAGGTTAGAGACCATATATAGTTAGCTGGACATTTTATTGACATAAAACCAATGAAATTCCATATATAGTTAGTTGCACTAACTATATATCACGCACCCGCAATCCACTGCTGATGATGTCACATATTACATCATTCATGACATGGTCAGTGACATCACTGATGACATCACTGATGACATCTCAAATGACATCACTAATGACATCACTGATGACATCTCAAATGACATCACTGATGACATCATGACACACCAATACCAGTTACTACAGACGCACTCACTGATTCCTACGTCTACACACACATTCACTCATTCACCCATACAATCACTCATACATACAGTCACTCATTATTACAACACTATCATATGCACTCATACACCTATGCAGACACTCACACACTGCCACTCATCCATGGAGTTACTCACACACCTAGTCAGTCCTGTAAAGAATCAATCACACTTCCATTTCCTCATCTATACAGTTAAACACAGAACACCATACTTCAGTGACATCACTGATGACATCACTGATGACATCTCAAATGACATCACTGATGACATCTCAAATGACATCACTGATGACATCATGACACACCAATACCAGTTACTACATACGCACTCACTGATTCCTATGTCTACACACACATTCACTCATTCACCCATACAATCACTCATACATACAGTCACTCATTATTACAACACTATCATATGCACTCATACACCTAGTCAGTCCTGTGAAGAATCAATCACACTTCGATTTCCTCATCTATACAGTTAAACACAGAACACCATACTTTTCACACATATACTAACACATACTTACTCTCTTATACAATCACTGATACAAGTACACATTGATATGCACAGAGTCACACACCTCCCAGCCAGCCACACACACACTCAGTCTTCCATACATCCACTCATTCTTCAATATGTAAAACATATTTAAACTTTACAAAAACACACAGACACTAGATGATATCATCAGTGATGTCATTTGAGATGTCATCAGTGATGTCATCAGTGATTTCATTTGAGATGTCATCAGTGATGTCATCAGTGATGTCACTGACCATGTCATGAATGATGTAATATGTGACATCATCAGCAGTGGATTGCGGGTGCGCGATATATAGTTAGTGCAACTAACTATATATGGAATTTCATTGGTTTTATGTCAATAAAATGTCCAGCTAACTATATATGGTCTCTAACCTATGGTTTTTTTAGTGAATTTTCAAGGTTTTGTAAATGCAAATTCCTAACTATATATGGTCTATAACCTATGGTTTTTTCAGTGAATATATATATATAGTAACACGGAAAACAAGCGCTGAAATGCCAAGCATTTTCATGCTCTACCCACTGGAGGGTTATTATTAGACGACGTCCCTGATTGAAAAACCCGATTGAGTGTCATAAATTAATAAAGGCAGAAGAACACCGAGTGGGACACTCACAGTAACACAAGAAAGGACTTGAAAATAAATCGGGCTGCCAATCAAACTGTCAAGAATCCATGCGCAACTACAAATCCCACAATTCATTTTTCAAACGGAAGTGATTCCTCAAAAGAATGCCACTGGAGGCAAACAAATGAACGTCCATTACATCGAGCTGTGGGGAGAAGCGCGACGGATTCCAGAGCTGGCTTACCTTGATAAAGTTCCAGGCGGAACGAAACATGTTGGGACAATGCCACCGTTTGTTTTCTCCACAATAAAAGATGCGAAAAAATGAGTCTTCAGGTGTAACCAGAGTTTCCTTCTCCGGGAGCAAACATTGTGAGAATATATATCGGCGTGGTTCTGCCGAAGGTCTACACCGCCACAAGTGCGCCGAGAATCTCCCGCCCAGAACCATCTTGCAGACTCGGTAAAACGAAAAGGGAGGTTGGCGCCGCCCGGGACTGTACCCGTGGTATTGGTTCAGGAATCGGCTTCAAAAGTGAGCTGAACCGAGAAGACTCATCGCTCTAACATCCAGTAACACGGAAAACAAGCGCTGAAATGCCAAGCATTTTCATGCTCTACCCACTGGAGGGTTATTATTAGACGACGTCCCTGATTGAAAAACCCGATTGAGTGTCATAGATTAATAAAGGCAGAAGAACACCGAGTGGGACACTCACAGTAACACAAGAAAGGACTTGAAAATAAATCGGGCTGCCAATCAAACTGTCAAGAATCCATGCGCAACTACAAATCCCACAATTCATTTTTCAAACGGAAGTGATTCCTCAAAAGAATGCCACTGGAGGCAAACAAATGAACGTCCATTACATCGAGCTGTGGGGAGAAGCGCGACGGATTCCAGAGCTGGCTTACCTTGATAAAGTTCCAGGCGGAACGAAACATGTTGGGACAATGCCACCGTTTGTTTTCTCCACAATAAAAGATGGGAAAAAATGAGTCTTCAGGTGTAACCAGAGTTTCCTTCTCCGGGAGCAAACATTGTGAGAATATATATCGGCGTGGTTCTGCCGAAGGTCTACACCGCCACAAGTGCGCCGAGAATCTCCCGCCCAGAACCATCTTGCAGACTCGGTAAAACGAAAAGGGAGGTTGGCGCCGCCCGGGACTGTACCCGTGGTATTGGTTCAGGAATCGGCTTCAAAAGTGAGCTGAACCGAGAAGACTCATCGCTCTAACATCCAGTAACACGGAAAACAAGCGCTGAAATGCCAAGCATTTTCATGCTCTACCCACTGGAGGGTTATTATTAGACGACGTCCCTGATTGAAAAACCCGATTGAGTGTCATAAATTAATAAAGGCAGAAGAACACCGAGTGGGACACTCACAGTAACACAAGAAAGGACTTGAAAATAAATCGGGCTGCCAATCAAACTGTCAAGAATCCATGCGCAACTACAAATCCCACAATTCATTTTTCAAACGGAAGTGATTCCTCAAAAGAATGCCACTGGAGGCAAACAAATGAACGTCCATTACATCGAGCTGTGGGGAGAAGCGCGACGGATTCCAGAGCTGGCTTACCTTGATAAAGTTCCAGGCGGAACGAAACATGTTGGGACAATGCCATCGTTTGTTTTCTCCACAATAAAAGATGCGAAAAAATGAGTCTTCAGGTGTAACCAGAGTTTCCTTATCCGGGAGCAAACATTGTGAGAATATATATCGGCGTGGTTCTGCCGAAGGTCTACACCGCCACAAGTGCGCCGAGAATCTCCCGCCCAGAACCATCTTGCAGACTCGGTAAAACGAAAAGGGAGGTTGGCGCCGCCCGGGACTGTACCCGTGGTATTGGTTCAGGAATCGGCTTCAAAAGTGAGCTGAACCGAGAAGACTCATCGCTCTAACATCCAGTAACACGGAAAACAAGCGCTGAAATGCCAAGCATTTTCATGCTCTACCCACTGGAGGGTTATTATTAGACGACGTCCCTGATTGAAAAACCCGATTGAGTGTCATAAATTAATAAAGGCAGAAGAACACCGAGTGGGACACTCACAGTAACACAAGAAAGGACTTGAAAATAAATCGGGCTGCCAATCAAACTGTCAAGAATCCATGCGCAACTACAAATCCCACAATTCATTTTTCAAACGGAAGTGATTCCTCAAAAGAATGCCACTGGAGGCAAACAAATGAACGTCCATTACATCGAGCTGTGGGGAGAAGCGCGACGGATTCCAGAGCTGGCTTACCTTGATAAAGTTCCAGGCGGAACGAAACATGTTGGGACAATGCCACCGTTTGTTTTCTCCACATTAAAAAATGCGAAAAAATGAGTCTTCAGGTGTAACCAGAGTTTCCTTCTCCGGGAGCAAACATTGTGAGAATATATATCGGCGTGGTTCTGCCGAAGGTCTACACCGCCACAAGTGCGCCGAGAATCTCCCGCCCAGAACCATCTTGCAGACTCGGTAAAACGAAAAGGGAGGTTGGCGCCGCCCGGGACTGTACCCGTGGTATTGGTTCAGGAATCGGCTTCAAAAGTGAGCTGAACCGAGAAGACTCATCGCTCTAACATCCAGTAACACGGAAAACAAGCGCTGAAATGCCAAGCATTTTCATGCTCTACCCACTGGAGGGTTATTATTAGACGACGTCCCTGATTGAAAAACCCGATTGAGTGTCATAAATTAATAAAGGCAGAAGAACACCGAGTGGGACACTCACAGTAACACAAGAAAGGACTTGAAAATAAATCGGGCTGCCAATCAAACTGTCAAGAATCCATGCGCAACTACAAATCCCACAATTCATTTTTCAAACGGAAGTGATTCCTCAAAAGAATGCCACTGGAGGCAAACAAATGAACGTCCATTACATCGAGCTGTGGGGAGAAGCGCGACGGATTCCAGAGCTGGCTTACCTTGATAAAGTTCCAGGCGGAACGAAACATGTTGGGACAATGCCACCGTTTGTTTTCTCCACAATAAAAGATGCGAAAAAATGAGTCTTCAGGTGTAACCAGAGTTTCCTTCTCCGGGAGCAAACATTGTGAGAATATATATATATATATATACATACAAAAGTAAAATATGGGCAAAAAGCTAATACAACTCTTTTTTATTACGGTTTCAACTCGAGGCAAGGAAATTCCTACATTGTTTCCAATCCAGCGTGCACTTCTGATAGATTTCCAGCAAGCATTTGCATGTCATACACAGCAGAGTAGGTACATTGTTGCAAACGTCTTTAAGCAGTTTAAGTCATTTCATATGCGGCAAAGCCAAGTAAATAAATACCTTGTTGCCGGTCGCAAGAAACAGACAGCAGAACTCTTCAGAAACATTGCACTTTGGAAAATACTCTGTATTGTGACAGTGCTGTACAATTGCAAAAGCCTGAAGTATTCTTTTTCGAAATGCCGGTTGAAACACATATATGTGCCAAACAATTAATTTCACAACACAGAAGCCCTCGCGCTTTAACCAATATTTATGACACTGCTGCAAATTTCTCTTATTCAAAATGCTGATAGCGGTGCTTTTGTTACCAAACAAATGCTTGAACAAATGCAAGAGACCAACCGCTATATGTATCAACAAACCATTTTGCATTTCCTAAATAGCGAATTTTAAGGAATCGCTATTTAGGAAATGCAAAACGGTATGTATGTACAAAATCGCTTTCCAATAGCGATTCCTTAGCATTCCTTAATTTGAGATTAGCAAATTGTCAATCGCAAATTACCCCTTCATTTCCATGGGCCAGGAGGCCCATAGGAATGAAAGTGCAATTTGCAATTAGCACTTTGCTGATCGCAAATTAGGGATGTTTCCAAGGGTGCAGGGGTGTCTCAAGAACACCCTGCTGCACCCCTGAAAAAGACATTTGGGGGCATATGGCGCACATACATGCCCTAAGGGCATGTATGGGCGTCATATGGCACCTTTGGTTTTTATCAAAAAAGATTTTTGATAAGAAATCGCAAATTACCACCAACTAGAAGTTGGTGGTAATTTGCTACTCCTTAATGGCATTTTTTGCATTTTATTTGTTTGATACATTGCATTTAAGGAATCGCAAAATTTGCAATTCCTTAAGTGCAATCGCAAAATAAGGATTAGCAAATTTTGCTATTCCTTATTTTGCATCAAACTAGTTTGATACATTCCATTTGTCTAATTAGCATTCGCAAAGGCCGAAATTCGCAGAATTTCGGTCTTTGCGAATGCTAAATAGCTTGATACATATAGCGGTTGGTCAAAGGGGACAGTTGCTATGGTCTCACTCATTGTGCTTTTTAGGATGTAAGTCTTGTACATTTATGCTTACTTGAAAAACGAGTGGGCGCGACATTAGTTTGTCTTCACTCCAGCTTCAGTTGAGTTTGAAAATGGCGATTTGCTGCTAAGGAGAAGAGTGGGTCAGGCATACTAATCAATGCCAGAGTGGGACCCAAAAGGATTCTGGGATATGTAGTGTCCTTAATTTGAAAAAGCGAACCTTGGAGTATATATAGATGTCACAACATATTTAGCTCAGCCATTTCATTAAAACCCTTACTAGTAGTGCTGAATTTTAAAATTATGTAGGCTTCCGTTCACATGAGTCTTTTTCTACATCACCTCCTCTAGGATCCATTTGGATTGTGCTTAATACAGTCCATTGCAGATCCTTATCTGAATAACCCAATTCTTGGAAGTGGTTAACCATGGGAGCTGAGACAGTGTTAGTTTTTATTCTAGATTTATGTTGAACGATGCGCTGTTTCACTTCCTGATAGGTCTTGCCAATATATGTTTTCTTGCAAGGACATATTACTGCATAGACAACGCTTTTAGTTTTAAAAATTTGTGAATTAATTGTGAGTCCAACATATCTTACCATCAGCGAAAATGCGTCCTGCAATTGTCTGACTGCAGACTCTACAATGTCCACATTTGTTCTGGCCTTGTATCAGTTTTAAATTCCATATTGAGATAAGGTCACACTTTTTCTATGGTTGAATGAGGCTCGCTCTCATTATCTGCGAGCCAACACTTATGGGTTTTTTTCAAAGCAAATTTAGGCAGGTCGAATCCGCACTCCAACTTTTTTATCGAGCCAACACTTATGGGGTTTTTTCAAAGTAAACTTAGACAGGTCGAATCCGCACTCCAACTTTTTTTATCAGATGCCAGTTGTTGTGTATTATTTTTTTTTAAATTGTTTGTGTGAGAGCAATATGTAGAGATGCATACCAACTTGTTATTTGTCTTTCTTGATTTTTTCAGGAGCAGGCTCTCTCGTGGTGTGAACCAGGCTCTTTTCATTGATCTTTTTAGCAACTTTTCAGGATAGCCGTGTTGTTTTAATTTTTTTTGAAGCATTTCGGCTTGAAAAAAATAGTCATCTTTATTAGTGCAATTTCCACGAATGTGCAAGAATGAGAGAGTTGGCATTTTCTTGTACCAATCATTTGTTCCTTTCCGGTACTGCCCTGGATCATATGACTGTGATTTGCTCTTCTGTTGTGGTTTGTGTATTGCTTCCACACACTAACTCAAAGAGGGATTAGGTGTGGACAGGATGGGCCATCTTGGCAGGATGACTGGGGAGGTGCTGTACCCTCCCCCACTTACACTTCAAAGGACTTTGCCTCCTGCACATACAAAGGAAGCTGTCACTAGATCTGCTATTTGTCACCCACAGGCAGTTTGGAGCCTTGACAGGGGAAGGGGAAGAACTTTACAGAACCAGATGTGAGCAAAGGGCAGAAGCCCCCTCACACAAAGGCTGGTATAAATATTGGACCTTCAGAGCCACTCATTGGAACACTCCTAGACCTGTGGAAGTTACAGAAGAAGGCCAACCTTGCTGCTGGAGTAGTGCTTGCTGCTTGAAGGACTGCCTTGATGTCTGAGAAGGAAGACTGGACCCGCTTGCCTTCATCCCAAATTAAGCAGAATTACTCCACGATGCAGTTGGCAGACCTCCTGGGTGAGCTGCAGGTATACAACATGCTTCAGAGGCCTCCTTGCAACTGCCTAGCTGACCTGCTGCAGCTGGACCACCCTGAACCTCAAATTGCACCTGCCTGATACCTGCTGGCCTCTACTGGAGTGAGTCCCTGATTCCCAAGAGGTGTCTCCTCAGGTCCTGAACCCTTGGCTTGCATTTCCTGAAGTAAAAGTGAGGATTCTGAGGTTTGGCCTCCTCTCGACTGTGAACAGGTCAGTTTGTACCAAGTCTCTGCTGTGAAGTTCTGGTGAGACATGCTTCAACTCAACAGCAAGTGCCAGTGCAGATCCGCAACACAAGCCCTGCACTTAGTGTTACAGAAATGACAACCCACAACTGCCAAAGAGAAACTACAGCAATGACTATATGCAATGCTGAATCGGTTCTTCATGCTAAAGCGTTGGTCAGCCTCTTTGTTGCTGTTTCCTCCAGTGTGAACGTAATTCTTCACATTGCACTTCTCTTTTGAAGGTAACCCTTCACTGGAACTGGTCTGTCCGCTGTATCCAACCTGCTGGCCATTGTGGTCAGTTTAAACGTCTGACTTTCTTCTGGTCTAGCGTGAGCAGATAACTGTGAGTGGCACTTTATGCTTTTAGGTGCTATTTTCCCTCAGACCTTTAACAATTGAATATCTCTTGTTCCACTGATTGGATTTTTGTAATTCTATATCATTTTATTTATTAAAATGTAGTCTATTTCTTTAATTTAGTTTGGGATTTTTCTTGTCTTATATTTTCACTTTACTACTGTTTGTTTGCTTTATAAATACTGTCCACATTACCTCTGAAGTTTAGCCTGACTGCTTTGTGTCAGGATCTGCAGGCCTTCGGACAGTGTCATCTTGTACCAACAAGGATAACTTGTTCATTGGACCTGGTTCCAGGTTGATCAAGGATTCGGGTTTCTGTCTCAGTCATATTGCCACAGTTCCATTTTGCTTCTTCACCCTTTTGACCAGGGATTGGAAACCTGCTAGGGTGTGACTATAGGTTCAGATAATTACATGTTCAACAATGGCAGTGATTCCTTGTGAATATATACACTTCAAGCCCTTGGTGTATCTCCTTTTGTTTCTTTGGCACCATTATTGCCTACACCTGAATGCTCTGGTGTTTATATCACCTTGTATTTGGGAGGAGCTGGCTTAGTGCCTGCTGAAGTGAAACCTTCTGGTGGGACATCTCTTGATTTCCCCCTCTTTCCTATGTTGTCACTGCAGATATCAGTGCCCTAAGATGGGGTTCAACTCTGAAGGACCCTGGGGCAGATTTATAAGCCCCTTTCGCCACTTTTGCATCACTTTTCCTATGTTAAAAGTGATGCAAAAGTGGCGCAAGGGGCTTGAAAATCTACCCCTCTCTGTTTTAGGGTCTATGGTCTCGGTGGGAGGCTTTCCACCTATCATTTTGGAGCGAGCTGCCAATTGTCTCTTGGTATCTCCATTCATATTCCCCCCCATTAATAACCATGTGAAGCTAGCCCACACAATAAACTAAATTGCTTCTACATCAGTCTAACAAACAACATTTAGTGATTCACTAGTACATCAAAGGACAGGGGTACCCGTTTTGTGGTTAATGTTAATTTATTTCCTTGGTGTTTGATAGAAAACAACCTACTTAATTGGCTGTCTGTCACCTGACAAGTCCCTACTTTGTTCTGGTAGATGGTTGAGCATGTTCTTTACATCTTTGCTTAATTTCCACCTTCTTATTCTGGCTTTTATAGATTGATATATGCATCTAGGTCAGATGATCTTGCTCACTGTTTTTGAAGACAAAATGTGTATGTTGAACGATCATGAGGGAGTACCCTGTCATTTCAGTGGCTCTCAGGTTTATAGAATGAATGCTCTAAGATTTTGTGGAAGAAGGTCCTTGTAACCCCCTTTTGCCACCGAAGGCAACAGTTCCTGCTTTTCAAAGGGTATCGCAGGTTCCTCCAGCACACTTGCCTTTGTAATCAAGTAATTTCCTGCATCCATTTCTTCCCTAGCTCTTCCTTACCCCAGACCTCTCCTTCCTCGTTTGTTCTGCTAGCACCGTTATCTTGGTATCTGCTGGGTGTTATTTTAAGCAAGCCCAGGTTAGGCGCAATGGCTCATAAGTATATGTAAATGGTTCAAAAGATGGATTTTTGAATAAATAAAAAAAAATTTAAATAATGCAATACTTCAACACAGAGGGCGTCAATAAGAAGAGGCCTGCATTGCGGGAGCGTCGCTTTTAATAACACTCAATCATATCTTCGAGGCCACACAAAGCCACCCTGAGTGGCTTATCATGCCCTCATGGACATGGTGTAAAGCAATGCAGGTCAAGTTGCTGAGGAATATGCATGCTATTATTATGCGGTTATTACTTAGCAATAACCGTTACTATGCACGTTTTTACTTCTCATACCATTACATTGAAAGTGTTAATGTATGCGAAGTAAAAACTTGCCTAGTAATAAAAATGGTTTGCGGAATAACGTGTCATATTAAAAAAATAAATATTTAAAACACAACACTACAATAAATAATAAATAGAAATACACTACCCTACACATCTAAAACCCGACCAAAACACTAAAACACTACCCTACCCTACAATACTGAAACACCACTACACTACACTAGACCCTAAATCACTACCCCTGCACGAACATACACAATCCCCTACTCCGGTCCCTACACTGATTCACTACCCATCACAACCCACCAACACTACACTAAACCCTAAAACAATACCCTGAACTACACTTACCCCACAACACCACCCTAAACCCTAAAACACTACCCCAGCACAACCCTGCCCCTAGCCCCAGTCCTGTCCCTACTCCCAAACACTACCATGCACAACCCCAACACTACCCTAAACCCTAAAACACTACCCTACACTACACTAACCCCACAACACTACCCTAAACCCTAAAACACTATCCCCAGCACGACCCTGACCCTAGCCCCAGTCCTGCCTCTACTGCCAAATACTACCCTGCACAACCCCGACACTACCCTAAACCATAAAACACTACCCTACACTAACCCCACAACACTACCCTAAACCCTAAAACACTACCCCTAGCACAACCCTACCCCTACCCCCAGTCCGTACCCTACTCCCAAACACTACCCTTCATGACCCCCTACAGTACCCTACACCCAAATACACTACTCTACACTACACCTACACCACTGTACACACAGTCCCACTTACCTCTCTCTCCTCATGGGTCACCTTCCATTGCTCCAGCTTCCTGCGTCTTCAGAGTTGTACTACGTTATTTAGAAATGGAAGCGCCTAAATAAAATCAACAATGTGGATATCCTGCGAAGTAACGGTCATGCGCAGTAAAACCATGCGAAGTAATGGTTTCTGCGCACTAACAATACGAAGTAAAGGCAATCCGGAGTAGTGGCCGCATAGAAAAGTCACCCACCGTTGCTGAGTTGCATCACACTACGTCAGAGGTGTGCCATGGACATTGGGGTAGGTATTCCCATGCAACACCCACAGATTTTGACACATTCACAGGTTTGCAACATAGCGTAAATGTGCCATTGCGTCAAACCCCACGCTTTATTTCTCCTTGTTTAATCCTCTTTCAATATATGCTGCATTCTGCAACACACATTGAAAGAGGAAACCACCTTCATTGATTGTTTTTGTACAGGAAGGTGCCCCTTCCTGCACAAACACAATAATTCCTACAACGTGCACACCCATGCACGATTGTGCCGGTGTGCCTGCATTGGCGCAAGTCAGCCATTTGTGCACTATGCAGTGAAAGAGTGCAGGAATGTGCCCTATCTCATGGATAAGGTGCAATCCTGCCCTTTTCTTTTGATGCAGGGCAGCCCATAGTCTGATAAGGAAACTGACACTGATAAAGACATTTCCATTACATTTTTAATTAATCCTTGGGCAGCGTCTTAGTTAATGTTTTTTTGTGGGGGGTTTTTTGCTCTGCGATTTACAGTTGTGCTAAACTTAACTACACTTTCTTTTACCTCTCGGTTTCAACTGTCTTAAAGACAAAGCATGCACTGCTTTTTGTTGCTTTGTTTTCTATTGTGCTTTACTTATTCACGCATTTTGCTGCCGAGATTGTCATATTTTAATTTGTTTTATACTGAAAAGTATTTATTTATGAGTAGTATGCTTTAGAAGAGGAAATAAGTAATTAACATGGGCAGAAAGGGCGATGTTAGAAAAATTTCACTAATTAATATTTACAATAAAGGCAGCGCCGCAAACCAATGGATAATGAAGGTTACCATGGCTGCATTTCACTCAAGGAGAAGGAGAGGCAGTGCCTTTAATTGCGGCACACTTCTTCCTCAGAAGCTTGAGTCACTGACTGAACAGCTAATTAAAATAAGTTGCCGTCCACCCAAAGAGAAGAGTTGGGCACTTAGATGCTACTAAGAAAAATAGAATTATTAGTGCAGCAAGACCTAAGAGGATGAGGAGGTCAATTATAGGGGACGAATTGATAGGTTAGTAGATGCCTACATGGCATCTATTGCAAATTGCAAATATGTTTTTATGACCTTCAATTTATATAATCTGTCCAAATACTTGTGCAAGGTGAAAAGGTTTGTGCCTAACTTTCTATTGAAAACCAACATCAAGATCAATTCTTATGTTGTTGAATCTTTAGTATCTAATTACTACGCAACGTTGTTAGTGGAACAAGTATATATTCTGTAAAAAAAAACAAAAAAAAATTATTAGCATTGGCAAAACTAATAGATCTGGCTGTGAATGCGCTAACATCATCTGTCTACTAATATATGTGGATTTACTTAAATCTAACACTCACTATATTTCTTTCGACAGGGTGTGCCTTCCTAGTATCTTCTAAAAACCGTGTGTGTCTACATGTGTCTGCGTGGCTATCATCCAGGCAATCTACTACATGTCCATAGAAAAATGTGTGTGTGGAAGGAAGGAACCTCACGGGAGCTACCACCAGGGAACTGCTGACTGGCACTCGTCAGTTTGTTCCTCTTATCATCATTGGCTCCTTCCCACCATAAATGAAATAAATTGCACCTGAATATGATGTAAAAAGGAAAATAATGATAAACAACTCAAAAAGGTGATTCTAGCTAGTTACATTCATGTGCACCTACCCCCCTGGGTACAAGAACCGCTATTCGGTGCTCTACCCTGTCTATAAGTGGGTTAGATATCCCTAGCTATATGATAATATTCTTTATTCTGTGCTGGGTATCTACTCCTATTAAAACCTACACTCTACAGTTGAGCTTCGTTTTAATCCTTAAGAAGCCAACATGTTTCGTTACATATCTATCTTGGTTGGCAACTTCTTCAGGGCTGGGGGTTTCCTTTGCCACACATTAGCGGATACTTCAAGTGTTTAAATCTGCAGACACATAGACACACAACAACAAAGATAAAAACATAGAGTGACACTGATAAATATGTTGCCGATCTTCCAAACGATTGTTTGATGTCCCAACTGTATTCAGGACATGCTGTGTTTACCTGCATGAGGGTGCCTGTCGGCATACCTGTGATTCCTCATATGCCAGTTTTAACTGTTAGTCCCCCATCGTGTAGTACGGTCGCTGTATGTCAACCTAAAAAACATGTCGTATATCGGGTCAGTTTTTTATCGGGTCCGTTTTTTACTCGTGTCCCAGTTGGTTGCTTCCTCCCCTCACTGTCACGTCTCCACTCAGCACTTTAAATAATTGCCAAGCATCGCCCGCTACGCGGATGCCATTATGCACGTGCTACTTGGTTTTTTGGCGCGTCAGGGTTTGCTTGCCCTCATCATCTAACATACTCGTGGTATATGCTAGCCAGCCCCTGCATCTTTCCGCCCTAACACAGCTGCGCTGGCATATTGCGCGAGCCTTCCTCACACAGTGCATCTTACCGTCACCTTAGTCGGTCTTAACTCGTATCGGGCTCCTGTTCCCATTGCATTCGGCTCTATTCTCAATGATTGTGCTTAAGCGGCTGCTCAAGCGTACCACGTCATCACGTACGTACGTATGTCACGTGACCCGGTGCCCACCGGCGGCCATCTTAGAGTGGTAAAAGATTGCTGATGTCTCTAGTATACTGGCATTGTTATCCTATTAATTCATTCCAGCTCATTTAGAATGAAACATATTCAAATAAATGACTTGTTATGTGAGCCTAAAACTTGGAGAAACAGCCACTAGCATGTATGTGATGTTTGCCTCCAGTACTGATACTCAAGGGGCCCAAGTGGTATATTGTTATTGTTTTATCTGCCTATTCCCCACTGTAAAGAAATAGTGTTTGCTGTTCCCCACATGTCATGTACTTCAAATTTTAGCGATATAGCAATTCTATCATCCTGAAACACCTCACTCATAGGGAATAGTGTAGCACAGTGATTATTGTTCGTAATATGTCTCAGATCTTCTATAATGTTACACAGCCCCTAGCCTGGCCCTTTAGACCTCTATACGTGTCCATGTTCATATTACATACACTCGGAAGTGTGTTGGGTATAGGTATTGAATATTTACTGCGTGTCCAAACAATTGGCTCAGGAGAGCCCTCCTGGTATGGCGTCATCACCGTGTGATTACCTTATTCCATTCAATAAGGTCATTCAGGCATCTTCTGTCCACTTGTTCCTGGTAAATCCAACGGGCTTCTTTAATTATCAGCCTGTTCTCAATATTAGTTGGGTCTCCCCGGATTTTTTCTAGGACTACCCATCGAATTTCTCTGGGTTGGTGTTTCAACTCGTTGTAATGCTCAACCAGTCTAGTCGTCAATCGACTGGATTTGATCATGCTCAAATGTTCTTGTATGCGGATCTTCACCTTTCTTGTTGTTAGACCAATATAGTGTAGACCACATGGGCACGTCAAGCGATAAATTACGTTGGCCGTGTTGCAATTGGTTAAGCTGTTCAAATACCAAGTCCTTCCATTCACTAGTTGGACACTCTTGGTTATTTCAGTTAGCCCACACACGGAACATCCTCCACACGGATAATGTCCGGCTAGTGTGTCTAAAGCAGGTGCCTCCTGTCTAGTAAGTGAGTGTACCAATCTGTCTTTCAAGTTTTGGGATCTCTTGAATGCGAACCGCGGAGGAGGCATCTTAAAGTGGCTAGTACTTAATAAATGCCAGTGTTTTCTAAGAATCTGTCGAATCCTAGATGATAACGGGTCCAACGTGGTGACCACAGGTAAGCATTCTCCTCTATCCTTAGTGGTTCTCTCCAGTAGTGCTTTCCTCGGTGTATTGAGTGCTCTCTTCCATGCTGACTTCACGACTCTTTTAGGATAGGCACGATTTTCAAGTTTCTTCACCAGATCACTGGCTAACTCCACATACTTCTCTCTGGTGCTGCAATTTCTCCGATATCGGAGGAATTGTCCTACTGGTAAAATATCCCTGAGCGCTCGAGGATGGAATGACTCATAATGCAGCAGGGAGTTCTTATCTGTAGGCTTCTTATGGACATGTGTGGTAAGTTGATGATTTTGGGCCACGATGTCAAGGTCCAAATATACTGCTGTCTCCCTGCTATAGTGCCAGGTGAATTTGAGACACTGATGCAGGTTGTTGAGCCACGTAAGAAATGTTTGTAGCTCTGTATCAGTGCCTTCCCACTCACATAAAACATCGTCGATAAACCTTTTTCCAGAGACAAATATTATTCTGGTAAGGATTTGATGGATGGTCGATGTAGTGTCTTTTGAATTGTCCAACATAATTACAGGCAAGACTGGGGGCAAATGTAGCCCCCATCGAAGTCCCGGATGTCTGTAAGTACAGCTGGTCTTTGTACTGGAAGTAGTTGCGAGTGAGGGCTAGCTCTATACATTGGAGGACAAAAGATTGCGGTGTGTCATAAAACCACTCACTGGCCGCCAGTGCCCGCGCTGCTGCCACCAGCGTGGCTTCCTGGGGTATGCTGGTATATAACGACTTGATGTCGATTGTTACCAGGAATTATTGTTTGGGGTCATATTCTAAAGTTTCTAGTATGTTTAAGACATCAATTGTGTCCTGCACATACGATGTTTGGGTGATGACACACTTTCGTAAGAAGAAGTCCGAAAATTGGGATAGGGGTTCCAGTACTGACTGGATACCTGAAACTATAGGATGTCCTGGAGGTGGAGAATGGCCCTTATGGATCTTGGGCACAATATAAAATGCCAGGGTCCTAGGTTTGGAATTAATTAGAAAGTCCATTTCCTTTGCCATGACCATTTCTTTTCTTTGGCGCCTGTCACCAGTTCAGTGATTATGGTAAGAAGTTCAGCAGTTGGGTCACGCACTAATGGTTGGTAATTCTGTCGTGCTCCCAACAGACGCATGATTTCTGTCTCGTAGTCTGCAGTGTTCATTACGACGACCGCCCCGCCTTTATCTGCCGGCTTGATAGTCAGCAGGTCGTTGTTTTCTAATGATTTAACTGCCATCCATTCAGTCTTGCTCATGTTGGAATATTTCAGCTTAAGTTCTGCTCGTTCAAGTTGTTCAATGTCATGTAGGATTTTCTCTTCAAAGACTGCAACTTCAGGGCCCACCGCACTAGTTGGGGACAGAAGGTGGAGGGACGATGAATATTTGAGTTAAACACCGATGGTGGATCTTGGGATTTATCAGCTAAGAATTTCTTCAATTTAATTTTTCTTAATACTTCGAAGATTTCACTCCTACACTTAAAGCTATCATGTGTGGGGGTGGGGACAAACCCCAATCCTTTGTTGAGTACTTGATGTTCTTCTTGTGTTAAGACGTAGTCAGATAAATTAACCACAATGTCATTATCGTATGTGGTTAAAACTGAGGTTGCTTGGGTCGTCTGCTCCGGGTGACCCGCGGGGAGTAAGTTTGCTATGTGGGGTTTTGCCTGGGCCGTACCCTCCCCCTCTGTACTTGGCCTCCCCTTCTCCCTCGATCTACCTGTTGCTGTCCTAAAAAAGACCTGAACAGTGCTCCCAGGTCCTCGTCCGTCCTAATTTCTGGGTTGAACCTGACTCGCCCCTGGTTGGATGTAGAGGGTTGGCTAGTGTCGTCCTCTTCACTGTTAGTATTGTTAAATGTCCAACTTTGTGGTGTCCTCCTCCCCTGACGTCGCCCACCTCTATTGCCTACTGATTGGAACGTCTGATCTGGCTTTGATTGATAATACTTGTCTTCAGTGTATGGAAAGGCCCACTCGTGTGTGAATTTATCCAAATTACGTTTGAGGCCTTTAATTTTCTGATTCACCATATACGTCTTGTATTCTACCAGGTCACTTTGAATTTTTGCAAGTTGATCCTTGGTGTCTATTATAGTAGTGTCTGTCTTAATAGCCTCCTCCAAGTCCAAGATCTCTTTAAGGAGTTCCTCGCTAAGGCAGTGTTAATAATGAGGATAAGCCAGTCCTGGGTGCACTTGTTGGCGATGTAACTCCAGTCAACTCGGAACCGCTTGTCCTCAAGAAAGATTTTTGGCTCTAAACGTACCAAAAGACTCGCTGGGGCTGCTCCTGCCCGAAGGTACTCAGTCATAAGCGCCCCGTGCAGGGCAACCCTCACTTGACGCTTCTTAAGGTTGCTCAATTTATCCCATTCTTCCCTGGCTACTGTTGTGCCTATCAATGGTGCGCCTGGGAGAAGGGATGGACCTGAAAGGATGGAGGCTATTTGGTCTTCAGTGAACGCGAGACAATTCCTATCCATGGTATACACCACCGTCCAATGAAACAGTTGGTAGGGCTGTGTCAAAAACTCTATGTCATCCGGGAATGATACAAACCAATCTCGTACTTTAAAAAGATATATGTGTGAATTTGTATCACATGTTCTCACGGCTGATCTGCCATTCTCAATAGTCCTCACACCTTGAAGCTCAGAGGGAAAAACTAAGGACCCAGGTTACCCTCCACTCAATATGTGCTCAACAACAAAACCTGGTCCTAATCCTTGTAGGCGTTACTTTCTAAGATCATCTGTCTACTAATGTATGTGGATTTACTTAAATCAAACACTAACTATATTTCTTTCGACAGGGTGTGCCTTCCTAGTATCTTCTAAAAACCGTGTGTGTCTCATGTGTCTGCGTGGCTATCATCCAGGCAATCTACTACATGTCCATAGAAAAATGTGTGTGTGGAAGTAAGGAACCTCACGGGAGCTACCACCAGGGAACTGCTGACTGGTACTCGTCAGTTTGTTCCTCTTATCATCATTGGCTCCTTCCCACCATAAATGAAATAAATTGCACGTAAATATGATGTAAAAGGGAAAATAATGATAAACAACTCAAAAAGGTGATTCTACCTAGTTACATTCATGTGCACCTACCCCCCTGGGTACAAGAACCGCTATTCGGTGCTCTACCCTGTCTAAAAGTGGGTTAGATATCCCTAGCTATATGATATTCTTTATTCTGTGCTGGGTATCTACTCCTATTAAAACCTACACTCTACAGTTGAGCTTCGTTTTAATCCATAAGAAGCCAACATGTTTCGTTGCCTATCTATCTTGGTCGGCAACTTCTTCAGGGCTGGGGGTTTCCTTTGCCACACATTACCGGATACTTCCAGTGTTTAAATCTGCAGACACATAGACACACAACAACAAAGATAAAAACATAGAGTGACACTGATAAATATGTTGCCGATCTTCCAAACGATTGTTTGATGTGCCAACTGTATTCAGGACATGCTGTGTTTACCTGCACGAGGGTGCCTGTCGGCATACCTGTGATTCCTCATATGCCAGTTTTAACTGTTAGTCCCCCATCGTGTGGTACGGTCACTGAATGTCAACATAAAAAACATGTCGTATATTGGGTCAGTT
Source organism: Lissotriton helveticus (assembly GCF_964261635.1). Lineage (NCBI taxonomy): Eukaryota > Metazoa > Chordata > Amphibia > Caudata > Salamandridae > Lissotriton > Lissotriton helveticus. The sequence goes on from NW_027611932.1 coordinate 552,782, forward strand.
TTTTATCGGGTCTGTTTTTTGCTTGTGTCCCAGTTGGTTGCTTCCTCCCCTCACTGTCACGTCTCCACTCAGCACTTCAAATAATTGCCAAGCATCGCCCGCTACGAGGATGCCATTATGCCCGTGCTAATTGTTTTTTTGGCGCGTCAGTGTTTGCTCGCACTCATCATCTAACACACTGTCGGCATATGCTAGCCAGCCCCTGCATCTTTCCGCCCTAACACAGCTGCGCTGGCATATTGCGCGAGCCTTCCTCACACAGTGCACCTTACCGTCACGTTAGTCGGTCTTAACTCATATCGGGCTCCCGTTCCCGCTGCATTCGGCTCTATTCCCAATGATTGTGCTTAAGCGGACGCTCAAACTTACCACGTCATCACGTACGTACGTATGTCACTTTACCCGGCGCCCACTGGCGACCATCTTAGAGTGGTCAAAGATTGCTGATGTCTCTAGTATACTGGCATTGTTATCCTATTAATTCATTCCAGCTCGTTTAGAATGAAACATATTCAAATAAATGACTTGTTATGTGAGCCTAAACCTTGGAGAACCAGCCACTAGCATATATGTGATGTTTGCCTCCAGTACTGATACTCAAGGGGCCCAAGTGGTATATCGTTATTGTTTTAACTGCCTATTCCCCACTGTAATGAAATAGTGTATGCTGTTCCCCACATGTCATGTACTTCAAATTTTAGCAATATAGCAATTCTATCATCCTGAAACACCTCACTCATAGGGAATAGTGTAGCACAGTGATTATTGTTCGTAATATGTCTCAGATCTTCTATCATGTTACACAGCCCCTAGCCTGGCCCTTTAGACCTCTATATGTGTCCATGTTCATATTGCATACACTCGGAAGTGTGTTGGGTATAGGTATTGAATATTTACGGCGTGTCCAAACAATTAGCTCAGGAGAGCCCTCCTGGTACAGCGTCATCACTGTGTGATTACCTTATTCCATTCAATAAGGTCATTCAGCCCTCTTCTGTCGGTTTGTTCCTGGTAAATCTAACGGGCTTCTTTAATTATCAGCCTGTTCTCAATATTGGTTGGGTCTCCCCGGATTTTTTCTAGGACTACCCATCGAATTTCTCTGGGTTGGTGTTTCGACTCCTTGTAATGCTCAACCAGTCTAGTCGTCAATCGACTGGATTTGATCGTGCTCAAATGTTCTTGTATGCGGATCTTCACCTTTCTCGTTGTTAGGCCAATATAGTGTAGACCACATGGGCACGTCAAGTGATAAATTACGTTGGTCGTGTTGCAATTGGTTAAGCTGTTCAAATGCCAAGCCCTTCCATTCACTAGCTGGAAACTCTTGGTTTTTTCAGTTAGCCCACACACGGAACATCCTCCACACGGATAATGTCCGGCTAGTGTGTCTAAAGCTGGTGCCTCCTGTCTAGTACGTGAGTGTACCAATCTGTCTTTCAAGTTTTGGGATCTCTTGAATGCGAACCGCGGAGGAGACATCTTAAAGTGGCTAGTACTTAATAAATGCCAGTGTTTTCTAAGAATCTGTTGAATCCTAGATGATAACGGGTCAAACGTGGTGACCACAGGTAAGCATTCTCCTCTATCCTTAGTGGTTCTCTCCAGTAGTGCTTCCCTCGGTGTATTGAGTGCTCTCTTCCATGCTGACTTCACAACTCTTTTAGGATAGGCACGATTTTCCAGTTTCTTCTCCAGATCACTGGCTAACTTCACATACTTCTCTCTGGTGCTGCAATTTCTCCGATATCGGAGGAATTGTCCTACCGGTAAATTATCCCTGAGCGCTCAAGGATGGAATGACTCATAATGCAGCAGGGAGTTCTTATCTGTAGGCTTCTTATGGACATGCGTGGTAAGTTGATTATTTTGTGCCACGATGTCAAGGTCCAAATACACTGCTGTCTCCCTGCTATAGTGCCAGGTGAATTTGAGACACTGATCCTGGTTGTTGAGCCACGCAAAAAATGTTTGTAGCTCTGTTTCAGTGCCTTCCCACTGACATAACACATCGTCGATAAACCTTTTCCAGAGACAAATATTCTTCTGGTAAGGATTTGATGGATACTCGATGTAGTGTCTTTCGAATTGTCCAACATAATTACAGGCAAGACTGGGGGCAAATGTAGCCCCCATTGAATTCCCGGATGTCTGTAAGTAGAGCTGGTCTTTGTACTGGAAGTAGTTGCCAGTGAGGGCTAGCTCCACACATTGGAGGACAAAAGATTGCGGTGTGTCATAAAACCACTCACTTGCCGCAAGTGCCCGCGCTGCTGCCACCAGCGTGGCTTCCTGGGGTATTGTGGCATCCTGGCTATGCAGCCTGTTGCTAGGTAGGCACATGCTATGGAATGCTCTGTACAGATTCTGTGCTTGTTATGTTTGGAGTATCTAGACAGTTGATCTTGGACTGTACTGCTGGTGACTACTTATCCTATGGATGGGATCCTTATCATAATAAATACTTAATTCAACTACAATATACCTTTGGACTTCTTTACATTTGGCGACAGGATGAGATTTATGAAGAATTGAAGAAAGGATCCCAACAAGGACACAAGGACATCATTTTGAAACTTTAAAAAAAAAAAAGGTACTGTGTTTCTTTGTTCCATTTCACTGGAAAGCTTAAAGCTGCTCAGGGCTGTTGGGTATTTTCAAAGACATTTTTACTTCATGGCATGTTTGGCAGTCTACACAGCGCTGTTTAGAGATTAAAAAAAAAAAACCACTGCCCTGGTTTATTTTGACTTTATCTGGCGCGTCGTGGGTTTCATCAGTGTGTCTCTTTAGACATTCTTTTCTAACTTCAACTGGCACACTGTACTGTACTGTACGCAGCATATGCACTCCAACCTGCCAGCGCTTTAATCTGCCAGCGCACTTTGAAGTACAGCGCATTTCTACAGCGCACGTTCGTCTGCCAGCACCATCTCAACACAGCGCGTTTCCCCAGCGCTCTTCAAACTGCCATTGCGACGCGTCTCTGAGGCACACTTAAGCCTCCCAGCGTCCTTGTTAAAGCCCCAGCCCAACATCGGCAGCCGCTACTGCATCTTTTAAAAAGGCAAAGACTCACCGCATTTGTCTTCTCGAGCGCGGAGTTCGCTCACTGCAGCAGCACTCTGGCAACAAAGGGCACCATTGCGCGCTCGCTGACGAGGAGCGTCATGACGCGGCTTCCACAGTGACACAGCAACTTCGTCTTCCAATACACAGATTCGTCATAGGCGATTTTTGCTCGTTTAGGGAATGGAGTATTACAGATTCATCAAACTTTTCATTTAACTCGTTTTTGACCTTTTTAAAGCGTTTTAACTGTTGTTTCTTCAAGGGAATTTATACAACAACAGATATTGACACTGAGACTGTGATTAAAAAAAAAACTAAAAAAAAAAGAAAGAAGAAGGAAAGAAAGAAACAATTATTCTTTGAATGTGGTAACCTTCTTTCAGAATGTTTTCATAATCCTGCATTTTACTTTCAAGTTTAAAAAAAAAAAAAAAAAAACTGCTATAGTTATTCATTGTTTATAGTCTAAGGAAACATTCCTTAATACTAAGTTAACCTGCTTACATTCTTTTATTCTTTATAGCCTCTATATCAGTGTACACATAATGCAGAATGTCACCGCTCCACCCTTCTTTTTGCAAAATCCAGGAGATCCTCCGATTAGGTGGAAAAAGTGGTGCAAAGTGTTTGAAAGATATGCAAAAGTTTGTGGGGCTAACTTAAGCGCGGAAAGGAAAACAGCTTTGTTATTGCACTGTTTAGGCACAGAGGGCCAGGAAGTATTCGATCATCTCCCAGAGATACAAGATAGGAATCTTAACGAATATGAAATTTGCATAGCTATGTTAGATAAACATTACCTTCCGAAAGTGTCTACTATCTTAGAGAGGTATCATTTTGGTCGCAGATTGCAACTTGAGGAGGAAAGCATAGAGAATTACATAACTGCGCTAAGAAAATTAGCTTCATCTTGCAAGTTTGCTGCCTCTACTGACGAAAGAATAAGGGATCAGTTCATGCTAGGTTGTAGCATTGAACGTGTTAGAGAGGAACTATTGCAAAAAGATGAACCTGATTTAGATGATGTGATCACCATAGCCAAAAGGATTGAACATTCTATTAAATGTGTAGAAGTCATAAAAAAGAATGGGGAAAGTAAGAACAGTAGCACTGTTAATCTTGTCAAGACTCCGAGTACATCTAGGGAAAATGCTGGCCAGAAAGGTAATACGAGGGATGTAACTACCAACAAAACCCTCAATACTAGACCAGATAAAAAGTTTGATTTTACACAAGTGAAATGTTATAGATGTGGCAAAATGGGTCATTTTGCAAACGATAGACAATGCCCTGGATGGAAAGCTACCTGTAACGTGCAAAAGAAAGGGACATTTTACTATTGTTTGCAAGGGAAGGGAGTACAAAGGCAAAGTTAATGAAATTTATTATGATTTTGATGACACAAATGATTATTATGAAAATGATGAGAATGTTGATTGTGGTCAAGTTTTGGTTCAAGTAATTTTTGGTCCACAACCAAAGAATTGTCCTATTGATGAGATTTTGGTCAATGGTCATCCGGTAAAAGTATTATTTGATTCAGGTGCCAAGATCACCATTGTTGCAAAAGAATTTTATCTCAGGTATTTACAAGGTAAAATAAAAATGTTTCGTCCAGATATAAAACCACTTGCATATGGTAGGAAGCCTATAGAGATTTTAGGATTCTTCTTAGGAAACATTAATTATAAAGAGAGACTTGCCAACTCGAAAATCTATATTTCACAAAAGGGGGACAATATCTTGAGTTGGTTTGTTCAAAAGGATTTAGGAGTAATGCTAGATCCCAATTCCTCTCCCCCCATCATCTTAAAAGAGATTCCCTTTGTTAACACTGATTCAATCAACATAAACCAAAATTGTGATGAATCCTTTTCAGATAAATTAAGAAAGGATTTTCCTACTGTCTTTACTGAAAAGTTGGGTTGTTTGAAGAACTATGATCATCACATTAAGTTGAGGAAGGACGCCATACCTGTTTGTTGTAAAGTACGTACTGTTCCCGTTACTGTTAGGGATCAAGTTAAAATGGAATTGGAGAAATTAGTTAAGGAGGGCATCATAGAAGAAGTTGAAGCAACCCAATGGGTCGCTCCAATTGTAGCCGCCAAGAAATCGGATGGCTCTCTTCGTTTGTGCATAGACCTTAGAGAGTTAAACAAAAATGTGGTGGTAGATCACTACCCTTTACCCAAAATTGCAGACATGTTAATGTTATTAAAAGGAGCAAAGGTCTTTAGTACGGTGGATTTAAGATCCGCCTATCACCAGATAAAACTTGATGAAGACTCAAAAGATTTGACTGCATTTGTAACACCATTTGGCACTTTTCGCTTTGTGAGGCTTCCTTTTGGGCTAGTATCAGCTGCCTCAGTTTTTCAAAGAGCTTTGGAGGGTGTCTTGAAGGGTTTGGAAGGTGTGAGGGTGTATCAAGATGACATCCTGATCTTTGGAAGTTGTGATAAAGAGCACGATCTGAGACTGGTTGGGGTTTTGCAACGTTTGTGTGAAGCCGGTCTAACAGTGAAAATAGAAAAGTGTAAATTCAAGAAAGACTCCATAGATTATTTAGGACACACAATCTCAGAGGGTGGCATTTCACCAAAAGCTGGTCTAATTAACACTATGATGAAGATGTCTTCCCCTAAAAACAAGGAGGAATTGATTAGTTTTTTAGGTATGGCTGAGTACTATAACAAATTTATATGTGGTTTTGCTTCACTCTGTGCTAGCATGAGATTGCTATTAAAAAAGGGATCTGACTTTGTATGGAGTGATGATTGTGAAAAAGAATTCATTGCGCTTAAAGAAAAGTTGAACAATGCTCCCAAATTGAATAGTTTTGATCCTGAGAGGAAATCGGTTCTAATAACAGATGCAAGTCTAAAAGGATTAGGGGCAGTCTTAACGCAAAAGATTGAAGGGAATGAAGTAGTCATTTTGTTTTTGTCAAGGAGTTTGAGAGGTCCAGAGCTAAGATATTCTGTAGTAGAGCGTGAAGCACTAGCGGTTTTTTGGGCAGTAAAGAAATTAAAGAATTTTTTGTGGGGAAGTACTTTTGAAGTGAGGACTGACCACAAACCATTATGTGAAATCTTAAAAACCAAAGGAATAGATGCTGTTTCCAGTAGAATCACAAGATGGGTTGTAGGTTTACAAGATTACAACTTTGAAGTTAGATATTTACCAGGTGTTGAGAATAAAGTAGCTGATGCCTTATCTCGTCTTGTCTCTCAAGAAGATTTAGATCTAGAGGATGATTTGGAAGGTGAAGATGAAATGGTTTGTTCAGTTAGTGAGGGTGTCATTGATAAGTGTAAATGGTTAGAGGCTTCACGAGAAGATTTGGCCCTAATGGAAATTTTGAGATTGATCAAGATTGGATGGAAGGTTAAGCCAAAAGGTGGTGACATATTGGAGAAATTTTGGCATGTTAAGGATCAATTATCTGAATATGATGGGTTACTGGTAAGAGGTACTAGGTTGGTTCCTCCGGCTTCTATTAGAAATGAGCTCATTTCGTTGGCTCATTGTGGACATATGGGCATTTCAAAGACAAAGGAGAATCTGAGGATGTCATACTGGTGGCCCAGCATGGATTTAGAAATCGAAAGGAAAGTTAGAGATTGCATGGAGTGTGCTTTGAGTGAGAAGGTAGCAAAACCCAGAATCCAGCCCATGGTTATTAGAACACTTCCAAACAATCCGTGGGAAGAAGTTGGCCTAGACATCCTTGGGCCTATATACTCTGCAGGATCTGAATGGTATGTTCTAGTTTTAGTAGATTTCTTTTCTAGGTGGCCTGAGGTTGCCATCACTCGTGGCATAGAATCCAAGCATGTGATACTATTTTTGGAGAAACTTTTTGCTAGGGAAGGTATTCCCAGCATCATTTTGACGGACAATGGAACTCAACTTGTCTCTAAGGAGATGGAGTTATTCTTGTCTAAACATGGTGTTAAACATAAAAAATCTTCTCTGTACCACCCAGAGACGAATGGCACCGTGGAGAGATTTAACCGTGTGCTCAAGGAGACAATTAGAATGTCTAAATCTGCAGGTTCAGATTGGAAATCAGATATTTTTGAAAAGGTTAAGCTTTACAGGTTATCACCACATGCCACTACGAGAAAAACACCCTTTGAACTTTTCAGATGTAGGCGTCCCAACTCTTTGGTTACCCCACCTTGGGTTAATGATTTGCATCTGAAAGGTTCAACTGATACTGAGGAGTGGAAAGCAGCTCAGGAGAGAAAACTACAAGATAGGAAAAGGATTCATGATTTAAGAAATTCTGTGAAAAACACGGTGGTACATGTGGGTGATTGGGTTCTTATAAAAAATCCGTGTAAAAAGAACAAGATGTTATCTGCTTCATTTTTGAAGCCTATTCAAGTCATCAAAGTTTTAGGCAATGCTGTCAAAACATCTGATCATCGCATTTGGAACTTGAACAGGGTTGTAGTGATCAGGAAAGACTTTGTTGACAATTCCAAATCTCCTGTGTCAAGTTCTTCACCTACAGATACATCATCTCATCACCCCGTGAGAGGTCCTCTCATCTCAAAGAAACCTTCAACAACTACTTCTTCTCATCGGGCTGTGGTTGGTCCTGTCATCGCGAGGAAGTCTTCAAGAATTACACGTACACCTACTCGTTTTAATGACTTTGTAAAATAATGTTTTCTGTTTAATCTTATTTGTTATAAGGAAGGAGATGTGTGGCATCCTGGCTATACAGCCTGTTGCTAGGTAGGCACATGCTATGGAATGCTCTGTACAGATTCTGTGCTTGTTATGTTTGGAGTATCTAGACAGTTGATCTTGGACTGTACTGCTGGTGACTACTTATCCTATGGATGGGATCCTTATCATAATAAATACTTAATTCAACTACAATATACCTTTGGACTTCTTTACAGGTATGCTGGTATATAACGACTTGATGTCGACTGTTACCACAAATTGTTGTTTGGGGTCATATTCTAAAGTTTCTAGTATGTTTAAGACATCAGTTGTGTCCTGCACATACGATGTTTGGGTGATGACACACTCTCGTAAGAAGAAGTCCGAAAATTGGGATAGGGTTTCCAGTACTGACTGGATACCTGAAACTATAGGACGTCCTGGAGGTGGAGAATGGCCCTTATGGATCTTGGGCACAATATAAATAGCCAGGGTCCTAGGTTTGGAATTAATTAGAAAGTCCATTTCCTTTGCCATGACCATTTCTTTTCTTTGGCGCCTGTCACCAGTTCAGTGATCATGGTAAGAAGTTCAGCAGTTGGGTCACGCACTAATGGTTGGTAATTCTGTCGTGCTCCCAACAGACGCATGATTTCTGTCTCGTAGTCTGCAGTGTTCATTACGACGACCGCCCCGCCTTTATCTGCCGGCTTGATAGTCAGCAGGTCGTTGTTTTCTAATGATTTAACTGCCATCCACTCAGTCTTGCTCATGTTGGAATATTTCAGCTTAAGTTCTGCTCGTTCAAGTTGTTCAATGTCATGTAGGATTTTCTCTTCAAAGACTGCAACTTCAGGGCCCACCGCACTAGTTGGGGACAGAAGGTGGAGGGACGATGAATATTTGAGTTAAACACCGATGGTGGATCTTGGGATTTATCAGCTAAGAATTTCTTCAATTTAATTTTTCTTAATACTTCGAAGATTTCACTCCTACACTTAAAGCTATCATGTGTGGGGGTGGGGACAAACCCCAATCCTTTGTTGAGTACTTGATGTTCTTCTTGTGTTAAGACGTAGTCAGATAAATGAACCACTATGTCATTATCGTATGTGGTTAAAACTGAGGTTGCTTGGGTCCTCTGCTCCGGGTGACCCGCGGGGAGTAAGTTTGCTATGTGGGGTTTTGCCTGGGCCGTCCCCTCCCCCTCTGTACTTGGCCTCCCCTTCTCCCTCGATCTGCCTGTTGCTGTCTTAAAAAAGACCTGAACAGTGCTCCCAGGTCTTCGTCTGCCCTAATTTCTGGGTTGAACCTGACTCGCCCCTAGTTGGATGTAGAGGGTCAGCCACTAGTGTCGTTGTCTTCACTGCTAGTATTGTCAAATGTCCAATTTTGTGGTGTCCTCCTCCCCTGACGTCACCCACCTCTATTGCCTACTGATTGGAACGTCTGATCTGGCTTTGATTGATAATCCTTGTCTTCAGTGTATGGAAAGGCCCACTTGTGTATGAATTTATCAGATCAGACGTGATGACGTGGTAAGTTTGAGCGTCCGCTTAAGCACAATCATTGGGAATAGAGCCGAATGTAGCGGGAACGGGAGCCCGATACGAGTTAAGACCGACTAAGGTGACGGTAAGATGCACTTTGTGAGGAAGGCTCGCGCAATATGCCAGCGCAGCTGTGTTAGGGCGGAAAGATGCAGGGGCTGGCCAGCATATGCCGCAAGTGTGTTAGATGATGAGTGCGAGCAAACCCTGACGCGCCAAAAAAACAAGTAGCACGGGCACAATGGCATCCGCATAGCGGGCGATGCTTGGCAATTATTTAAATTGCTGAGTGGAGACGTGACAGTGAGGGGAGGAAGCAACCAACTGGGACACGAGTAAAAAACAGACCCGATAAAAAACTGACCCGATATACGACATGTTTTTTAGGTTGACATACAGCGACCGTACCACACGATGGGGGACTAACAGTTAAAACTGGTATATGAGGAATCACAGGTATGCCGACAGGCACCCTCGTGCAGGTAAACACAGCATGTCCTGAATACAGTTGGCACATCAAACAATCGTTTGGAAGATGGGCAACATATTTATCAGTGTCACTCTATGTTTTTATCTTTGTTGTTGTGTGTCTATGTGTCTGCAGATTTAAACACTGGAAGTATCCGGTAATGTGTGGCAAAGGAAACCCCCAGCCCTGAAGAAGTTGCCGACCGAGATAGATAGGCAACGAAACATGTTGGCTTCTTATGGATTAAAACGAAGCTCAACTGTAGAGTGTAGGTTTTAATAGGAGTAGATACCCAGCACAGAATAAAGAATATCATATAGCTAGGGATATCTAACCCACTTTTAGACAGGGTAGAGCACCGAATAGCGGTTCTTGTACCCAGGGGGGTAGGTGCACATGAATGTAACTAGGTAGAATCACCTTTTTGAGTTGTTTATCATTATTTTCCCTTTTACATCATATTTACGTGCAATTTATTTAATTTATGGTGGGAAGGAGCCAATGATGATAAGAGGAACAAACTGACGAGTACCAGTCAGCAGTTCCCTGGTGGTAGCTCCCGTGAGGTTCCTTACTTCCACACACACATTTTTCTATGGACATGTAGTAGATTGCCTGGATGATAGCCACGCAGACACATGAGACACACACGGTTTTTAGAAGATACTAGGAAGGCACACCCTGTCGAAAGAAATATAGTTAGTGTTTGATTTAAGTAAATCCACATACATTAGTAGACAAATGATCTTAGAAAGTAACGCCTACAAGGATTAGGACCAGGTTTTGTTGTTGAGCACATTTTGAGTGTAGGGTAACCTGGGTCCTTAGTTTTTCCCTCAGAGCTCCAAGGTGTGAGGACTGTGAATGGGCTAAGCCAGACTCGTTGGCTTTAGCAATGCTAGGTGTCCTTAGAGTTGGACATCTAAAGACTATTACTCGCCTGCAATCATACAGCGGGGCATATTACCGAGCCTCTATAGCCACAGTGATGTCATGGTGGCAATAGGGTCAGCGCCCTTTTACCAAGGCAGCGTTAAACCACATAATGGGGCTAAAAGCCGCGTTAAGTGTCTTAACGCTGCCTTGGTAATCGGGCCCCTTTCACTCTAAAATTAGCATGAAAGGGGCTTGCAGTGGGTGTTGCGGTGGGCATTCCACTGCAACATCCATTCACTTTGACGCTGCCACCTATTATCAAGAGAGGCGATAATAGGTGACAGCGCCGAACTTAAGACCAGTAAAACCCTGGTCTTAAGGAGGAGAAATGCCTCATTTCAAGCAAAATGCCAAGGTTTATTTATGTACGGGAAGGTGTCCCTTCCTGTACATTAACAAAGCTTTTTTTAAAACACCATTTTGTAACTTACATTTGTGCTACATGAAGCAGCACACATATGGTGCAGCCTGGCGCTTCCGAAGTGGCGATTAGAGGTGTTAATCCAAAGAAGCTAATGCCTCTCACCGCCGCTTCCTAGATAATATGCCCCAGATTGTTACTAGCTGTCTCGAGGGTGGGCAGCACAAGCCTGCAGCACCATGAAACATTTAGAGCCAGGCAGCCTAAGTTATTACAGTTAATCATCGAATGCGAAGTTATTTTCTAGCTGAACAATTGGTATAATTTGTTTTTCAAAGTTATCATTGTGTATCCCAGCATGATTCACTCTCCTGTGGTCCCCAAACGGACATGTTTATGAGCACCTTTTTAACAGTTTGCATTCTCTCAAGTGCCTTGGTAATTCCTCTTCTTAAATTCAGAAACATTTAGAAAGCAGGTTTAACTAACATTATGCGCAAGTTTGTGTCAGAAAAGTCACAAACCAGTGCAACATCTTTATTTGGAATTAATTTTCCGGTGCAAAACTTATTTAGCGCTGGAAAATTGCCTGAAAGTAACACAAAGCAGGCCATTCCTCTGTATTACTTTGTGTCAAGGTGGTGTATCAAGGGTTGGAAGTACAATGGCGTTCCCACCATGGTTTTGAAGCAAAGCCTTATCCACTGACAATAGTAGATAGGGTTTTATATAAACAAAGAACTAACTTTGATGGATGCATTAAAAAGAAGAGTGGTTTTATTTCTCCAAACTTTGCATGTGTGCTGCATTGCACGGCCCACATCCACAGTGGAAGAAATGTAAAAGTTTCTGTACGCATAGTATTTTGTACTTAAGGAATATGCTTCCAGTACAAACTTATTCTGGACATAATTCTTGACCAGTACATTATGATGCAAAGGTGTGCGCATGGCGTTAGGCAACGTGATTGTGCACAAGTTCTAGGAAGAAAGCAAGTCAGTGCCATATCTCAGTATAGATGGTGGTGTCCTGATCTCTCCCTCTCATACAATGCTGTGAAGCAAATTTGTTTGCTGTATTGCGTTTTTTGAACCTTTATTAAATCTACCGCCACCATCTTTGGTGAAAGCAAAGCAAGTCAAGTCTAAGGCAAAAAGAGTTGCAGCTAATTTTGTATGCTCTGTTTTAGTTCTTTCCTATCTAAGAAACAAAAATTACCCCAAAGAAGGTGAATCACAAAGAAGGATGTTGAGTAAACTTAGGGGTCAATTAGAATGGTGGACGGATCGCAAACGCAATGCAGGCGGTGGCGATCCGTCCGCCATCCTTGCCCGTCCACCACCTATTTCCCCCGCCATATTACAATAGCGGGGGGGACCGTGGCGGACAGGAAGACCGTCCACCGAAGGCGACCGCGGCGGAAAAGCTCTAATATGGTGGCCACCACGAAAAGGCTTACGGTCCTTGCTTTGGGGGCCCGTTGCGGGCACCCAGGGTGAAGGGGGAGTGGGGGGTGCACATGGGGTGTACCTATGGTAACCCCCTGCAGTTGCATGCACAATGCGGCAGGCACCGCACGGTGCCTGCCGCTATGTGCATGCAAATGCACAGCATGCATTTTTAACTTTGCGGCGGGTGCTGCTTACAGCAGCACCCGCCACAATGTTAAATATACGGGATGTGACCGCCAGGGTGGCAGTCACATCCTAATTCCAACGGAGGGAATGCCGCTGCCCCTGCGGACGGTCCCTCCACCTCGGGGGTGGCGGACGGACGCAGGTGTGTGCGCTCTAACCCCTAACACATGTAGAAAGTGGTTATACTCCCAATGGGCATATATGACTTACCTATAGGTCCCTAGTATATAGTGCAAAGTATAGCCTGGGCCTCGATGTTTAATGTCACTATTAGACGGCACAACTCATTGTGGTACCCACCAGATTGCCAGTACAAACATGACTGCAGGCCTACCACTGTAGCCTGTCAATGTACTGTTTTAGTGCTTTTAAATGCTTTGCACATTTTCTGAAGATACGTCTGTCTGCTCTTTGCTATAGCTACCAGGAATTTGAGCTCAGATTTAAATTACTGAAGCCATTACTGGACCTAACAAGACTAAAGACATTACCAGTGATGGCCTACTATCCATCCTAGTTAACAATAAATGTTATCACAAGAGTAAAGAGACATTGCTCTTGGACAATTTTCAATTCATGACCTCCACTTGGCATGTAAATGTTGCTTGAGTTGCATTTTCTTTTCCTACAGTTTACTCCATCATGTGGATTATATTAATGATTTTCATAGATGGGGCATAGATTCTTGAATCCCCTCCATGGATTATTTATTAAGGCATATTAAGACTACCAGAGCCGCTGTAGCAGAAGGTCATCATGGAATACTGATTTCCATATTTAAAGTTAATCCTGTTGAATTAGTCGGTATGCTCTATTCCTTATGTAAATATTGTACTATTCTGAGTACTATTCCTTATACATAGGAAAGCTCATTAGTGTTACTAATGTATTAGAAAGGAAATCATGAGCTGCCTTAAAATGAATGTCCTATCACCCTGCTAGTTATTGTCGGGAAAATCTTTGCTAAAATCATTGTGGAGGGATTAACAGATTGTGTGAATATCTAAAGCTTAATTTCCTTTCAGCAATCAGGTTTTTACCCAAGCAGTTCGACAATGGATGACATCCTAGTGTTTTATACTATTATAAAAATATATCATGTATGTAACAACATTATTTTTTAAGTAGCATTTATCAATCTTTCCTCGGATTTCAACCAGGTTAATCATGCTACACTCTCTTCTGAGTTATTTCATTGAGATACTCCTCCTGGTTTGTTGTTCATGCTGATCTAATTGCTCTCATACTTGATTTGGGGTACTTTTGGGCACTACTAATGAACACTCTAACATGATTCCCTTGAAAAATTAACTTAAGCATGGTTGTGTTTTAGCCTTGCTGATATTTTCATATACATATCAGATAGTCTTCAATATCTAGATTCTACTAAATCTTATCCAACAATACATATATTAAGGTATGCTGGCAATATATTTTTATTTGAACTTACTCGGACTGGTTTTTAAAAACAAACTGAATACATTTCTGAAGTATTTGAAACTTAGAATCAAATTTTGTAAAACTAAGATTGAGATGTTCTAGCAACAAATGTGCTTTCATAATTGTATAAGGGCTATTAATAATCACCATTGTTCCAGAATGTACCTATCCGATTCTTAATGTGTACTTATTCATAAACCAAGGATTTTGCTATGGCCCAGGCAGCTAAAGTGGGTATTGTAGGAAATGGGGGGGCATATTACCAAGGAATAACGATATTTGTCGCAAAATGCGCTTAGCGCATTTTTTTTTATCGCTGGATATGTTAGCGGAGAAAACATGCTATTAGCAACGTTTTTCTCCATTGTGCTAAAATATCCAGCAAAATGCGTGAATACAGCGATATTCACGCATTAGCGACAAAATGCTCTTAGCCATGTTATCCACCTCCCATTGTATAACATGACTAAGAACTGGTCTGGGCAGGTGTTAGTATTAGGAGATATTCGCGCTCAGCGCGAATATTTCCATCACTACGCCTGCCTTGCTAATAGGCGATAGCGACGTTAGCGACTGCTTTCAGCCGCTAACTGGTTGGGTACGCCCACTTTGCATGTCATTAGTGATATACATCGCTGACATGCAAAGCGGGCCCCAAACCGCTCGCTATCGCATAAAAGCTGTTGCTAACATCAGTTAGCGACAGCTTGCTAATAGGGCGATAGAATTATCGCCGCTTAGCGGCCGAAAGCGGCCGCTAAAGCGGCGATAATTGCCTATTGCCCTGCTTGATATTATGCCCCGGGGTTCTCTGATTTTGTAGCACCGTATGTAGACAGAAGGGTGATGCACTACTAAAAGTTGAAATTGCTAAGATTCCAAGGATTTTATTTTATACTTTAATTGTATAAAACTTTCTGATTATGAAATGTTGTCATTGGTCTGAAAGTACACTCTGAAAGCACTGTATGATGGTAAAGAGTCTTGCTCAATTGAAGCATAAAGGTTAGAGCTAGACATGGTGGTTATTTTATATTGAGGATATAAACAACTCATACATTTGTGGTAGTCCTTAATATAAGTGATTCCAATTCTTTAACGCACCTTATCTATGAAAATATATTAATGCTATGGCATTTTTGTGCTCTCTAAGTTGCTGTACCACACACGCAACCTAGGATTCATCCTCGACTCCATCCTCTCCATGTCAAAGCAGGTCAACTCCATCTCCTCCTCCTGCTACAACACTCTTTGCATGCTCCGCAGGATCTACAAGTAGATCCCGACCGAAACCAGAAGAACGGTGACCCAGGCCCTCGTCAGCAGCAGACTGGACTACGGCAATGCACTCTACGCAGGAATCCCGGCCAAACACCTACGACGGCTACAACGCATCCAAAACGCCTCCGCCCGCCAGATCCTCAACACCTCTCGTCACAGCCACATCACCCCCACCTAAGAGACCTGCACTGGCTCCCCGTCAACAAGAGGATCACCTTCAAGCTCCTCACCCACAAATACAAGGCACTTCACAACACCGGACCAGCCTACCTGAACAGCAGACTCAGCTTCTACACCCCCGCCCGCCTGCTCCGCTCCGCCAGCCTCGCCCTCGCTGCTGTCCCGCGCATCCAACGAACAATCTCCGGTGGCAGAGCCTTCCTCACCGCCAAGACCTGGAACACCCTGCCCACTCATCTGTGGCAGACCCAAGACCTGCTCACCTTCAGAAGACTCCTCAAAACCTGTCTCTTCGAGAAGTAGCAGCACCCCCTCCCCTCAGCGCCTTGAAACACTCATGGGTGAGTAGTGCGCTCCACAAGTTCCCTGATGGATTGATTGATTGACTGTAAAAAATGCTGCAAATAATTTGACTATTAATCTTGATTTATTAAATATGACATGCCTTATAGTTTTCAACAATGGATCAAAAGATGGGACTATTATGTAAGTTTTTGCAACCCAAGGAATGGAATTTTATCTTTTATCAGGCACGGCTGCCTGCTGGTTGAGGTCCTTCTTGGAGGACCGCTCCCAGGCAGTGCGCCTTGGGGACCTAACCGGTGTTAAACAGCCTATCCCATGCGGAGTGCCACATGGTTCTTCCTTGTCACCTCATCTCTTTAATATATACATACTCCCCCTGATACAAACTTGAGGGACAAACAGGTGAGAGTATTTAACTATGCAGATGACCTGCAGTTACTCTTCACCGTTGACAACTCTGAAAAATCCGTCAGTCACTTCCAGTCAACCATGAGGTTCATTAAATCCTGGATGGATCAAAATCAACTGAAATTAAATCCGGGTAAAACCGAACTGGTACTGACTGGGGATAGTGCTAAGTACTGGGGTCCTCACTATTGGCCCTCAGATCTGGGTCAAGCTCCGCAACCATCACCACCAGCTAAAGCGCTTGGAGTCATTGTGGACAGTGACCTCTCACTAAAGGCACAAGTGGGCCAGTTGGTTTCCAAATGTTTTTACCAGCTAAAAAAAATCAGGAAGGTTCGGCGACTACTAACGCTTGAAGCTACTACCCAGGTTGTGATCGCCACTGACTGTCCCATCTGGACTATGCGAATGCCATCTACTTGGGTCTCCCAAGCTATCTACTCAAGCGTCTCTAGATGGTACAGAACTATGCTGCTAGGATAATCTTGAAGCAACCAAGGTGGCAGGCAGCGACCCCCCTTCTCATTAAATTGCACTGGCTCCCGATCATACAACGCTGTACCTTCAAAGCAGGTTGTATGATTTTTAAATCACTGCATGGCAGAAGCCCTAAATTCATCAATCAACTGATCACCAGATATGTTCCCTCCCGCAACCTTCGTTCACTCCACCTAGGCCTTCTTCAGACCCCCCCTTTTAAACTTAAACGCTCTGGCGGACGTAGGTTTGCAACACTTGCCCCCTGCTTATGGAACACCTTTCCACTGGAAATCCGGTTCTGCCAAGATCTTCTACCTTTTCGGAAAGCACTGAAGACCTGGCTTTTCAGACAGGCGTTTTAATCTTCTTCTCTCACCTCCGTTGTGTTACTGTCAAACTTAGCGCCAAGAAACTAATCAGTGTTAGTGCGCTCAATAAATGACTTAATAACATAACAGAACATAACATCTTTAAGCTAACAAAGATACGTATGTTCATCATGTTTATTCTGGAGGAAATTTTACATATTGTCCTGGTTTAGCAATTGCATGTCAGCGATATAATACACCGTTGACGCCTAAATGTGGGATTCTAACATGGTCTGGTGTAATTGTTTTATTCTCTATATATATTATTGTGTGTTTCATCGAATCGGGTCATTTGGAGACCGAGCCATAGTCAGTTGGTGCATGTCGCCGATCACGCCCAGAATCGGCAATTTTGTATAAAATCCAATTCCTTCCAATGATGCACACTCGGAGTCTTAGGTCCATATGATCGCTGTATTTAAAAAAAAATGCTTGTTACACGTTTCTTCGATAAAACTTGTTCACACGAACAGGTACAGCATTTCTGTGCAGTTAAATAAAGTTCATTGATATTCATGAAAATCAACAGAGGACTCTACCTGCAGAAACGTGGCAGACATTTTGTAAGGTGCAAAACAGGTTATCAGTTTAACAGGTAATGCAGCAACATTAATACGTAGAATTACATACATTTTCACTGTTTTACAAGCGTCCAAGTGCATACTTGTTATTAGAGCTCCATACAATTTTATTTTCTCATCATTTCTTGATAATTTTATATCATTATGAGATTTATAAGTGCCTTTTTATTTTCCTTCTGGAGGTAGTATGTTATTAACAGTATCCTATTGCTAGTTTTTCACTCATAGGCAGACACCATAGTTGATCCGTCAACGTCTTTTAGAGTGAATTGGAATCTTATGTGTCTTCGCACTAGTGGCATATAATGCCAAAATATTGTTACACTACAGTCTAGTTAGTGGCCTGTATAGGTTATTGCTCCTCTCAGGTCTATTTTAAGGGGTGCTAGTGGCATAAATTGCCCGCTGCTTGAAGGAGCGCTAGTGGCTTGAAATACAGAGTAGTGTACCTACTCCATTAAAGTGTACGTGCACTAGTGGCTTCAATTACCAAGTGGTATAGCTATTCCATTTCAAATGTTCTTCTCGACTAATTCCTGCTACTAAAAATGATATATTTCTAAATTCAAGTCATACAGGTCCTTGGAACTCTAGTGTCTGCCCATGTGATCTATTGTCCTTAATACATCTTGCTGCTAACATAAGTATTCCTCCATATGTTGTCATATTAATGTTAATGGTCTAATGTCCTTCATACTTGTTTCTTCTTACTGAGAATTACCATCTATCTACATATGCCTGGTTGCGCCTGCTTGTAACTTCCCTCTGTCTAATTCAGAATATACATTTTGTGATAAATCATACTAGATATAATTGGTGAGTTAAGGGAAATAATAAGGAAAATTAGATAATGCAAATTAGTCCATCATTTGTATTATGCATGTCATATAAAAGTCTGTTATTTGAATGTACTTGAATGTCCATGTCAACTCAGGTATGTGGGGAGTATAACATGTATGGTGAAAAAAAGAGTTATGGAGCACTTGAGAGCCATAACTAATGTAAACATGGAGTACCCCATTGCCAGACATTTTCTGGAATTCCATCAGTCCAATAATTTCTTACTTTGATTCTTTGCAATTGAACAAGTAATTTTGAGCCTAAGGGGTGGCAATTGAGAGGTGTCCCTGAGACAAAAGGAGTCAAAATGGATACTTGAGTTGGAAACGAGATTCCCTGGGGGACTTCATCTCGATGAAGAACTGGCATTACACCTTTATGTGGAGTAGTACTGTCTATAATGGGGGCGGATAGCGTGCAGCAAGGAGTAACCATGCAAATCTGGTTAGATTACAATCTTTTAGAATTACAGTGTGTGAACTTTTGATTCTAGTTTGGTTTTTATATTTAAGAAAATTGAAATTATCTTTTTTCTATATCTCTCTTTCACTGGAGGAAAGGAAGGGGCCCATCTGGTGTATGGTCACTTCACAAGCCACCTACCTTTTTCTTCCCCGGGCTCGGGTCTGCACTGAATACAGATAAGAGACTTTTATATGACATGCATAATACAAATGATCGACTAATTTGTGTTATCTAATTTTCCTTATTATTTCCCTTAACTCACCAGTTATATCTAGTATGATGTATCACGAAATGTATATTCTGAAATAGACAGAGGGAAGTTACAAGCAGGCGTAACCAGGCATATGTAGATAGAAGGTATTCTCAGTAAGAAGATACAAGTATGAAGGACATTAGACCATTAACAATAATATGACAACATATGGAGGAATACTTATATTAGCAGCAAGATGTATTAAGGACAATAAATCACATGGGCAGACACTAGAGTTCCAAGGACCTGTATGACTAGAATTTAGAAATATATAATTTTAGTAGCAGGAATTAGTCAAGAAGAACATTTGAAATGGAATAGCTATACCACTTGGTAATTGAAGCCACTAGTGCACGTACACTTTGATGGAGTAGGTACACTACTCTGTATTTCAAGCCACTAGCGCTCCTTCAAGCAGCTGGCAATTTATGCCACTAGAGCCCCTTAAAATAGACCTGAGAGGAGCAATAACCTATACAGGCCACTAACTAGACTGTAGTGTAACAATATTTTGGCTTTATATGCCACTAGTGCGAAGACACATAAGATTCCAATTCACTCTAAAAGACGTTGAAGGATCAACTATGGTGTCTGCCTATGAGTGAAAAACTAGCAATAGGATACTGTTAATAACATACTACCTCCAGAAGGAAAATAAAAAGGCACTTATAAATCTCATAATGATATAAAATTATCAAGAAATGATGAGAAAATAAAATTGTATGGAGCTCTAATAACAAGTATGCACTTGGACGCTTGTCAAACAGTGAAAATGTATGTAATTCTACTTATTAATGTTGCTGCATTACCTGTTAAACCGATAACCTGTTTTGCACCTTACAAAATGTCTGCCACGTTTCTGCAGGTAGAGTTCTCTTTTGATTTTCATGAATATCAATGAACTTTATTTAACTGCACAGAAATGCTGTACCTGTTCGTGTGAACAAGTCTTATCGACGAAACGCGTAACGAGCATTTATTAAATACAGGGATCATATGTACCTAAGACTCCGAGTATGCATGATTGGAAGGAATTGGATTTCATATATTATTGTGTGTATACATTTTTAAAACGTTTTATTGATATTGAGGATTTTATTGTAATTCCTTTTAAATACACAATTGTATATATAAATTAGAAATACATTAAAATATAGTTTATGCATCCAAACTGGCACTCAAACTATTCTTGACATATGCTGACTGTAACAGGGAGCAAAACATATAAAACAAGTGGGAAACAGGCAGGCAAACCTGATTTTAAATATTAAATATGTCCCCTCTGAGCACATCCTGCAGCCCCCAAGGTAGGGTGCATAATATTTAAGAGGGTAACATGTGTGGCAGTAGAAGTGGCATGTTCCCCCAGTGAGTAGCCACAAACAACATTGTCATTTGTCAGGTTGTAACTGTCACATAGGAAAAATTGAAGTATAGCCTATACACTTTTATCTATATCTTTGGACTTGTTCCAGTGACCAACTCAATTGAAAGACTTATTTATACATTCAAGGAAGGGCCAATCTAACTGTAACGACACATGTTTAAAGTCAAATGTTTATTAAATATATGAAAAGTGTGTGTTTACCCTGCCTGATGCTACTGTAGGTTAACTCTCATTAGCTCTTTAGCAACTGCTCAGCCTGTATTTGATCTGAATGAGGTGTGAAAGAGGTATGACAACTGCACATAAAATGAAACACTGGCCTGGGAGTGGAGTTGTGTTTTCTTCCTCTGGCAGGATGACCAGCTGGGGTGGCACAGTAACCAAATGTATTTCAAAGGGACATGTCCTGCCACAAGAAAATGTTGGTTCATACCTAGAAAGTCCCAGATGCTGTCCACATAGTCTGGCTGGCAGCAAACCCAGTGCAAGGGAAGCTATTTTCAAAGCCAGTTTTGAGTGCTCAGGGAAAAGAGGACTGCTTATTGACTTGGCCACACTTCTTGGTGGACATACATACTAGGCACAAGGGGAGAAGGATTTCCTCATTTTGGATATTTTTTAATGAGGAGCACTGTGGGATTGCTTATAATAGGGCTAACAGGAACTGCTGGAAAAGTGGATATAGTTTTCCCTGGTGACATTTTCCCCATTGGTTAGGAAGGGGGCAAGGGTCCCCCCCACTTACTAGCTAGTGTCTGGCATAAATGTGGCATCTACAGGCACCACCTCAGAACACTTCTGGACCTGTGGAATAACTGATTGGACTTTCTGCTTGTGTCCTGAGAGGAGCCCTGAGATACTGGACATGTTTCCTTTTGTACAAAGAAACTGAAGTGGAATCCAGAGGTTAGTTGACTACAAATACATAAAAAGCCACACGATGCCTTTTATCTAAAGTGCCCTACTGATGAATGGCCACTGGACTTGGACTGGACATTGCTATTGGTCTATACCTGGCACCATGGGACTATCTAAGTGCCTTCCCCTGATGTCTAGGTGGGAATAGAAGTGTACTCCTGTTGTTGTAATTTGGCAGCAATTAGGTTAGCATTAGCAGAAGCCATCCTGTATTTAGAGACTATCTTGTCCGTTTTGTAGAATCCTTTTTGTATTTCTGTGTCAGCCATTTTGTTTACCATGTGCTCGCCATGTGCTCTGTCCTACCTTTCTGTTAACTGCTCTTGAAATCAGCCTAGAGACGAGTTATATTTAGCATCTTCCACCTTTGCACATGCTCGGTTGATCTTGCAGCTGTCTTTTCAGCTGCCACAAGAATGTAACTGTCAGGATGTGTTTGCCAAAAACAGCCACTGTTAGCTCCTCCCGCTTGTTGACTGTGCATTTTCTGTATGACCTTATATGTACCTAAAACCAGCATTTTGTACTTGTACCGCCTTCATTTGAGCCCCTGTGTGGGTATAAAAGGAACAAGCTCCTTCCTTTTTGGGGTGCTACTTCATACATTACCGAAGGGTGCTGTGTGAATGTAGTTCCACCTCATGAGGTTTAATAAATCTTCTATTTTCTATTCCAGTTTCTGTGCCAACTTCTATTCTATGGTCTGAGGACTCTGTGTAGAGAAGGGAGAACCCCTAGCACTTGTAGGCCTTGCTGAGGCCCACTACTACACTGTGGTGGTTGAGATACCAGATGAAAGTTTGGAAACTTGAAAATATTTATTCCAGAGCTTCAAAGAGACCTGCTGCGAAAAGTATCCGCAGCATCAGATTTAATTTCATCTCACTCAAGGCACCCAGTACCTCTGAAAAAAAACATTGATGACAAGACTGGGCACGGAGGGGGCACAAGTTATAGTTACTTTAGTGTGACGAAATTTAGATACTAGAGATAACAGTCACTGGTACTTATTTTTTTTTTAAACATTCCCTTGACACTAAAATGTTCACCTAAGTGTAACATTGCTTTAACTTTTGTTTTTGTTCTTCCCTTTTACTCCTTTACAGTAAGGGCTTGGCACTCTGTTGCTCGCTCATCGAAACCCATTTTATTTTAAAAGTGCTGAGATGCATAGTAGTATCAATGTGTTTCGGCTTCACAGTCCTGATCATGACTCTGACCATTTTCTGTTTACATAAATATATGACATGAAATATTGTGAACATAAAATATGCACGACCCGGGGTAACAGAAAAGGCACCATCTTGTTATATCCTAATTACCATTCCATTTGATTGTTGTTAACATATACAATTATTTCAAAGAGGCGGCATGAGGAATAGCACCATAAAAAGTTATCCATATCAAAGGTTTACATTTGTATAATTTGGTCTAACTACTAGTGATGTTTTGATATCAATTCACTCTGACATGGTGGGCCCTAATATGCACATTGGTCTCCATTCTGTAGCATCCACTCATGTAAATATAGT